>NC_053422.1:6510000-6882500 GCF_016859285.1 Xiphias gladius
AAAAACATAAATGTGATTTTTCTTCATTTATTATTTTAAAAATGTGTATTTAATGTCTAATGTTTTCATGGAGATATATAAATTAAGTAATTTATGCTCATTCATTTAATGATAGAAGTGTCCTCTTCAGTTTAAGCCATTAACCATGGTTCTGTTATGTTTACATGAGAAGTATTAATTAGAGGTATGTAAAATCAGGCTGAAACGGGCTCAGAATAGCCACTACAGAAATAGGTTAACTATGAATGTATAGATTAGAGGAGGAATATAACTGCCTATTAATGCATAGCTCTAGGTGTATTTTATAGTTGTATGTTAAGGGGTTGCAGCATAGCTACAACACCTATGCACGTACCGTAGGTGCCATAGCCACACCGTAGGCTACATCGGCGTCGACAAACACCTCCTCAAAAATGTGATTCCCCATCAGAGCTGGGATGGCTGCAGAGATACCACATGGTTGCCCCAGCGAACAAGAGCGTAGTGAAAATTAAATAAAAAGGTTCAGTAATTTTCAGTAAGACGCATCGAGCAAATCCTCCCTGCAAACCTTCTACACACCGTGATCGCAGTTCCTTCACATCACAATGAACGAAAGAACATAGAAAAGTGACTATTGCACAGTACCGGTCTCTTACTGAATAACCGATAAAAACGAAAACAACAAAGAAAAATTAACTCGATGTATGTCCAGTTCTATAAGCACAGGTGTAGCTCAGTGTCGCTCAATATCACCGAGCGTGTGAGAGAATTTCAATATGGTCACTGTGAGGAATATAAATAAAGTATAATACAGCCTGATCATGTAAATATACATCCGTCTAGTTTAGTGGTGGCGTCAACAATGAGTGAAATCTGACCCTGAACTATAAAGCTAAACCTACATTGTAGGTATCGACAGCAGGACTGCTGTTAACCCCTTGCGTCAAGTAAAAAACCCAGCCTGGATCCTATCAAAACCTGAACACGCTACACTTTAGACATGTGGAAAGTACTGCACGTCTATTTGTGCATTTCATCAGCTGTGATGCTGACGAGGATTTACTGTGATTTCTATGTACATGATGTGAAGGGTACGAACCTGTGCTCCGCAATAAGAGTATACACTTCGTCAGATCTCTTGGAAGCAAATCAAGTTTTGTGCGTTCAGCTGTCATAAAGTCTCAAGACGGTGTCTGGCCTTTCACCCTTCAAATGAACTGAAGCTGAGTCCTGAGAATAATAAAAAAAAAATGAGACACTGAGTTTTTATGCAGTTTTCAGTCAAGGTCTCCACACATCATATTATAAACCTCACGGTTTAAATGTGGCCATAGCTTTCATTTTTAGACAGCCTGCATAGAAAGAACTGATTGTCTATGATTACTTCACAATAGAGCATATAATGTGCATCCACAGTCACAGGGAAAATGAGTGGTCCCCAATCTGCAATTTTCCCATGATCCTTATCTTTATAAGCTCATTATTTTCAGTGGAGCCAGCAGTGGCTGCTGATCTGTGGCATTTATCCGGGAGAGCAGAAACAGCCAATTAGTGAGTGCTTATCTCATCACAGATATGGAGGTGCAATAAGAATTAAACAGCACAGTAAATTATGAAGACAGACTTGTATTTAAATTAGGTTAATGATATATACAGTATTTATATTGTGGAAATTTGGTATTGTAGCAGACAGTAGAGCTGAATGTGAAATATTTTATCAATATATAGGATCTAATGCAACAGTCCTTTCGCAGTTTGCTTTAGTTTAAGTGCTGACAAGGAGGTATTGGTGAGATGTTTTAAGAGTGTATATACGTTCTTGTGGTCCCTCCCTTACAATGCAAATATTATAACTAATCATGTAGCTGCATAGGGTACAACCGCACTGGAAATGTCGTCTCTGCTGGTCCACTCAAGAGTACCAATCTGACCTACACTGAGCCCCACAGAAAATGATAAAAGCCATCACACATATTAACCCTCTTAAACCCACGTAGACAAAGAAACGCATGGACATTCTGAGCTTATTCTTCGAGTCAGTATCAAGTGTTATCCATCATATGATTCAGCGGGACACCTATTAAAAATCTGGCCCTGGTCTTTCTGCGGCGTTTTGGACTGGTGCTCACACTAAGCCGAGACCAAAAGCGCAGCCACACTAGCAGCAGGCTCCGAAAATACCGTCTCTCGTTCACTTCAATTGAAGCGTGCACGACTGACACACTAAAGAAATTATTTCCTGATACAGACAGATCTCCGGCGCGCTCGCAGAGATTTCTCTAAATCCGACCTGCAAACTCTCACAGTGAGCAACAGAAACAGTGCGGCTGTATCTCGTCTTTGTAATTTGTGTAGTCCTTACTCTTTATATGTGCCATCACCATGTTTTGTACAATAGTCTAACTTTGAATAGTCCTTTCTAACACAAACAAATGAGGGGTCATTCCTCAGGTGGACGATTTGAACGGAGTTTGAGACACCACCTTGTTGAAAAAATGTGTTACCATGTTATTATAGCCTGTCTTTTGTTTCTAGGCTTTGGCATTTCATTTGTAGGGATTTCAAAGATTTGGTGAGAACTTGCATTTGAGTTTTAGTCAGAAGCTTTCATGACAATTATGACAGCGCCGGGAGCTCTTCTAAAAGACCCGACGGTTGTTTATATCCTAATCACTGGAAGATAACTGTTAGTGTCTGAGAAACTGCACAAATTACACATAAAAAGAACAAGCAGGATTCCACTTTTAATTGGCACATCATTCATTGTATTATCTACCTGCCAACCCAAAGAACACTTACAACAATCAAGAAAATCGTAAATTAGCCTGAAGACGCTACTAACTTCCTGTCTTATGTTGGACTCTGATCTAAACTGTTACACAACAGAAAAGGTTGGGAATCCATTTAAATGCTGACCAGTCCAGCACTGATATTCTGTTTTAATGCTCAGAGAGGCCAACCGACATGTTAATGCAGCACTTCAGGGTTTTTTGTTACACGGCAGTTGTGAGAAATGACTGTCGCGGTAGCCTTTAACAGTCCATCTGATGACCGGTGGGTCACTGCTCCTGTTGTCATTCCCCTTCTGTTCATTGCATTCAAAGATTAATTCAATTTTTCTGTTTTCTGATAAGGTCAATGGTGTCATTTTACAATTTTAGACACTCAGTTGGGGTTTTGCTTATTGGAGATGTGAGTTCTTCTGCTTTATTGTCAACCAGAGCTAGCAAGCATGTAATTATGGTTTTCCCTTGTTTGCAAAGTGCTAAGGTTCAGTGGTTTTTGTTTTGATGGTATCACATTGTAGACTGAAGGTAAAGCCAATCAAGGTTGAGTTTTATTCTATTACTACTTGCATATAATTTTATGTCTCCCATTTATTATAAGTGTACTTGCTGCTGACTTAATACCTTGAAGTTATCAATAATTTATAGTAATTGGTACCTACCACTTGGGTAGTTACTGATAAGCGATTAACTTATAACTACTGTCTCGCAGACTTTTTTTTTTACCTTGTTTCAGTTCCAGATCTCCATGACCCTGTACTGTCTTAATTAGTTGTTTGTGTTCATTTGCATTTTTCTTCAAGACAGACATGGGTAAGTACTTCACCTCTTTTTGGGCAAGCCCTTGATACTGGAACGACTGGGGAATTCAATCAATTTGCAAACGTAAGAGTACATTACAGATTGTAAAAATGATTTGGCAAGCATCTCACTATTGTACATGTTTTGCAGTGAGTGAGGCAATGTGAGTTTCCTTGACATCTGTCTTTGAGGGATTGTCAGCCCAAACTAGCCACAGGGCGAAAATAAACCCAAGCAAAACATACATGTAATTAGTTGATTTTGAAGAGATGGTTACAGTGATTGTGTGTTGGGCTCTGAGCGCTGCTAGGATGCGGTGACCTACAACGGACCGCTGTGCCTGAACGCATCCTGTGCAGACACAGATGGAGCTCCGGGGCTGCCGCTGCTGCTCTGCTACCGCGCTGCTCACGCCACACGCCTTCTGTGTAGTCATGGTGTTAGACGTAATCTCAATGAACCTTCATCAAAACTGTGTGGAAAGTTATGGATTTTACAAAAGCCACTGGGATTGTTTCACCGTTACTGATTTGCTCAAGGAGCACCTGTTAACTGTAACCTTGTAGGTGCGGGAGAATATTGGTATTTATGTCCCACAATCTTTCTGCCAATAAATTAAGAAACTGGCTGCCAACCTGGTACACAGATCTGAAAAGGGAGTTATTAATAGTAGAACGACCAAACTAGTAATCTTTGAAAGTCTGATGACGACCATAGCTGCCAAATGGTATTTAAATATGAAAAGATTCATAAGGGAGATACTGTGTCCCTGTGTGTTTGACCACTGATCGGCTGGCGTCACTTTGACATGTCTCATTACTGACACATCTGGGGAACTGGCAACGGTGGGGCAGTGCCCAGATGCTGCCAACAGATCTTTGAGCAGTAACACCACTGCATACAGCACGTAGATGGGTTTATTCTTGGTGAATTTAACGGGGATCAATGGGTACTAAAAACACAGACATGCCCCATGCATACATGTATGTGTTCCCGCTTGTACTGTGGCCATCATTCATCAAACTTTCAAGCAAGCAAATGGGATGATCAATCTTGTCAGGATAACCTTTTTTCAGAAAAAAAAAAACAAACAAATGCCAAGGGCTACAAGTTTCACTAAATTATGTAAGGGTCAGTTTTCATTTTTGTTAATCTTTTGTGTGGGAGCTGAAGAGTGCTGTTGATGGAAAGGGAATAGGCTATGTGAACGGCTACAAACAAGTAGGGCGGAGAATTTTTAGAAAATGCATGTGAATTGGACCAATGTTTGCCCAGATTCATCAGTACCTACTAAAGCCTGAGCCTTTGCTGAGATTTGGCAAGGTAAACATAAACACAAAAAATACTTTCTCCTGTTTAACAGCATATATTGCCTGGATTTAGAAAGAATGCAAATGCCCAACTAAGTCAGAGGTTCAAATTTTATAGATTCATTTATAAATTAATTATGCCTATTGCAAACAATAATTAAAGCTTCTTGTTACATTGTGCCTAAAAAACAGAATATTGCTAAAAAAAATAATTTTATTAGTTGATTTTTAAAAATTGATGAACAATTTTGATAAGCAATAAATCTTTTATAAATCTATCTTTTATAAATTTTTCAGGCAAATATTCCCAGATTCCAACCTCTAAATCATGAGGACTTTCTGCTCATCTCTGTGTTTTGGTTTTTTTTTGGTTTTTTTTTTGGTTTTTTTTTTTTAAATCGGGGTAATCTGAATAACCTTCATTTTCGGATTGTTGGTCGGCAAAACAAGCAAATCGAAGACAACAAAAATGATTGATGAAATGACAAAAAAAATAACAGCTTGTTTCCGCCCTGTTCAGTGAATCTAATCACCTAATCTGACCACTCACCGTGCTTTGAGTTTTTGTGGCGTTAACGAAATGGTAGCTCGGGTGAGTTCTTCGCGGGCCCCAAGTTTGGACCTTATCTCAACCTGACATCCATGAATTAATTAGCACTAAGATCCACTTGAACATACTGACACACACCTATCTGACCCAATTAGACCTAGTTAATTTGGACCTGGCCCCACTCGCACTCGGGGTCGGGTCTCAGATACAAGGATCCATGACAAAATGTGAAGACCGGTCGGTAACAGAATAATAAGCGAGCACCAATGTGGTGGAAAGCCACAGTAAAGAGAGTAGTAATAGAGGGATAGTGGCTGTCATCTGATTATCAGTATCCAACGCTTTGAGTTGCAGCTGTGTGAATCAAGTACTGCTTGGGTAAACACATAGTACACAGTATGTGCGCTCACGTCAGGTGACTGTATGGGGTCACGGGAGAGCAGTCAGGTGTGTGGGTGTGCACAGCCGTGTCTGGTATAGAAGAGCAAAACTATAAGTCATACTGAACAAGCAGTACAACAGAGGATTCACTACTCTCTTTCCCTACGAAGAGAGGCACCAGAAGTAAAATTAATTCATTTTATCTTAACCCTGTAACTGAGCAGGTGACAGCAGGGGTGGTGTCATTTGCATGAAAATCCCTTTGGACACTTCCTAACCCTTCCTTTGCAGTGCGCACCACCAGCTTAGGAGGCCGGCGGGCATACCATGTTAGGAGGAGGCCCATGTTAAGTGGGTCCCCCAGGAGCCTTGGAAAGTCTCCAGGCAGTGATTGCCACAGTTAGGCAGTGGAATGAGTTACAGCTCACGCTGACCAGAGGGGACAGCGAAAATCATCACAACTGCAGCCGGACTGTCTTTTTTTTGATGCTAACTGCCTCAAACCCTCTCTCTCGCACACAGACACACAGAAACACACACACACACACACCCCTACACACTTTGCCCACATATCTTCTAGCCCTTGGCTGTTTAGACAGCGGGGCAGTGGGTGCAGAATCTTATTACCTAGGAGGAGGGCTGAGCAGCTGGCAGCCTCTCGAATTCATGAAATCTCAATATCTGCTGTTTTTTAGTCTGTGACACAGGGAAGCAATGACTCAGCCGTTGTTGAATAAATAAGATTCTGGGCAACGGAAGCAACAAATACTCCTTCATTATTGTTAAGTTATGAAGTGTATGACCAGTTTTTGGTTTTTTTTATACTTATTTCTGTTGCTAATTACAGTTAATAGCCGCACATACAGTTTGACTTACTGTGTGGATCCTTTTTCCACAAAACAAAACACTTCTCTATGTGCTGAAAACCTGGAGACCGAACATCATTTACCTTTGGAAACATATTTGTGTTTTGAATTTTCCTGCATCTTCCAGATAAAAAAAGTTATTTTCTTTCCACGGGGAAGCTAATCTGGAGTCTCCTCTCAATTAGGCGCGTCAATTTTATCATGAGCTATTGTGACTGTCCCGGCGGTTTTCCAAGTTATGAGCTGCGAGAGGTTCATCCATGCACCGTAACAAGTTTGTTCATCTTAGACACGGAAGTTCCCCTGCCGCCTGACAAACGTGAGTTAACTCCACGTCGTTTTATGAGTTTTTGAAAACTGAGTTAGAAGAACTTACAGCTGCAGTTGCTGAAGACACTTTGTACCAGAGTCAGTACAAAGACAACATGCGAGGCTGCTCCCAGTCGACTTGTTAATAATCTATACTAATCTTCATCGTGGTTAGCACGGTTTTCATTGCTATGAAAGGAAACAACCATGACTTACTTTCGCATGAATTAAAAGACGCACGGCAAGTTTACATCTCGTCTGTTTTCTTCACAGAGCTTTAACTCTCCAACAACGCATGCTGGGAAGTCTGTTAATGTGCTAGTTTCTGCATGGATCGTCCTCCTGTTCCCCTTTACATGATATTCGTAGCTGCATTTTGTTACTTGATCAAATAATTGAGAGCTCTGCAAAATGTATTCACTGGTTTGTTTGTTGCAGTTAATGTTGTTTTATTGTTTTAAATAGTTGGTGAAGTGAGGAACTATCTCTAGGACTATAATAAAGTGCTCTCCCCATTTGTGACAAAACCTTTTTCTGAGCTCACTGTCATTTCATCTTGAAAAGAAACAAAAGCACTGATGAGATAAATTGCTCGCAGCAAACACTTCTTGAAATGTAATTTGTTCAAAGTAAATAACTCTTCATTGACTTATGAGAGCTTTTTTTGGAAAAACAACTATTCGCAACATTTCTTATCTTGCTAGACCCATTTTGGTTTGTTTTTTTTTCGGTGATGTATTCTCTCTCCTGTTATTAATTAGCCAAATTAAGATGACATGGCACGTCAAGACCTTTCCGGCACAGCTCTAAAGTTGTTGATTTGCTTTAAAATCTTTTGGGTTACCTAAAGCAACAAGAGTAATCCTAAAAATCCCAGAGCAAAGGGTAGTTGTTTAAGTGCAGAATTTTAATTTTAACATTAAACAATCATACAGGGACAAAATTAATCATAGAATTTAAGGACTTTTATACCAAAAGTAGCCTCAATAGACCAGAATCCAATGCAGGTACAAGTCACGGCGTATTTCACTGACCATCACATACTAGTGTCAGACAGTGACATTTTCCTCTAAGGCTGACTACAGCGACATGATCGGTTTGGTGTTTTACTGGACTACTCGTTTTCTACCCAACATCACTTGCTGTCGGAAACAAGATAACGACACGAAACCTCTGCTGCTCGGCTTCTTCTTTTTCAAAGTTAACATTCTCTATTCCTGGTGCAAAAATTGGTTGTCACACAGCTTAGGAGGAGGGATGTATTTGTCTTGTCATTGTGGAAACCTCTTCATTTGTTCAGGCACTCGTCTTTTACTGGCTAAACTCCATGTATGAAGAGTTTTGCTCAAAAGTGAGATATCCACCATTTACCTAAAAATGACACCCACTCTTTATTTTTCTAAATAATTTGGAGCATTTTTTTTTTTTAGACAAATGTGTTGCCTTTCTAGGAATGAAAACCCTTCATTTTTTTCCACAGAAAAGCCTAAGCAAACAGAGCTTGTTCAGCATAAAAAGGTTCACACTGACTTTAATGCTGCTTGATCCCCATACTCAGAATTTCCACAAATCATTTGAGTGTGCTTTTAATTATTTAGTTTCCAATCCTGGCTGAGGTGTATTTGCTCCTCAGCCAGAAACAACACTCTCAAAGTATGCAGCTGAGAAAGAGGTTTAAGCCTCTATGACTAGTTTGATGCATCTCTTACTGTGCTGCTCGAAAAGGGAGACAGCGAGGCTTTAATTCTATGAAGTGAAGGGAAAATTATTCTGAAACGACGTGCCGTGTGAGATGATGCGCGTTTTGTTTTTGTTTTTTTAAGACAGCTGTGCACTCACGTTGGTTCATTTTAATGAGGAACATAGAATGAGAGAGGGAGTGAGTGAGTGATGGGGGGGGGGCTGGATTTGAGCTGTTGGTTTGGACAGTGATAATATGCCAAAGTCTAATCACCTGTTTAACACCCCTCGGCCCGGTAAAATCTTTTCTGCTGTGACCCTTCCGCTTTTTTTCGTATCCACTGGTGTGTGTTGACATCCAGTCTGTCCAGAGAGAACACGCTGCCACGTACTGTACAGAAGAAAAGCGGCTCAAATTGGTACGAAAATGGCTCCAAACAAGCACCAAAAGGATCAAATGGGAGTTGATTTGTTGAGTCATAAAACATGAAGCGCATTCACTAAGATCGGCAAAACGAAAACAAAAACAAAAAACACACACACACACACACACACACAAAATCCAGCCCATTAAATTCCTGACTACAAGCAGCTTTGCACATGGACAGCTTCCCCCTCTCCTCATACCCTTTTGACCCAAACACGACGCTTCATTCCACACACAAGTGAGTTGAATTTTGAAGGAATTATCAAAACAGACTATGCTACCCGGGTGCCTGGAGAGCGCCGAGAAATCATTTAAATGTGCTGAGTTTGACAGACACCCAGTGCATCCAAATTTGTGCTTGGACCGGCCTGAGATGATTCATGTTTCATTTCATTTCATCTTTATTTCTCCAGGATGACCGACTCAGTAATGGTACTGATCCCAGGTCGTCCGAGGCACATGAACGAAAACTAGATGAGACCCAATAAAAATAATTGGAAACGTTTCAGATAGCATGACGGCCTGTTTATGTAAACCTAATTTAAACCCAGATTCAACGTCCTGTCGATAACTTAGTTCCGTGGTAGGTGTGAGTAACTGCTTTGAAATCCATAACATCAAAAGCTGCGTTTAATACAGCATCTTTTGACACAGGTATGAACCTTAATTTAGATCTGAAATCGAAAACGAAAAGAGAAATACAGAATCTTACCAGCCTGAGGCAATACCGTACTGAATGCCGGCATCAAATGTCTTGTAATCTTTTTTTACACATTCTGTGATCAGATAATTCACAGTTTTGCAAATTAAAATTTTAGTATTTAGGCAAATTGTTGTACGGTGGCTCATGTTTATCATTATGTTCATATTTTTCAAGGTAAGTAAAAGTGTAAAAAAAAATATATAGTTTTGGTATCAGTGCTGAAAAGAAGATTTCAGATTTCAGAAGATATAAATATAAGCATTTGCACAAAATTAGATTGCAATTAGATTTGCAAGTTAAAAAAAATGTAATGCTGGTTACAACAATCTGGCACTGTGTTAGTCAATGCAAGGACTTCACCGCTATTGCAATTCAGTATGTAGATGTGGTTTTATTGTGTCCACCCACTGTACATTTTATACATTCCTTATTAGGTTAAAGCCCAAAAGGCAAACTGCCAATTTAATCTGTGTGCAGCATCCCAGACAAAATTGAATTAAAAAGTACGCGCTATTTGAGGGGGATGCAGTAGGAAAAATACTAGAAAAGCAACTGACAAAGAAGAGGCCAGAGAGGCAAAGGTTTCGAATAAACTTGTCGGCAAGCAAAGGCCCATTCCAAATCGTCAGCGCGTACAGTGAATATGTCAAGTCTGAATAGGAGCAGCTACAGCAAGCGTATCTTCATCTGCATGCGCGCTATATTACTTTTCACAGACTGAATCAAGCTCACAATGAGGGCAGTCTGTATGGCAATGTGTGACAGAAAGATTGAATGCAGATGACAAAGATAGTGAGTAACTGTCTATTTGAAAGGAGGTGTTACCGTATAACGACGTCTGACTTTCTGACTTTCAAGGATAATAAAATGTGGATAATGAGGGGACAACTGTAACTGAATTATCTTGAACAGACATTTTAAGAGAAATCATTCAAACATACAAAACTAAAATCTACATATTTTCCCTGAAAGTTAAAGCTGTCCTTATAACAACATGGTATTTAAGCAGAATAAGTTGTGTGTAATAAGTAATAATAATAAGTGTGGCCATTGAAAATACAATGTTTCTCCCTCCAGAACACAGGCCACAGTGAAGGCTCACTTGGTCTCTCACAGTCCAGTCTTCCATAACATGGACTTATTAACGCGTAACAAGCAAATTATTCCAAACTATATTATCAATAAAATACACATTATATTTCATAGTTGGGAGGAAAGATGTGTTTTCTTTATACTGATGAGTTTGCATCAGAGCCTTTTGCAAATTTTCCCCAGAGAAACAGCTACTGCAACACATACTAAGCTATTTGAGCTAGCTGTAAGCTGGTTAACGCTGAGCGTAACTTTTGCACTGAGGATGGTCCTTTTAATCTGATATCTAGAGAGGATGTGGTGTTGTCAGGTCTTATGATTGCCAAAAAAAATGTGGAGGCGAGTTACCGACTTTAATAAAAATGTATAGTAAGTCATTTGAACTCATCAGGACCAAGATTTTCACTTTTTTTTTTTTTTCCCCCCACAATTTTTTATAGCCAGCAACAGCAGGCAAAAGTTAGAAAGACAAAACTGAAGATAGGACCAACACAAAAATGGTATAATGTCAAGAGAAAGTTTACGGGGTCAGCTTTTGCCACCTTGCTGCCACTGCTAACTCTTTCTGCCCACACAGTAAAGTGTTACCCCTGCCATCTCGTTAAGACACAGGTTATTGTGAAGCACATTTAGCGGGTGATGAGCTCTCCCCAGTAGGAGCTTAACGTATCGACGTCGGTCCGCACTCCAGCAAATGGCCAGAGAGGAGTAGAAAATAACAGAGCTCCTGCCCTGACAGTGTCGCCTCGGTGACAGAATGACTGCAGGTAAGCAGTACATTAGTAAGGCAGTGTTATGCGCCATGGATTGCCGTGGCAGTGGTAATTCAGGCACGGAACACTGAACTGGCCGAGGCCAGCACTGCAAAATTAATCACCGGATTGATTACAATGAATCAGGGATTGCTGTCATTACAGGGAATGAGTATTCTCATCACAGCTGGTTTTGCTCATCGATACCTCGGCGTTGGCTGAGTCTCAAGCCTTAGACCACACAAATTCTGCCTTGATTTGCCTATACCGGGCAAAATAATAAGACCCAAGACAAATACCGCTGGGTCTTCGCCAAGTTCATGCCCATTACTAGCGTCGTCCAGTTCTAGTTCTGAGACGGAAAAAAAAAAAGAAGAAACAAAATGCGCTTGTTGTTGGAGCACCTTGGAGATGAGTTTGATAGAAGAGGCAAGCAGTATTCAATGACAGCAAAAAAAAAAAAAAACTAGAGGGTGGGTAAGGAGGGAGGTAGTGGAAACCTACAACCCTGTCTCCTAGAAAGTACGTTTTTATACAACTAAACTGCATCAGCAAAGGAAACATAATCGCTGGCTGCATCATGATCAGAGGCGACAAATTCTTCAAAGTAATGAAGTGCAACACTTATTAACAGCAGCAGAGTCGCCAGGAGGTGGTTGCGGTGGGTGATGGGCAAACAAGTGCACGACTGTCACATCAGAGGCCGGGGCTAGCATACACACTCCCGTCCTTGGTTAAGGTTAGGGAAAGAGCCGGGTTTTCGTCCAGTGTAAACGTTGTCTGATGTCACTGTGAACTTTTTCTGTATTAGACCAGACCACGATCTTCCCATAACCTAACCAGGTTGTGTGAGCGTCTAAACAGAACACAAAAAAAGTTTAATATATGCTCAGTATTAGCGCATTCGCAACTTGCCAAACATGTGAATGAACAGCATGTCCTCATTATGTTAACAGAACGTAATCCAGTCACGGTTACGTTTCCTACCAAACATATTTTCTGTTGCGGTTTACTTGTATGGAAACTTAATTTCTAGGAGACAGGGTTGAAACAAACACATACACACCGACTTCTTTAAACTCTAGGGCCCAGTTCTGTTCTGCGGCGACATCCTGACGAGACTCACACACTTGGACACGGTCTCACCTGGAAACTCCCCAGAACGACCGCACTCCGACCTGTTGGCCAGCAGAGCAGTTCCACTGAGAGCCATCGGAAGGGTTAAGGGCCCTGCTCCAGGACACCTCAGCCGCGGCACTGAGGTGGGGGCAACGCTGCTGTTTCACTGCAACAGAGACCTTCTGGTCACAAGCCCACTCCTCTAACCTCTAGGACACTCTCCGTGGGTTTTCGTTGAGTATTCCCAACACTGATGGCAATCCTGCCTCCCCTCAAAATGACTGAAAAGCTTAATCAGTTATTACAATGGATGTTTATTTAATTTTTTTCTTGATCCACCATAAGAAATGAGAATATTTAGGAGCTGAAACAAATGTTTCTTCTAACTGTTTCAGCTCTGAAAAAAAAAAAGACTGTCTTCTAGTTTGAGTAGTGGCTGCATTAAAACTGTTAACAAGGCACCAAGGAAATTTCTAAGATTAAGAAAAATTATGAAATAATGAAGACTGTGCAACAGGAAAATGTCTTCAATCACAATTGTATGCTAATTGCTCTGTGTTTACCACAGTTAACATATGTAAATAAGTCTGACTGTATAAAGTATGTAAATGTTTTCTGCCCTTCAAGCTTTAAAGGTCTGAGCTTGCACTGAAAAACTTTCTTTCCTGTCTTCCAACTTTAACAACCTCTCATTCTTCTTTATAGAACAGCATGTTAAATTACTTCTGAACTTGACCTCTTCCATAATTTGACTGTATCCATGTTGAGATTTTTGAATAGTTATTTGTGAGAGTTTATTTAGGCGAAATTAGGGAGAACTCAGTGCAACAGATGCACTTAGCCGACCCACAGCGAGAGAGTAACACAATCTTCCAAAAGCCATAATGCCTGGAAGTGGCCTGTGAATTTCTGACCAACACCAATTTTCTTCCCCACATTATTATGCAAAAGAGGTGATTTGAAAGAAAACTGGTTGCTGAGAATGGACTCAGCTGATAGCAGTAAACTAGGTGAGGTGTGGGTGTCTGAAAGATGGGAACGTAAACACAGTGGCCCAGATGGTACGTGTGCTAGATGGATTAATCACTATATTCCTGCGCCGGTTCAGACCGTCTACACGGGGAAGACTTCTGCTGGGCACCGGCTTCACAACGCGCTGCGGGATAGAAGTACTGAGATGGATTCGGTCTGAAAATTAAGTGTTGTTGTGGTTAAGGGACGCATATGAAACAATGGGTAGAGCTTCTAAAAGATTATTAAGACTGTGAGCGATTTGGATAACGGGTTGCTGTGTTATAACGGATGTTGGGTAGTGTTACATGCTCTAATTGAATGTACAATTTAATGTGGTCTCACACAGCTACAGAGCCACATATGGGAGTTTTAAAGCCCTAGTACTGTCTGACACAACATTTCATAGGTGAGAGGCTTCCCGTATATTATCCCACATCTGAAGTAGCTCTATTTGAGTATTAAGTAAAGTATGTACGTGAGGTTAGAGGTCAGTGAGTTTAGTTGAGACATTCCACTCAAAGCTAAATGCCTACCCCACGGTGGCGCTAGAGGAAAACGTCAGGGGATCAGGGAAACAGAATGCGGCGGCAGGTCTGTTTTTCGATCAGCCTAAGAGGCCACGCTGCTCATTGACCTCCACTGGCTACCCATGGCCGCCCGAATCAAAGTCAACCGAAGTCACTAACGCTTGCCTACCGAGTTACTTCTGGGACTGCACCCATCTACCTGAGCTCTGTCATACAGGCTTATGCTCCTTCTCGGCCACTGCCTTCCTCCAGTGAACGTCGTCTGGCATTGCCATCCCCGCACACAAGGCAGTCGCAGTCCAGACTGTTCTCGTTTGTGGCTCTCTTACGGTGGAACAAGCTACCACATGTTATCAGAGCAGGGGCGTTCCTCTTTATCTTCAAGAAACTCTTTAAGATTCATCTCTTCTGAGAGCACTTCCTTTCCGAGAACACCTCTAACAATCCAACATGCCCTACTCACACTTACTGTGCAATTACTGTGCAATCTCTGACCTGATCTTCTTGCACTTTGTCTTTTGAACAGACCTAGCACTTAACACCTACTTGAAGGTCTTCTACTGCACTGAAACTTTAGCGTTGTCCCTCACTTGTGAGTCGCTTTGGATAACAGCGTCTGCCAAATGACTAAATGCCATCACGGAGTCATACTGCGAAAGTTTGTACCAACTTTTGTGGCAGCCTCTTAAATAGCTGTCAAAATAGCTGAGATATCGCTTCTCCCGTAGGTGATGACATCAACAGGTCGACATCTGCAGGTGTAAACCGTTGCTGCTGTTACTTCACTATAAGTGGGCACAGGTGGGATTGTGTCAGACTCGTCCGATAATGAACTAACAACTTCCTCCCTGGAGAATGCGCAGCCTGCTGGGTATGAATGAGCGAGTTTGTTAAACTGTGAGTCTGTTACAAACCAGTTCCAGGTGAATAGTCACATCTTGGGGGGGAAAATAAAAAAATAAAAAGTCTGTAGCTGGTGGTCTCATTTATATCTCACTCTCTGGCCTGAGTAAATTTCACACAATGCCATTCGATGTTTTTATGCAGAGTTGAGAGTTTCCTCGCTTTAACAAGGCTGCATGCCTGAATTAGTGCCGTAATTGGATTATTAGCTTACATTTGTTAGGGCACAGAGAGGCAAAGGGAGACACGGTGCGTTGTAGTCTTCGGGTCCTTTGTGAAAGGTGGCAGGTGGTGAACAACAGCTGGCTTCCCATGCTGCTCTACTCAGGTCAGAACTGTCCTGAACCAAAAACTCCCAGCTGCCCCGTCAGTCTGCCCAGCCACCAGCTTTGTGTGCCTGGCAGCCTCCCTCCTCTTGTCTGATTCCCCAACATTATCTAATTCTGCATTTGTCTTGTTCCTTTTCTTTGACTCCTTTTAACACACTCTCTTGTTGTCTGTCCCTATCTACTTTTTCTTCATGCTCCCTCTCTTTCCATTAAGCAGATGTATACAAAATATTCTTGACATAAGGCTCGAGAAAGAATGAGAAATGTTTACTGTGTGGATTTTCACAACTTAAATCAATTCAAGAGCTTCATCACCGTGAAGTGCCATGCTTACAGTTAATGTAATTTATGTTTGTTTTCATGCTCGATAAAATTGTAGTTGATGTGCTGTTAAGATTTTTCTTGTTTGCTTTTCCACACATGTAGGTGTGTTTTTGACAATGATTAGTACATTTGTAACATTAATAACTGGATTATTGTGAGTAGAAAAAATTAGATCATATTATTGTTAAAGCTTTTACATTGTATGCAGTAATCGGATGTCCCCCATACTTGAGTTTACGTGATTTCTTTGAAAGTTAACTTTATTTGCGCAACCAGATATCAATTATTAAACATCGTTTAATAATACTCAATATATCTCCTTGGCAGAGGTGTGAAGTCTACTTAGGGCATTTTCTTATAATTGAAATGTTGGTGTTTTCACAGCTTGCAAGCTATGGTAATGTTAGCGTTACCAGTGTGAACGTTGTCTTTGCATATAGAGATGTTTGCCACATTGGTAATTCAGCTAATTTATGTTATCATTGCCCTCAAGTGCCTTGTCAAACTCCGATGGTGAAAAAAGTTGGCTTGTCACAAAATAACTCACACTGGTTGGATTTATATCTGAGGCCATTGGCATGCTGAAATGATGTTATCCATCGCCATCGCTAACCGGTCCCTCTCTGAATCCTCTTTGCCAAGTGGGACGTGTTGGCTCCCTTGGTCTGCGTAGGTTTAAAACGACTTTTACACACAGGCTTTGTGGTGTCCATGGGCTTGCGCCGACTGTCAGCTACATGAGAACTAATGCCATTTTTCGCTTTGTGCGTCTGCTTTGACAACAAGCCGTGGGCAGATTGGTAAGAGCACTCGCGTTTGCAGCCAGCCCTCTTGTTTTGTGGCTTCTGTGGTGAATGGAAGTATCAGTATTAATAAAATGGGGCATAACACTGTTTTTAATGGCAGGGTATTACGATATCTTTATAGTATCGGTATCCTGTCCAACACTAGACACGGTCATCTCCAAAGGCAAATAAAATACCAGCAGATTTCAAAAATCTAATAAGTCACAGGAATTGTTGTAATGCCTCCGTTCAGTCCAGCTTTTTTCAGACCTCATTAAAGCGCTTCTTGTTGACATATTTAGTTAACATTCCACACATCACAGAGCAGCTCAATGAGGCCCGGACAGAATGCCTGAGAGTCCGGATGGATTGATCAGTTCCTCGTTACGCAGATTGGAGCTGAGTCTGCGGCTGTAAGTGATGTTTTCGATAGGAGGGCGCTTTGGTCAGCGACTGTCCCGGAGGTTTTTGTCCCCAGTGCAGCATGCCTTGAAGGCATCTTCCAAGGCAATTTAAAAGTGCATCTAATTCTCACCTTATTACAGCTACACACAAAAATTCTATACACCTTTAAGATCTGGCTGTAGGTCCTCCAGCCAGCTGCATATAACATCACCCCACCTGTTTGATTGACCTTATCTATAGTGGGTGCCTGTGAAAATGTTCCCCCTCCTCAAGTAGGTCCCCTAGTTGATGCTAGGATATGCTCATCTGTTGGGGAAGAGCACCAACGCCCGGGGAAGCTGTCATGTCTGCACTCTGGCTTTATTTTGAACTGAAGGCTAAAAGCACCCAAACCTCTTAATTGTCTTTAAAAATCAAGGTAATTTGTTTATTCAGCCCTTCATCACAGGCTTGTCTCAAAAGGCTTTTAAAAGCAAGCCAATCTCAGATCTAATTAATCAAGAATCATTGGTTAATTCAAATAAATCATTGTGCATAGGGATGGGTATTAACTGATTTTCATCTATTATTTATTTTGTTATTGTTTTTACAAAAGCATTTTGTCCAAATACATTATTCCAAACAAGTAGTAATTAAATACTAAAAAAAAAGTGAGTAAAAAGAAAAATAATTTGGACTATGACAAAGTGATGTTATGTTTGTAAAATTTGTGTGTCACAAGTACTGGGAAGTTACTGCCGCACAGATACATTCATCGAGTACCTTACGAAACACCTTTTGGAAGTAAAACATTTTCTCAATTGGAAGCTCAGAAAAAAAGTCAGTATCTAAGCAGCAAAGTAAAGGTCCCCATGTGTTCAAAATTATGGACCTACCTGAAACCGACAAAACTGTGTTTACAGTTGTTTCGAACAGCAACACTAGATGACCATCACAGAGAGGGTCAAGACACGATGATCATTTAAATACGGGGACAATGGTGCTCGCTTTTGAACCGGCTTTCCTGGAAGACATTCATAGTGTCGCGCTCGATTTTACACTTGAAAAGTGATAGAAGTCATCGTATGAAGAACTATTAAAGAGCACGAGAGAGAGGTTCAGTTCAAACTGTGATTACTATCTCACCTCCACACAGCTGGCCAAATTGCTGCATGAAGTGGTTATACCTGTCGATTGCCAGTTTCAGACTCACCCTCCTTAGGTCAGACATCAGAAAGTATTGTTTGGGGGGGGGGGGGTCAGACTTCATTCGACCATCTGACAAGCACTTCAGCTCAAGCATACCTGCACGCATACGACACACTTTATGAGAGAGCTGATAGCAAGTCCGCTCGCGCCTACTCACATATCAGACGTGTTGACATGTAGAACAGACCCCTACTCGATCGGAATGACTATGGTTCTAACCAGGCCGCAGTCAGGTCAGGGTTCCGATTTTGGTCACCAGAAAACTGCATGGACCCATAAAAACCTCCACACCAAAAATTTGGAGGATGTCCAGCTAATGAGTTAGATAAAACTTAAAAAAAAAAAAAAAACAGATTGGTACTTTACATCCAATCATATTCAAGCTTTAATACCCTCAGTTGATTTTAGAAAAAAAAAATAGACTTAGACATCCCTGTTGATGACCACATGTCATCTGGTTATAAAACCATGTCTCTAACCTTAGCAATCAGCATCACAAGATGGATCATGTCTTTGTGTTGGACTGACATGTTGTTTGGGAGCTGAGTTGGTATTCATGCCGTGCGTCGTACCACAGCAGCATGATAATTGCCTGGGCCATGGGCCACCTCCACTTACTTTAAATAAATGGGCTTCGTGCCACTTCAAGTCCAAGCTAATGTTAGCGAGCATTTTTTTTCCCCTCACTATAATATGACTGGGTGCTGTCCAGATGTTAAGAAAGTTGTTGATATTTACAGGAGCACCGTGGGATGTTGAATTTTAGGCATTTAACACTACACTTGGAAATAAATCCAGACTGAAACTCTGAACTGGGACAAATTGACAAATGACACAAACACAGATCACTTCAGTCTGTAATTCACCAATTCGTCAGCTGCCTCCAACAATAACATTGAAACATCGAAAAATAAATTGGTTTCTATTCTCTAAAGATTCAGAGGTCGTCATTTTATTTAACCTTATTTGGACCACTGCAACTTCCTCTTTGGCTTCCTCAGTTAAAAGTCACTTTCAGTCTTTTTTTACTCCTGTGTCTATGTTGTTGAGTTCAATGTCCATCATCTAAGATACGGTGTGAAGCTGGTTCTTTCCTGTTGACAGTTTTGAATGGACTTTATTGGCAGTGTCAAACCAGGTCAGAGGAGACCTGACAAGCCGATTAACATCTCTCAATACCACAGCAATAAATCAAACCATGTTTATTTTGATTACTTTGCCCTGCTACTATAGTGCTCTCAGCAGTGTGTCAAGGTCAGACACCACTGCTTTCTGGTTAGTCTGTCCTCGTAGAGAGTCCAGGACAGACAATATAAACGAATGTAATGACGATCATGATGAGATGAATATCGATACTCATTTTCATGCACCATTTAACCAGGAGATGATACATTAGCTAGCAAAGGTGTCAGACACAACAAATGTCGCATCATATGACTCCGGCATCCCAATGAAAACGTACACATTAGAGGTATGTAAAGCCTTTTAAGTCACATTCTTAATAGAGCTGCAATGTTTGGTTGATTAGTCAATCGACAGAAAATTAATCTAGGACTATTTGGATGATCGAAAAATTGTTTTAGACATCTTTTAAGCCAAACATTTGCTGGTTCTGTCCTCTCAAATGTGAGGGTGCGATGCATTTCTTCACTGTACATGACACTAAACTAAATATTTTTGGGTTTCAGACTGTTTATCAGACAAAAGAAGACTTCTGAAGACGGAACATCGGGCTGTTGGAAGTTTTAAGAGGCATTTTTTCACTCTTCTTTTTAGTTAACAGGCATTTTTTCACTCTTCTTTTTAGTTTAATCGATGGACTGAAAAACAATTGGCAGATTAATTGACAATGAAAATAATCATCAGATGCAGCCCTGATTTTTAATGTCGCACATTAACCAGGCATAAAAGACTTCAGAAGATACAAGTAAAAAGTTCAAGTAAAACGAAGCTGCAGGTTCACAATTAAATAAGTGCAAGGCATTTAAAAAAAAAATGATGGAAAAAACAAAGACCTTCCAAGCTGTCCTCCTCAAACTGTCTGCATCATTCCTGCTGAGAGTGTGGTCAGCTGTGTGTCCGTGCCTTCAACTGCACCACTCATCGATTATAGAAGGTCGCCTCACTAATGAGCGAAGGTCAGCCCCTCTCTTCATCCATCACTGTCTTCCTCGCCAGCCTCTCTTTCCTCTGCAGTTCCATTCCTCTGCGGTTCCCTCCCATTGCCTCGCATGCGGCAGAATGTGGCACGAGAGCGGGACATGTCAATGTTATCGCCACGCAACAGACGACAGCTTTGAGGGAGACCGTGCCTTTCAGCTGCTGCCCCAGTGGCTAATTACCCTCCACATGAGGAGGACCCCCACTTGCCACTTTGCTAAACAAACCGCCAAGCTATGGGCGGCCATTTTGGAGCCTGTTTTGACTTTTTTTTTTTTTTTGGACAGTTTTAATGTTCTACATTACTAATGCTGAGGAGCTCATTAGCAATGGCTCACAGAAGATGCACCCATTTCGACCAAATGCCCAAGAAACACATTTCTTGTTTCCAAATAAACATATTAACATGAGTTGGATAAAGTTTTTTTTTCTCCCTGAGTTTTCTAATTAGATAAACTTGGGCTACTTTAACCCTGATATTGATATTTGGGGGCTTAACATTTTTAATAAGGAGTATACTGGCCCATAGAATTTTTTTTCAAAAACACGCAACATTTTAATAATGATGCCACGTTTCATAGTTGAAAATAAACTTGTCAGCACTCTGTTGGAAAAACTACAGTACTAAATTTAACGGCAAGACTGAGAACATACTGGTCTGTTCAAACTGTTCAGCTGACAAACACATAAAATGCTGGTATACCGGTGACAAGATAATACTGGCTGATTTCTAATGTTGCAGCTGAGAATGGTATTAGTATATAGCAAAGAAATGGAAAATAAAATTAATCTCTCATTTAGAAAGTTATGTAAAAAACTACTGCTGTGCTGAAATGATTACTTGATTAATTCATTAGTTGATTTTTGATAAAGAAATATTCTTTTATGAGCAAAATTACCAAAAATAAAATGTAAATATTCACAGTTTTTTCTGTCTTCTATGACATTTGGACTTTTGGTCTGACAAAAGAAATAAAAACATCACATTGGACTTGAGGTGACTGTGATAAGAAAGTATTTGGCAGATTTATCAATAATGAAAACGATTATTAGCCCTAAAACAAATAATCCTTTACTAAAAAACAATGAGAAAAGAAGAAAAAACTACTGGTTGTAGTATTAGCTGAAGCAGAAATCTAGAAAAACTATGATATACTGTAACTAAAAATCATAAATAAGCAGCAGCTGAATCAAGTAAAATCAGTATCACACGGTTAGATTATGTTTTGTTTTGTTAGAATAAGACTTGGATAGTTTTGTTTTGTTAGCAGTTGTGTTGAAGAGCAAGGACTCTGCCATTTTGGCGATCCTGACAGTTTTAGGTACCACTAGCGTTTCAGCTGCAGTGAGCAGGCCAATGGCTAACAGCGAACTCGCGGAGTGAGTGAGTGGGCGAGCGAGAGTGAGGGAGGGAGGGCGGCGTGGCTGCTGTCAGGGCGGCTGATTGGCGCAGAGCTGTTTAACGTAGCCTCCCGCCAAAAAAATCACGTCAGCACAATTTTTTTGTTCACACTATTACGGAAGTGTTCAATAAACAGTTAAGATTTAACTTTAAGTGTTAAAATATGGGACCTTTAAAATCAATTTTGTGCATTTAACACCTTCAATTAATGAAGTCACGAATTCTATTAAAATATTTTTCCAAGAAGCAATGAGTTGGATATTTACTGCACAAGAGCACAAACCGACCGTGATAATACCTGCAGGGGGCTGATGATCAATACCAGTAACTCTGACCTGTGCTGCTTTCTTTATAAAACAAAAAACAAAAAACCCTGTGCTCAATGGAATATTAAACCGATGCTTTACAATTACTGTCAGTTACAAGCCAAAGTAATTTATAAAACAGACAATGGGAGGGGACATTTCGTCAATGCTGTGATTCCTGGTTGGCAGAAGAAGTTGACTGCAATCATAGATCACTTAATGGCCCTTATCATTAAAAATTTAGTGTAGTGTACTTCGTGTTCCCGTTTGAATTAAAATTAAACAGTGCACACTCAAATAAGCCCATAAAAGTGAAATTTCAAGTACGTTTAATTTGAAGGAGCATTTGACATTGATCTTAATGCTCATTTAGCAGCCACTCCAAAACACTCCTAGACCAGCATCTGATACCACAGCTTTCAATTACCTATCATCTACTCGCGGCTCGAAACTCTATCATTCCACAACAGATGCACATAAACCTGAATCAAAAGCCACATCTCAGTTTTCTATAGATTCCTTTGTGGTATTGTCGGGCAATTGCTTTGTGAAATGGAAGAGAGACCCTGAATCAATTATATTTCAATCAATACGGTGGAGAGGCTACAAACGAGTTTGCCCAGAATTGATGTAGCTGTAAAGTTTTATTTCATAATCTGTGTTTAAGGCAGCAACACCGGAGAGTTATTTTTAACTTTGAATGGTAAATGACTTTCTATTTAAAAAAAGAGGACCCTGCCACAAACCCTAACCACACTGCTGTGTATTAACGTCAAAACCGAAAAAAGGCTCTTAAATTAAGTACTTGCTTGTCTGCTGAGAGAATGCCACCTTACTTTGAAAACGGAAATCTACCAGCATCAGACAGATTATAACAGTCAAGGCTCAGTTACGCTTATTGCCATCTCAGTGGCCCCTGCAACTGCGGCGCTTGCGCATTTATAGTTGCTGCGGGGCCCCCTGCAAACACTTGAGGTAGATTTAAATTCAGCGTATTTCCCCCTTTCCTCCCACATCACCTTTTGTAACTACATGATACATGATTTTTGCAGTCTCTATAAACCTTAAAAGAAGTAATTCGGCAATTTTGGGAAACGCGTAATTGTTCTCCTGCTAAGCGTGATAGGATTGATATCACTCTAATATCTGCACAGCGGCATCAGCAATCGCCAAACAGCAGAGCCCGACCAATGTTTTTCATCATCGCTGGCAAATTCAATCATGCGAATTTAAAGACTGTGCTGCCGAAATCCCACCAATATGTCAAGTTTGCTACAAGAGGAGAAAATACACCGGACCTTGTTCACATCCAACTTGAGCAACCCTGTCTCTTAGTAATGACATTTCTATACAATTAAAAGCAAATACGTCGCTGTAGGAAATGTGGTCACTGGCTGGATTATGTTCAGGGGGCAAGGCATTTTGTTTAGTCAACGAAGCGCTAAATTTATTAACAGCAGTGGCGTCACTAGGAGGTAGGTCAGAGGCTGGGATTCGGATTCAAAGTCCCTTCTGTGGCTAACAACAAAAGCACTTTAGTTAGGGAAAGATAGTAGTTTTTCTGTTAAATGTAAACAAACACGTTGTGTCTGATATCACCGTGAACTCTTTCTGTATCAAACCAGACCACAATCGCTCCCTTGACGAAAAAAAGTTTATTAATGCCGTAGCCGCAACGAGTGGATACTGTTCTGCAAGATCGCACACTCTGACGGAAATCAAATACGTTGTCTGTGAACATACTACTGATACGTTCAGGTTCAACGTATTTGCGACCTGCCAAACGGGTAAATTAACAATATTTCTTCATCACGTTTGTAGCAAATTTAATCAGGTTCCAATGACGTTTCTTAAAGTTTAGGTGTATAGAAACGTAATTTGTAGGTGATGAGGGAGTTTTTTTTTCTGCACTCTACTAATGAAGCACGATTGCTCTCCTTTATCCAGAAAAACAAACAAACCAGTAAAAACAAAACAAACAAACAAAAAAAAACAAACATGAAAGCTGTGGCCATGGGAAGCTGTCAGCTGGTCAGACTGAGGTAAATGCAAAAAAAAAAAAAACACAATAAGAACTAATGGGCTCTTTTACACACTCCCCCCTTACTGTGCAATTTACCTTTCTTTAATGATCACAACTGACAGCAGCAGTAAAGATTAAATGTGCTTTTTTTTTTTTTTTCCCACATGCCTCCACCCACAACGGCAGAGCGCGGTGTGTTTTTCTGTTGTGGTTTGTACATCATTAGGTTCAGTAGGGGCATGACGGAATCAGAAGCGTGCTGAAAAGGCATCAAATAACATTTAGGTCTGTCTGTCTTTGCGAGTGTGGTGGCAGGATCACATGCTGGTTTCTGCTGCTGCCCTAAAACAAACAGGACCACACTCCCCTGCCACTGTGGCAGAAGCCCAAAAGGATCAAATACATCCCCCGTCTTTGGAACATGGCAATAAATTAAACTTTGCAGATGCTGGCCGCATTTCATTTGTTCACAGGACAACAATGTGTCACTAAAACGTCTACTGAGTTATATATGAGCCCATTGCCTGCGAGCGGTTGTATGGATTGTGACTACGTTTTTAAAATGAGTCACAAATAGAGTTACGTGGACTGCAGAGATACAGCAAATGCCTCCACAGCCTCCCACAAAAGCCCAAGTCACCCCTTCGTCATTTTTAGTAGTTTAAACTTATTCTACAGATGGCAAAGGTCACTAGTCATCTGAGTGTTTTTATCCTGTTCTCTGGAGCAGCATTTCTTTCTGCTAGTATATCTCTGCCATGGTCGTGTTTAGGTATTATGTTCCACCTCTTTAACGCTCCCCTAATTAGATTTTTCTCTACGTTGAAGCTGAACCAATCAGTAGTTTTTATATGAGCAATCGATCAAATGACGGCATGAATTTGACAGGGTAGCTCGTGACGAGCCCAACTTTTCAGTCTTCCTCAGCTCCACGAAGCTTTTGTGCCTTTAAGTTCAATATTTTTGCTTTATGGCGTGCAACTTCACTGTTTCGATTCACTCGTTCTGCTCTGTTACCAGCTGTTTTCAGCGAAAAAAAACAAAAACAAAAAAACAAAAACAAAAAAACCAAAAAAACCTCTGACAAACCCACTGTACATTACGTGCCCCGCTTCAAACTGAAGACAGACTAAAGTAGGAACTAGCTGGTGAACATAGTGGAGCATGAAGCTGTTAAAGAGACCGATTTTATATATATCCATCAGAAGTTGAAGGAGACCGAAAATGGAGCTTACAGGAGAGTGAATATTGGACTTACATTCACCGGCTGTCCAGACACACGAATATGAATGCGAATGTTGCTCTGTGTCTGCTGGTGTGAGAATAGGCAATTGTCTGCTAACAGCCATTGCAACTTTAAAAAGGTGATATGCCAGGATGTGTTTTTCAGCTTGTGGTGGGGGGTACTTCTGCTCCCAAGAGGCCAGATCAAATCAGTTCACGCAGCTTTACATTTTGGAGGCCTGCTAGGATTACAAAACATATTAAGGCATTAGCAATTTAGAAATGTCATTAGCAGGTTAGGGACCCAAAACAACATATGGCCACTAGGATTTGGCAACCCTTGTTGATGACACGGCTGGATCACACTGGTCCTAATAGCCACCGAGTCGGTGCCTTGGAGACCTCGCCAACAGAGTAACCTAGCTGCCAATGTTAACATGTGTCTGTGACTAATGCGGCACATACATGAATACAGAGTGTATGCCCTTCAGACGGGTATAGCTGGACACAGTGAAGATCAGCTTGCAAAAAGGATTAGATATACCTCTGCTGGAAATAAAAGTTCATGGGGGAAAAAAAAGAAAAATCAACCATATATATTAATTTCTTTTCAGACAGTGAAGCTGTGAATTTAGAAATCTAGTCGGCTTTTCACAGCCACTGGTGCTGAGGAGCAGAGCTCCAATATGCCCACCAGACTGCCGATTCATAATGTCTCCTTTGCACATAACCACAGAGTTAGCCAAAGGCATTTCAGTTAAATATCAAGCTACTTGGGGCACAGTAGCCATTAAGGGGAGCACGACAATATGAATCAAAGACTGAAAAACTGAGAAGACATAACACCTGAATCCAAACCAATAATTACGTCATCACCTTTTTTTCACAACCATAATAAACAGGCAACAGCGTTTTACCCTTCAAACACTGTTCAACGTGATCTCAAAATGCCCTATGAATGGAACTGATACTAATTTTAGCATTTCTGACATTTAAAAGCCACATTACTGTGGCGTCTTGCATCTGTGGCTAGTGGCATTAAGGCGGGGGGTTTATAGAGGTGGCAGACGGCAGCACTGGTCATTTACACTTTGATTATGGGCACACAAAACAATTCACACTGAGCACTGAAACCTAATATTAGGACAGAGTCAAGGACCTATGCTCTTTCAGAGGCCCCCTACCATTCGGACTTACAAAATTCCTTTGTTTAGTGTCCACAAACTATCCTTGACTTGGAGAAACCAACAGATGCCAAATGGTATTCCATTTGAAGTCGTCAGTGAAAAAAAAAAAAGAGTTCTGCTTTTCTCAGCTAAAAGCAAAAATGATGATCTACACGACACTAAAATGAGTTCACAGCAGACTGGGGGCCTTCACATATGTTCCATTACCGTAATCACTTCACTGATTTTTATCCATTCCATTATTTGATAAGGAATTTGAGTCACATCACTTCTGTCAATACAGTCTATTTAAACAGCAGCATCCTTTTGACTGTTAATTAGGGTTGGGAACTGAAACTTGGTTCAAAGTTGGAACCGAAGCCATAATGCCAAGTACCAGGTAGCCATAAAAAAAAAAAAAAACATTTTGGTTCCGCTTATGGGTTTCATAACACGACAACACTTTATTACTGCAAACGAAGGCCACATATCTGAAAGGACGTACGTAGCTATCGGCCAGGACCTATGTACGTGACTACATCATAAATCAACGCAACAGCATGCCCATTTGTTTAGATACGAGCCAACGTGCATGGCTAATGTCACTACAGTGTGAAAGACAGACCATGGTCAAAACTTCACTTTCGAAAAGAAAACGACGACAAGGCAAAGTGCAATGCATCCCAAGAAGCTAATCGGCTGCAAGTCGGGTTGCACATCAAATCTGACCAAACATTTTGGGAAGCACGGCATCTGAAAGACTGCAACGAGTTTGAGATGTCTTCCGGTCTCCGAGGCCAGAGTGTGTCATCAGCCAGCGCTGGTAGCACCTCACTAGCACCTCCAGTAGAGGAGGGACAGCTAGCCACGACAAACCTTTCTTCTTGGCAATAAAAGGAAAAGCTGACCAAAGAGAAAAATGAGTCGCAGAGCGGTTATGGCATTTGTGGTGAAAGGGCTACATCCCTTCTCAGTTGTGGAATCTCCTGCTTTTAGGCATTAAAAGGTTAAAAAAAAAAAAAAGTTTGTCCAATCAATCAATAAATCAATAAATAAGGTGATGGTAGGGCACTCGCACAGTAACAGCTAATGTTATGTTTAATCTCTATTTGCAGGGAGGTGACCAAGGCCCTAAATCCAAAGTACGCACCTCCCTCCACAGACAGTCTGACCAATCAGCTGATTCCTGCCTGGTACGAGGTGGAAAAGTCTGAGCTCAGTGATGTTGGCAAACATACCCCAAGACCATTACCTTACAATGACAGCACACTGAGTCATTGGGGAAAAGATAAGACAGAAAGTACTCAAAACAAAAGCAGGCCATACAAGCAGGACCAGTGGGGGCCGGAGAAATTAGTGACATTTTGAATGAATTTGGCACAATTGATAAAATAGTGTCTGTCGCTGTTGACAATGCCACAAACATCGATGTGGCAATAAAAAGGCTGCAATTCACTGAACTAGGCCGTTTAGCGTACACACCTTGATCTCGGGCACAAAATGTCTGTTCTGTGGCTTCAGCGGCAAAACGGACAGACGAGATCAGGGATGCCGTCGTCTGGATGAAGAGGTCATCAATGGCAAAGACTGCGCTCCAGGAGAGGCAACAAGCCCTGGGGAAGCATTCCTCAGCTCACTTCATTTGACCCTTTTTACAGGACAGCTCATTAGAGCAATATGTACATTTTACAGGTCTAAAAATTTGTTGACAAAATGCAAGTGACACAACATAAATCTCACGTCTTACTATGTGACTACAACACACGAAAGCTGGATTTGCTCATATGGATAACTTTTTATTCTGTCACAAAAGCAACAGAGATTCTCCTTTGACAAGGCTCAACAACAAACGAACAATGCACATTTAAGACACACACACACACACACACACACACACACACACACAAGTAGAATAGGACTAATGCTGGCGGACCGACTTGCTCAACTGACAGATGGCGATTTCGGAAAGGCAGAGGAGTTCATCCATCTGATGAGTGTGTCCTACACATCCACACTCTGTGTTCCATCTGAAAAGATGGATGGTCAGATGGGGTCGGATCTCGCACCGTTGCACATACATAGGCTCTACTCGGGTGGCCCGCCCAGTTTAGGTAAATCTTACAGTCAAACACCCTCACTCTTTTCAAACTAACTACGTTTTGGCCAAACACCTGTCTGAGTTGCATGCGCCGCAGTTCCTGAGTGGTGCACAGCCACCTGGCTAGGTGCTACCGATAGCCTGCAGCAGGTGAGGCGTTTAGGGGAAACGAGTCTCCGCGTGCACAATGGTCACACGCCGCGCCACCCACCACCACAAGTACAAATGCTCAACCTGTAGGGTCCTGCCAGTTCTTCAAATGCTTGATTAGCATTTCACTGTTGAAGAGGGAAACACAGTGTGTCTGTGTGTGTGTGTGTGTGTGTGTGTGTGTGTGTGTGTGTGTGTGTGTTTGAAACCTTAAGGAGGCTTTCTGGGTAAACCCGACTAAGCGGCACCACAGGGATGGCATCAGACACTATACTAATACTTGTCTAATACCACTGCATTAGACCCACGTCTCAAACGCAACGTGGAGGACGGCACCGTGTGGGACCGGGGCAAGGAGAAGCCAACAGAGCACGACCGTGGAGAAGATGGCGTAACAACAGCAGTCAGAGGAGGAGAAAAGACAACAAAGAGAGAATGAGGAGGAAGGAGAGTAGAGTGAGGAAGACGAGGTGCAGCCTCCTCCCTACATATATACATACACGCATTTCATCTTGGTTTGATTACAGGCCAACTTAATCACCTGTCAGAAAATCAGACATGACTAATTCAGGTGATGATGCTGTGAATGTGATATTTTCTGAATTTGGCTTAATGTCGTGTGAAAGCGGTCGTCTACATGCTAATGGCTCAAGATAACCCAAGTGGACACCATTTAA
The DNA here is from genome assembly GCF_016859285.1 of Xiphias gladius. Taxonomy (NCBI): domain Eukaryota; kingdom Metazoa; phylum Chordata; class Actinopteri; order Istiophoriformes; family Xiphiidae; genus Xiphias; species Xiphias gladius. Next base: position 6,539,439 of record NC_053422.1, read on the forward strand.
ATGCACATGTCGACTCCGATATTTGGTGGGCAGCTGGTGAAAATAACACAAGGCATGATACAGGAATACTAATATCAGGGAGCTGATTAGGTGTTCTCCAGAGAGCGCTGCGGGGCGCGGGGGGGGTGGTGGAGATGGTGGGCGGGGGGGTTGCAGTCTGGATGCTGTCATCAGCCTTCCACTTCCCCCTGCTGTATGATAGATCGCATGACATCTGTGAGGAAGTCCCTCGAATTCCAGCCCCAGCACCTACGGCTGAAGACGACTGTGGCGGTGGAGGCATGTGAGAAGAGCCAACAGCTTTTCGGTGCCTTCGGAAAATACGAGAGCTGGCCTCAACCCAAACAGTAATCACAGCCATGACCATGCAATCACCACCATGCTCCCATGTTCCCAGTCTGATAAAAAAAAAAATACCTTGCATCCAAAAGGACTCTCTGCACTGTGGGTACTTTTATGTGTAAGGGCACTACGCTTCTCACCGGCAAAATCTGTCAAAATCCGATTTTCTTTAACAGCTGATGGGGGATAATGGTCTGTTCATTAGATGCTACTTCAGTGGTTCCTACTTGCCCATTCAAGCAGCAAACATGAAAGGAGACAGCAAGAAAGGATAGAGTAAAAAAAAAAAAAAGCAGGGAGCGGATGGGCAGCCTACAATTTCTGTGTTATTACCAAAAGCAGGAATATGTATGAAGGAAGAAGAAAAAAAAAAAAAAAACCTTCACAGAGCATGCTAAAGCAGCAGTAATAGTAGTGAAACCTACTGAAGAAATGATTAAGATGTAGGACAGCCAGTGTAAAGAAAACAGAAAATTATTCATAAAATAGCATTAGATAGAGAAAACCATAGTTGCTCGCATCAATCGAGCTTTTTAAACCACATCTGGCAAACGGGCGAAGATTTGCTTATGTGCATTATTGACTGTCCACTAAAAGTAAAGCTAAGTTTAAAAAAAACTATGTTAATATATATTTTACTTGACTTTAGACTGACCAGACAGCACAGTATGTGTGACAAGTTGCCAAGGATGCGTTTACTTAGTAGAGTTTTAAATACAATTCTGAAGAAGCTCTGCGGTATTTTATACAGGATGTCTGCTCTACTTCGGGGCCCTTCTATAGGTCCAGCATCCAAGCCATTTGATAAGCGTCATGAGATATGAAGCTTTGCTAGAGCTTCCGCTACCCCATATTACATACATTTGGTCAGTTTTCAACATGTCACCCCCACCACCGAGAAGACGTCGCTCACTGCCCCGCTCATTTTCATTCAGCCACCTCACCTCAAGGATCAGGTCTCCACATAAAGTCATACTGCGTACAGAAGCCCGATGACAACTAATTATGTGAAATCTACCACTTAGGCCGGGCTACAGGGCTGGAAGCCGGCTGCCGCGTGGCCGTGGCCCCCACGACACGACACACCTCCGCAGGGACCGGGAATATGTTATCCAGTGAAGAAAGGGGGACCCAGACCTAGAGAGGTCTGGGTCCCCTCGAAGCTGGACGAGACACATCAGCTATGCGGCAGATCATTAATAACTTGCGCATTATAAAAAGCCAAAAATATCCATGGCCCTAAATGTTGGGTAAGAGGATCAGCAGACGACCAGCACACCAGGGCAGTCGTCGTGGTTTAATGTAGCAGCAACTGGAAACCAAGAGCAGCTCAGTATTTTAGATGTAATTATGATGTGCAGAGTAGTGAAGCAGAATCAACTCAGCAGAGTTGATTTTACTGCTGTTATATTAAGCTAAATATGAACTGTGCGGTGAAAATGTGAAGGTGAATGCTTCTGTGTGTGTGTGTGTGTGTGTGTGTGTTACATATGTTATTCTGGGATTTACCAGGACGCCAATATTACATGGAAATGATTATATGAACAGGCTGTGAGCAAGACAGCTGCCATGTTTCCCTAAAAGCCAATACACAGCACAATATTAGTCTCTGCAAGAGACCTAAGCCTGCAATGCACCAGCCGCTCAAAACAATGGCAATAACCTAGAGGGAAATGTGCAAAGTCAATTGTGTTCGTGATACTCAAATATGACTATTCGTATTTCCACTATGTAAACAAACAGCATGCAAAGCATCACAATGCACCTGCCAAACAACCCCCAATGAACAACGAGCTTAGCCACAACAAAGTGTGCTCATTCATAATTAATACCAATGCAAACAAGCACAAATAGCAACAGCAGCAGCATCCAGACAGAAATTAACAGCCAATATATTGACCGAAAAAAAAAACGAAACGAAAGGAAACGGCCGCAGCTTCAGCAGCCATCACAACAGCCCACATGTATGTAGGAGCAAGCAGCCAAGAGAGCAACAGGTGACAATCAGCAACGGCAGCAAACACTTAGCTTGTTGAAGAACAGCGGTGATCCCGGGACAGGACACTCCGGCTGCCGGCTCCCGGCTCCAAGGGCGCCCTTTGTTTGAGGAAGCTCGGCACTCAAGACTGTCGCAGGGCCAAACAATTTCCTCCGCAGTTTCCCCCCGCGAACCGTCCCGAGTTGGTGTTCGAGACGCAGCGGGCGTTTACAGCGGTTGTTGGCCGGAGAGACGAGGCCAAAGTTAAAAAAATAAATAAATAAATGGTTTCAATAAAAACCGCCATCAATAACTGCAAACGGCCTTCAGACAGCCCCCCCAGGCCAGGCCAGGCCAGGCCTCGCTCCACTCACGCCTCAGGTGTTGGAGTTTGGAGACTTCTTATTGCTTTTGAACAGTAGTAGAGTTGTTGTGGGGTTTTTGGAGTTTGACGCGAGAAAACAAACAAAAAATCGTGAATTCATTCACGAATTTGAAACACAGCGCGATAGACCCCGTGCAGAGCTGCTTCAGCCATGGGTGGAGTTCCTGACGCACGCGGAGGTGAGTGGGCGGTGGTCAGGTGCCGGGGGGGGGGGACGCCTACAGGTGCAGCCGGTCGGGTTGACGAGGAGCACGTCTCCGGCGAGGCAGGGCCAGTATGAGTCCCTAGAGGGGGTACGACCGGAGTAACCTGGCCCGCGGCTGAGGTCCCGGATCTTGGACCTCAACCTGTCGGGCCCCAAACCGACCCCCCCACTGTACGTGGTGGTTTCATCATTTCCCCCGGTGCCCAGAAACCGACCAGTCATCCGGAGCCGAAATGTTTAGTGAATTCAATTCGATTCAATTTCGATTGACAGAAAAAATGAATTGGCGAGAATTTTCATGACCGATTAATCATTGAAATCGTTTGCTTAAGTGAGAAAATGCCTCAAAAAATGAATCATAATAATAATAATTCACTGGTACCAGCTTCTTAAATGTGAATATTTGTCAGTTTCCCAGTTTTTCTGTTTCAGGAAACTCAACATCTTTGTTTTTGACTGTTGGGAAGAAAACAGCATTTTTTTTTTTTCACCATTTTTTCTGACATTTCATAAACCGAACAATCAATCGATTATTCAGGAGAGTAATCGTCAGATGAGATTCGATAACAAAAAAAAAAATCACCGGTTGCAGCCTCACAGTTTTCTTGTGGTGGAATGATAGGACCTTGCTCGAGGTTTTCCGGGTGTCGATGACTTGACACGCAGAACACCGTATTTGCATCCCTCTGACCGCAGGAACAGTTCGGCATTTTTCCAAATGCGCTCGATTCATTTCTTGCCGAGAGTTGCCGAGCAATACGAAGCTACGGCCCCCAGCTCGGCGTAAAGTCCGTAAACAAAGGGACAGTGCAACTCTGAAGCTCGTTCATTGACGCATGATGTCTTGTTTGTTCAGCGCGAAAACGACGCACTGCGGTTTAACGGTTTCTATGTCTCGGCCTTGTTTGCACCTCGAGGTGTCACAGCAGGACTGCAGCCTTTGTGCTAAGCTAGGCTAACCGTGTCCCGCCTCCAGCGCGATATTAATCGTACCGATCTGAGAGCGCCGCCGCTCCCGTTATCAAACCCTCTCAGCATGACAGCAAACTGAGGGGACCGTTTGTCGGTCACCGGGACTTTCAGTGGACCGACCGATCGATTAACCGATCGGTCGTCTCGATGCGGCTGCTTGCGGCCTCTCGGGCAGCGACCGCTGCACAGGGAGAGCTTCGCCGCCGCCGTCTTGGACCTTGTGACGCTGACGCACGGGGGCCGCCGTGGGTCTGCGGCCCTCGGCCCACCGCCTGGGGGGTGGGGGGTTGGGAGATGTTGCTGAAGACTGCGTCCGGCTCAGGCCCTGTCCTCCCCGCCGCCGCCCCCGGGCTGTCCAGGGCTGGCTCCCGCCGGCGCAGCAAAGAGAGGGTTTGAGAATGCCAGTCAAATTAAGGAAAGAGATGTAAGACGGTGGGGGTTTTTTTAACCTAATTAATCTGACCACATGCCCGTACGCGGCCAAGTCTTTCTATCTGTCAGGTGGAACAGGACTTTTTTTTTTTTTTAGGAAACGGCCCCAGTAGGAGAGCGGGAAGAAAAATAAGTATGCACATGCTGATGCACAGGTTATACTGAGTCCCGAATCTGCCAGCGGGCAGTGTGAGAAGTTCAGCAGACCATGCATGCTCCTCTACAGGTGCATTACTCTGGAAAAAAAACCGCTCAGCTCCCCTGTGAATATCCAAACCCGCCGCAAGCCCTCTGACCTTCCGAGCCCACTTCTCACCCCGCCGCTTGAGCAGCGAGTCGGCACTCAAGTTATGCGCATCGCATCAACTTGGTTAAGTGGATGAAATTCGGACGGCGCTCCGTCGCCGCGCGCGCCGCTAATGATGAATTATTGACCGCCTGCACGAGGAGCCTTTGAAGTACGAAATGGGCGCATAATGAGAAACTCGGTTCGGAGGCGGTTCCGGCTGCGCCCCTCGCCCCCTCGCGTGGCCGCAGCGGTGAATCAAGATGACCCCTGACCTTTTTATTTATTTTTTTTACCTGATCCGGTCATTGGCACGAAGTGGGCCTGCTGCGTTTCCTGCTCAGCGCGTGTTTTCCAAAGCGTGTTCCGCATGTCTTGAACCCGGGGGGGGTTTAACAAAAACCATTTTACTTGCTAATTTGTGCGATTGCGCCTCAGGTGATTTTTCCAGGCAGCGGTTATTAGAGCGGCGTCGCCGAAGCGCTGGGCGGAGATATCTTCAAAAGCGGGTCATACATGTTTAATTATCAAACCGTCTATGTGTTAAGCTCATTCTGCGCGGAGTGATTCATAATTCTGCTCATTAGCCGGCACATCTATTTATCCCCAGCCCGCTACTTTCCACCTCAAAGGACGACTGGGATAATAAGCCTGTAATTAAACCTGGCTGCAACGGCGTCTTTTTTTTTTTTTTTTTGGCGTCCACGGAGTGAAACCGAAGCGGCGGCGGAACCGACGCCGGCCCTACGTCGCGCAGAGAGAGCCGCGGATGAACGTGGGGCCGCCGACGGACCCTCGGAGACGACGGCTCGCCCGCGGCTACGCGCTCACTCGACCTCGGATCCGAATCCCGCCTTTACCGTGGGCCCCTGTTTATTTAAAGCACTTGAGGAGCGGTTGTGATCACGTGGTCATGCTGTGTATTGAAAACCGTTGACCCAGAGCATAGTAACAGTAGCTGGACAATAATGCAACGACCCCCCCCCCAAAGTGCCTTCATTATTGTAATTACAGTCACGTTTAAACCCACTGGTGATGTCGTAGTAATGGTGAATTTAATCATTCAGTTCATGAACTGCTGTTGTTTATCACATTTATAGTCGACATTCTTATTACATCCCCATTAAATAAATGTTAATCCAGTGCTAGAATGTTTAACGCCACTGGGACTGCGACTAATGATCACTATCATCATTGACTGACCTGTTGGTTCATTTTCAGATTCATCGATTGTTCCTCTAGTCTTTAAACATCCAGAGGACTGTAAGGATGAAACACCCATCACAATTTTCCAGAGGCCAAAATAAAGCCTTCTTTTTTTTTTTTTTTTTGTCCAAACAACAGTTCAAAAGATATTCTGTTAAGAATGAAAAGCTGAAATAAAGCGGCAAATCCTCACATTTGAGAAGTTGCAGCCAGGAAATGCGTTCTGTTTTTTTTTTTTTTTTCCCTTGACAAACAACTTAAATGATTATTTGATTGTCATAATTGCTACCGTTAAATTCTCTGTGGAGCAGCTAATCAATCAGATATACAGGACAGTCACAGAGCAGCAGCAAAACACAAACACAACAGAGGTTTGACAGGTTTCCCCACATATCCCCAAATGACTTGTACTACAAACATTGACGAGCATGACTGTCCCCCCCCCCCCACCACCACCACCCACCCACACACACACACACGTGGGCACTTGCCAGAGCCGTTAGACGGTGTGTAGGTGAGCCGACCTATCAGAGGTCAGACGTGATGTGGGAGCGAAGTGCCTGTGCCCCTTCAAACCCAGTTAGGCCTAATAGCCAATTAGTGGTTCAGAAGGGAGGTGAATGTCAGCTCATTGTTTTCACGACTGTCACAGCAGCTGGATAACACAGTGCCTCAGCCCGGGGGAGGAACACTGAATTCTGGATTTCAGCCGTGGCGTCTAATTGGGATGTTGCCATCAATAAGGCACCGAGGAGGACCTAAAGGAGCCGTTCAAATTTATACACTTATTTGCTCTCTTGCCGAGAGACGGACGTGAAGATCACTGCCGCTCTCGTGTCTGTGCAGTCATTTTTGAAACTACGGCCAGCAGCTGGTCAGCTTAGCCTAGGATAAAGACTGGAAAAACCGGTAAACAGCTAGCCGGGCTTGTCCAAAGGTAACAAAATCCGTTTCCCCAGCATCCCTAAAGCTCACAAACCCAATTTAACCTGTACAAAAAATGATGTGTAAAAAGGATCCAGTGTAGTTCTTATGAGGGTTTTTTTGTGCCGGACTCTCTTGGCTGGGTAACGGCTAACGGACAACGTGCGCTCGCCGAGCACTTCATTAGGAACAGTTGTACAGGTGTTCCTGTGCAGGCATACATGCAGTTTTCCATTTGGCCAAACATGCGGCAGCAGGTCAGTGCATAAAATCATGCAGATAGAAGTCAGGAGCTTCGGTTAATCTTCACATCAGACATCAGAACTAGGGAAAGCATGTGATCTCAGTGACTTTGACCGTGGCATGATTGTTGGTGCCAGACGGAGTCTTTTTGAAACTGCTGATCTCCTGGGAGTTTGACTCACAACGGTGTCTAGACTTCAGTGAGCAGCAGTGATTGGATGGAAACGCCTTTTTGATGATCAGGTCAGAGGAGAAAGGCCAGACTGGTTGGAGCTGACAGAAAGGCTACGGTAACTCAGATAACCGCTCTTTACAACTGTGGTGAGCAGAGAAGCATCTGCGGGCGCACAACACGTCGAACCCTTGAGGCGGACGGTCTACGACAACAGAAGGCCGTGTCGGGTTCGGCTTCAATCAGCCAAGAGCAGAAATGTGGCTCAACAAAACTGGACACCTGACGACTGGAAAAAAACGTAGCCTGGTCTGATGAATCTGGATTTCTGCTGAGGCACACAGAAAGGTAGGGTCAGAATTGGGCATCATCAGCATGAATCCGTGGACCCAACCTGCCTTGTGTCAACAGTCCAGGCTGGTGGTGGCGGTGTAATGGCGAGGGGAATGTTTTCTTGGCACCATTTGAGCCCCTTAATACCAATCAGCTATGGTTTGAATGCCACAGCCTGTCCGAGTGTTGTCCCTTTACGGCCACAGTTTACACATCTTCTAACGGCTACTTCCAGCATGAAGCACGAACATTCTACACGTTTCAGTTGTTTTCGTCAGACTCTTCGATATCCGCCAAGTAGTTTCGTTCCTGGTGGTCCACAGTGAAATCAGGCTGCTCAGGTGTTATTGACTAACTAACAGTACCGTTATTTGTGAGCCTTTACCCCGAACGGTACAGTATCTGCTGGTTCCACCGCCTGTCTTGCCAGTGGCGGTTCAGCCAGGGACATCGTCACATTTAGCTGTTTGAATTCCACTCGGTGCACGCAGAGAGACTTGGACACTGAGTGTCGTTATTAGCCCCCAGTTTTACATCAAACCAAGGTGAAACTCTGAAAGGGCTGTTTTATCACAAAAACTTTGGAACAGTGAAGAATTCAACATCACACTTTTATGACACTTCAGTAAAATATCTGCCAGTAAAACCAACACAAATCCCTGCAAATTTAGTTTTCCGTGTTCCCATCTATAAAAAGGGTGGCTGATGTAAATGTCACTATGGATTATCATTGAAGTCAGTAATAAATTAAAGATTTTTGCATACATTGCAGTAACATTCAAAGAGAAGATGGAGAAAGTGGATATTATGACATTAACTGTTTTACTTTTGACATTTCAGTGTTGATCCCTGGATATTGTTGAAATGTTTTAATATCCATATATTTTAAACAGCTCTAAAACATAGAAAATTCACAACTCAGTAGACTGTTCCCAGCAGTAGGTCAGGGCTTATTACTCTATAATAGACTCCGTGAATCATTTTTTTGCGTTTAAAGATTCTTCAGTAGGTTGAGACCTTTTAATCACATGCTAACACCCCATCGAAATGGAGGGCTAGCCTTCTCCCTCTGCATGCCAACTAGCTTATTGTGAGTCCGGTTTGTGAGCGAGTCCATGGGTGGTGGTTCCCTGGAAAGAACCATTTGAACTCAAAGCATCCCAAGGCACGGCTCTCAGCTGTATTTAAAGCCCCGACGGTGCTCAAATGGGATCTTTCAGGGTCAGTGAAAAGGAGCAAGGCACAGGGTGTGAAAACACGAACGAGTCACTCATTTTCCATTACAGAAAATGTGTATGTTTCCAGCATTTCATTGCTTGGCTAAATGTAAAGCTTTTGTTTTTCTGCTGATATGGAATGTGTTTAGTGGCCGCGCAGGACGCAAATATATGAGGGAACATAGGTGAGGGGGACTTAAGAGCTGCATGTTGTCATGTAATGTGACTGTGACTCAAGTCCAGGTGAATCTAACTTTAAAAATGAATTCATGTCGGCCTCTTCCTTCAACAGATATCCCCAGATCCGATCTGTATGTTTTTATTAATACGGCGACATTCCTTTCTTCACAGTCTTAAAATACAGTCATTAAAGGCATAGTTCTGTGTTTTGTTTTGTTTTGTTTTTTTTTGCCAAATTATGCTTATTTGCTTTCTTGAGGAGAGTTAGATGAGAAGACTGATGCCACTGTCATTTCTGCACAGTAAATATAAAGTTAAAGAGATGGGGAAATGGCCCGTCTGGCTCGATCCTACCAGCACCTCAAAAGCTCACTAGCCATTTTTTTTAGCTTGTTTGTTTAATCCTTCCGAGCGGAAGGTTAGCTTAGCTTAGCATAAAGGCCGGAAACAGAGAAACAGCTAGCCTGGTTTGAGCAAGAAATGTTTGCACCGCCGCCAATGACACAACAAGAGACGAGAGCACACAAATCTGCCAAAAAATAAACCCGCTAAGCAAACCAGCCATTGTACACTTTGGTGTACGTATAGCTTAAACAAACTACATATGACATGCGGATTAGTGAGTTCTAGAGGTGCAGGTAGGTGCTGGATTTTGTTGCCCCCAGACAGAGCCAGGCTAGCTGCCCCCCCCCCGGTTTCCAGTCTTTGCGTTAAGCTTAGCTAAGCTAACAGCCGCTAGCTGTGGCAGACGTGAGAGCAGCATTAATCTGACTCTCAGCAAGAAAGTATTTCCTTTCTATTAGTTTACTTTAGATTTATTTGCTAATTTCTAACTTCTTGGACTAAAACTGTGGTACATCAATCAATCAGTTGAACTTCATTACAGTCTCAAGGTCCAGTTAAAGGAGAAGAAATTACATTGAATAAATTATCATATATATATTTGTATATGAATATTTAATGGTTGGCTCTGCGTCGTCTCCATAGTAATTCCAGACCTTTATTCTGCTCCACAGCAGATGCTGAGAGGACGTTTCCCCGCTCTGTGATTTCTTCTGCAAGCACCATGAATGACAAGAGATTCATTACTACAGGAGGCAACAGGTTCCACCGAGTCACTTCTCAGAGGCAACAGGGAGCAGGGAGGCACAGATTTATTTATGAGACCAGTGTGTGTGAGACGGTGGGAGCATCGGGATAGATAGATAGATAGATAGATAGATAGATCGATAGATAGATAGATAGATAGATAGATAGGTGACTTAAAGACTTCAACACATCTGAACAACTTAAAAGAAGAAACACTGACATAATCCTGTATTATATATTCGCAGAGACAGTCTCAGAGTGATGTAGCTGCTACATGGATGGTTTTATTCCCTGTGTATAGGGTTGCTGCCATTACCTCCGCACACTTTGCAGTTGCTCTGTCAGAGGCAGACCTCACTATCTGCTATTCTACCACAGCAGCAGCAGCAGCACTAGCAGCAGCAGTAGCAGTAGCAGTAGCAGTAGTAGTAGTAGCAGTAGTAGTAGTAGTAGCAGTAGTAGTAGTAGTAGTAGTAGCAGTAGTAGTAGTAGTAGTAGTAGTAGTAGTAGTAGTAGCAGTAGTAGTAGTAGTAGTAGCAGCAGCAGCAGCAGTAGCAGTAGCAGTAGCAGTAGTAGCAGTAGTAGTAGTAGTAGTAGCAGTAGCAGTAGTAGTAGTAGCAGTAGTAGTAGTAGTAGTAGTAGTAGTAGTAGTAGTAGTAGTAGCAGCAGCAGTAGCAGCAGCAGTAGCAGTAGTAGCAGTAGCAGTAGCAGTAGTAGTAGTAGTAGTAGCAGTAGCAGTAGCAGTAGCAGTAGTAGTAGTAGCAGTAGCAGTAGTAGTAGTAGTAGCAGTAGCAGTAGCAGTAGTAGCAGTAGTAGTAGTAGCAGCAGCAGCAGCAGCAGCAGTAGCAGTAGTAGCAGTAGTAGTAGTAGCAGTAGCAGTAGCAGTAGTAGTAGTAGTAGTAGTAGCAGTAGCAGCAGCAGCAGCAGCAGCAGCAGAGCAACAGTAGCAGTAGTAGTAGTAGCAGTAGCAGCAGCAGCAGCAGCAGCAGCAGCAGCAGCAGTAGCAGTAGTAGTAGTAGTAGTAGTAGTAGTAGCAGTAGCAGTAGCAGTAGCAGTAGCAGTAGCAGTAGTAGTAGTAGCAGTAGTAGTAGTAGCAGTAGCAGTAGTAGCAGTAGCAGTAGCAGTAGCAGCAGCAGCAGCAGCAGCAGCAGCAGCAGTAGCAGTAGCAGTAGTAGTAGTAGTAGTAGTAGTAGTAGTAGTAGTAGTAGCAGTAGCAGTAGCATAGTAGCAGTAGTAGTAGTAGTAGTAGTAGTAACAGTAGCAGTAGCAGTAGCAGTAGCAGTAGTAGTAGTAGCAGTAGTAGTAGTAGTAGTAGTAGCAGTAGCAGTAGTAGTAGTAGTAGTAGTAGTAGTAGTAGTAGTAGTAGTAGTAGTAGCAGTAGCAGCAGCAGCAGCAGCAGCAGAGTCGTGGGGAAGAGCAGCCCCGAGAGTGGAACAGAAGAAAACGGTTCCTGTCTGAAAAATAACCAAAGGGTCGATACGAGATAATAACAGGTCCAAATAGTTTGGAGTCTCTTATCTAAAAAAAAAACTGTAGGTATTGTGCTGATTTGTAGTATTGATTTTTGAAGGTGTCATGGGATATAATAAATGTGTTGATGTAGCAAAAAATGTTGGGTTTTTACAGTGGCAATGGCCACTTGGAAATTTGTTTTTGGAGGCTAGGATCCTAGATTGAAAAGCTGAAAAGACAGAGAAAGGGTCATACTGTATGAAGAAACAGGCTTTAATCCATTAGAGGAAAACGTTTGGTGGCAGTAGCTCGTATTGACTATGTCTATGATATGTAGCCGTGGTATAGTAGAGGTTGTTCCTAATGACGCCCCTTTGGTAATTAAAGACCTCCGTGCTGATATCCCATTACAGGCTCTCCTCAGGAGCTTCAAGAGTCCCTTTATGAACCACGTTGAATGGTTTTCTCAACCAAAACAAAAAGGAGGGAAATCTGCCTTAAACCCGGCTCCCAACCTTGACTGGATTTTACCGCAGCAAATTGCACGGGAAAGCACCTGGGCAGAGGAGCGTACAGCTTTTATTAATCTTTCCCATTCTCAGTCCTTTGACTCTGACAGCTTTTAACTGAATTGCCTGCACGGCCCGTGTAGCCCAGTGGAGTCCAGACACAGGCCGGGGAACGCTGTGACATCTCCACTCCCCACAGCTCTAGTGCTGCTGCCTTCATCCAATTTACCATGAAAGGGATCCAGACAGTCCCATAATATGACCCACAGCTGCCTCGATTGAACACGGTCGACAACTCTGCGCCCGGGCTTTACGCACATAACCAGCCGGCTATCTACAGAGGACCACTGGCCGCCTGCTACCCCTTGATAAGGACCATTGCCCAGGGAGAGAGTGGACAGGGCCATGTGGCGGTATTTCAGAGTGAAGAGTGCCCCCTGCTGCCTCTGAAGGAGCAGCACACTTCCAGAGCCAAGTCAGCAGTAAACACTGCCTCTAACTATAATCAGGGGATGGTACAGCAGTGTTTTCCTCTGTAATTTCATGCAGCAGCCTTTCTTGGGGTATTTTTTTTTTTTCTATCTTCTTATCTTTCTAATGCAGGCGACTGCATTGGGAATATTTTTTTTTTTCAGATACTTCATCACAATGAAAACATGAGCTTTGTCAGCGTTAGGGCTGGACCTCCATTTGTTTTTAGGGGAAATTAGTTAATTAATGACACTTTTTTTCTCGCGGTCGTTGTTTTCTTGCAGTGATGCCACACCTCTGAATAATGAAACACTGGTCAATTCCCAATCCGCTGGTTGAGCTACAGGTGTGAAAAATAAGTGTGTTTTACTAACAAATGAAATTAAGTCGGACAAAGACTGAAAGCTTCACTGATTTCATTTTTATCCTTTAAAAGTTCAGACTGAATGTGTCCACAGATTGTCCATAGAAGTCAGAGTTGGGAACATTTAGTCGCCCTTCACCTTCTAGGAGAGGACAAGAGAATGTGTGTCTTTTGTCCTTTCAACATCTGTTCATTTTCTGCTGGTGGGTCCAATAACACAAAGCTGCAAAAAAAAAAAAAAAAAAGAAAAAAGGAGCTTTAGTAAAACTGCAAACCAAATCAAACAAATTTTACAGTTGCATGACAAGGGTTTTTTTTTCTAGTCTTCAAAGATTAACAATAATAAAACAAAAATAAATAAAAATAGTTTTGGCACAAATTTCCTGCAGCTTAAAATTCAAAAATACTCTTTATCTCCCAAATCCTCGTGTTTCTCCCAGAAACAGAAATGGAGAAAGAGACAGTTGAATCGGTATTTTTCCTTGTATTTACTAGGCTGAAAGTCGGTGTATGAGTGTTTGTGTGTCAGTGCAGCGCCTCATTTCTCATGGTAGGGGGCGCGTATCAATTTTTTAGGGATTGTCACGAACTGGGGCCCTCTCGGCTCCGCGATGGAGGAAACCCGGGGCCCGTCTGGCCTGCATTATTCACGAGGACCGGGAGTGTCGAGCAGTGAAACGGTGTCGACCAGCGCAACAAAAGATGCAGTCCGAGTGTCAGATTTTATGGCCAACGGGGAATCTACCCATCTGAACACACACTCTCGTCAACGGGAAAACCAAGGCATTATGGCACCAGCCATTGAGGATGATGTTAAAGCCAGAGATAGAGCGGCTGTGCAACGAGCTTATTCTCTTTTTGTAATGAGAAGAACACAGGTATCGGCAATTTCTGAATATGTTTAGGCCAATTAGAGTGAATTTAACACATTATAATAAACACTTTTAGATGCCGACTTACTGTATTAAAGAGTGTGGAGTTCAGATCTTGACCACTGGCGGAACAGCGCCACCCTGTGGTCTGAAAGCACAGATAGATTTTTCAGAATGTCATTAAAACCACGGTACTGCAGGTCCCTTTTGAAAAACTTACATTATTTATGTAGCATAGAGATTTAAGACATAAAAAAAACGATAACAATTCATTTCAGGCTGCCTGCTCTGATTATGTTGCTTAATCTAATACAAACGTTTCCCTTATGTTTTATTTGCAGTATGTTAATCTCTCTCAAGTTATTAAAAACATCTCGGCAATTATGTTTTAAAAATGAGACACAAATTAAATGTTTTACTTGCAGGAGAAATAACTGTAACAGCATGTATCCCCTAAACACTGGTCAGAAGTAATACGTTTGGTATCACTTCATGTTTCTCATAATGGAGATCCGGTGCACAGCAAGTTGGAAATGTAGAATTTTATTAGAAAATGAAACAGCTAGATGAGCTGGAGAGATGGGAATTGCGCCGTTCGCAAAGTTCTGGGTAACAGGACAATACAAAACAAGTCAATAAAAGCAAGGGGGAGACTCCAATATCTCTTTTTTATTAATTCTGACACACTGTGGTCAGATAGAAAAGTATGAGAGTTACACTTTTCAAGTTGCTTCCATGACTTGTGCAAACACTAGACGGTATCTGGGGGGAAGAAAAAAAACAAAAAACAAAAAGAAAAAAAAACCTCTCAAAGAAAAAACTAATTAGAAAAGAAAGACATGAAAATGCTGAAGAAATGAATAAGTGCATTTAAACCTAGGTGTTGATTCTTTATGCAGTATTTATTGATTCCCAGCTTCATATAAACTGGATGTTGAGGCATAAACATAGTACATTTGAACAAAAATATAACCAATATTTACAATTATTGTATTAAAAATACAAAAACAACTGATACATACTCCACCAATTGTCTTTTTAAAAGACATACAGGTCAAAGTAGTACAAGAAAGAATGAAGAACAGAAGGTCATCACCAGCTAAATGTACATTTCTCACTGACATCACACATCAAACAGAGTAGCAGTTCTACCTACTACACTTATCTTTACGCTTGTACATTTTTGTGCAACTTTTTGTTTTTCGAAATAGGTCTCGGCCCGCTAATATGCACATTATCTTCAGAGTTGAATGAAAGTGAATGATGCATGTCACCACTGGAATACAAACAAATTATTAACAATCTATCCGCAGCCATTACAAAAAAGTTACAATAACAAAAGAAACCAAGGAAATTATTTGTATGTAGTCACAGAACACAGTGGAAAACACTGCACTCATTCATCTTTTTCTCAGTCTGTAGTTTCCAAGACTGATCAATGTGATCAGTGCGAATCAGTGATAGAAGAAAAAAAAAAAAAAAAACAACATTATTTTTCACAATTGGATTTCTAATTGTTCTGAGTGGCAGCCTTGAAAAAAAAAAAAAAAAAGCTTCTTCATATGTCAGCTTCCCCACCGGAATCAAAGGAAAAAAAAACAAACAAAAACAAAATCTTCAGTCACTTCCGTTGATGGCGAAATACGGTGGAGAACTGGATGCAGGCGTTAGCGATATACATACAGCATCCACTGAACTGACATCTGTAAAAGGTGAGAGGTTTTTTTTTTTTTTTTTTTTTTTTTTTTAAAAAGATGAATCTGGTAGCAGTACAGCAGAGGAGGAGGCGCGAGGTCACCGTGTGTAGAGAAAAAGATCTACTACACTGTAACACGTGGTGGCCACAGCCAAAGTCTGATGATGCTGTCTGAAGCCACGTAACAATAAAACAGAAAGAAAAAAGCTCGACTTCATCTTGTACTGAGTCTTAATATATTAATAAAAAGTCAGGGGGAATTCTCTTGAATAAGGCATTTCACTCCACTATCGCTTGATTCAAGACCGCTCTTGAAACAAGGTGATTCACGATGAGAACAACCATGCAAAGAAATGTATGCGATCATGGCATCGTAAGGCGCTTTGGACATTCACAAAATGTGGCATGTGTTCAGGTCGGGAAAAAGCCAAATCTGAATTTGTGGGAACGTTTATTTTGAAGGGAAATATTCATATTATAAGACTCCGTACAAGATCGTTTGTAAAAGTAGATAGTTAGAGGTACACGCACAATTTACACACTGGCAGCTTCTGAAATCTGCTGACGTTTACTACCCTGGTTGGTCTATGTTCCCTTCATAGCAAAATAAAGGGTCAAGAGGCAACTTTTCTAATGTCAGTGAGTGCACGCTTACTGCTCGCTTACCGTTTGTACTTTGATTCATAAATTATAAGACTTCCCGCCAGCGTCCATACCCGACGCGAGCTTTTCATTTGGGCAAACGGGGTGAATCTACAGGCTTCCGTCTTCTCTACTGCTGCTGCACTTTGTGATTCAGTTTAGTTACCTTGCCTCTGATGCACCGCAGAGACCAACGCCCCTTGCCCCGCTTTCAGTGGGTGGTCAATCACCTATGTGCTTCTGGATTTCACCCTACAGGCAACCAACAGAACGGTACGCTCCCGGTGTTGAGGGCAAGCCACGGGGATGAGGAAAAGACTCCGATACAACCAGACACGCTCCGAGGTGGGATGACAGTAAGACATGGTTCACTCATACCCTGGTATCCTGGCCAAATGTCTGGTAACATCTAGGATTGTGCTGAAAGTGCTATTTTTTTATTTAAGAAATGACTTGTGTTTTTTGTGTATGTACTGGTACAAAAGATGTGTGTATGTGTGTGTGCCTGTAGGTATGTTGGTACACTGTGCATGTTGATTCTCCCGACTGAGCTCTCCTCCTAGCTTTGATTTGAACAAACACTTGATAAGCTTTCACATGTGAAACATGAGATAATACTGGATATCGAGTTCAAACACTCAACAACAGATGGGTTGTTTCAGTCCAGACAGAGAAATGATGGGCTGACTTGGTTTTTCTCTTTCCGGCCCCCAGAGTGCAATCAGTCAAAGAAAATTAAAAAAAAAAAAAAAAAAAGGAAAACAAAAAGAGAAAAGAAATCTAGAGGGAAGTTGAAAATTAAGTCAAGTCAACCGTTGTCTCTCTCTGTCTCCAAACAAAAGTCTGTTTTGCTGTTTTTACTTTGTTCGGTTTTTAGAAAGTAGAAAATGAGAAAGTGCAGATGAAGCTCAACACGTCATGATGCTGTTGTGTCAACAGGTGGGTTCGGGGTTCTGTCGCTGGGCAGGGAGCCGGTCTTAAGGATCCGGCCCCGTTTTCTAACAGCAACATCTATGTGGTTTTGTGTGTACGTGACCAGGTCGAGCCCCCCCGGCGCCAGTTAGGTTTTTTCTGAAGTCTTTTTCCAAAGTGCCAGGCATTTTGTCATCGTCTTTGACCTTCTTCCTCTTCTTCTTCACAGTATTTTTTGCATGCAGGGTCATTCAACCCCCCATGATGCTTTAAGGCAGGGGAGGGAGCAGAGACGAGCAGAGGAATCCACCGATCAGGAGGGAGAGCCAAGTGGAGGAGGCAGGCACGTACGTAACTGATGATGAGTCTATTGGTCTGTCGGTCTCTTTAATCCTGCCCACCCCGAACCAGGGGGACTTCAAGTTACTGCAAGAGGACGTCCACTGTTGTCCCTCACACCGCTGACACCTGTTCATCCTCTGTGGAAAGAGAGAGGACAGTCAGAGGTTACCATGAATGTGGACATGCCACATAAACACTTTTTTTTTTTTTTTAAGTTCAAAAAGTAGTGAAAAGTTTACTCCAGTGAAAGCTGAAAAATGATGAGACCAGCTGACACAGTTTTTTAGTGAGAATGAAAACCTGCCTTCTTTTGGGTCACAGACGCATGAATCACCTAAACTTTACTGCCAAACATTTTCCCCGAGCACGCATTCATTTTTCAGATTGATGTCCTGCCTTCCATTCACGTCAGGATAATATGAAAATCAACTTGGAGCCACATGAAACTCGACAGAGACAAAGGACATTTTGTCAGCTTTATTTGTTTATTTGTTAAGTCACTGACACACAATGTCACTGGCGTTTTGAAAGCTCCCTGCTGGTTCACACAAGGATGCTCCGACATCAGATACATTACCCTGAATGTCCACTGCACGCAACCGCACACCCACCGTCGGGTCGTGCCACGGCTCATGTCCGCCGCAGTCCCCGTGTCCACTGGAAGCGGACGTTTGCAATACAGTTTTCAGCTGATTTCGTGTTATACGAGGTTACTGAATACACACTTACAGCTAATTTAGATATGCTTCTGTGGCTGTGCTTTACTGTTGAATTCCGACTCCATCCTGTCTTGTGTCTCAGATTCCTGTATATTAGCAGCAGAATAACTCTGCCCTCCTCCCTCTGCCCCCCTCTTGTCTTTTCCCTTCTCTTTCTCGTTCTCTCTTTCTCATTACTTACTTACAAACAAGAAAAACGTCAGCAACCCTTAGAAGCGAATAGCTTTGTCTCTAGCAACTGTGATGGAGCCAGAACACAACCCCCCAGCATCCAGTGAACATTAAGGGTCAGAATCGGCTGCCCAGCAGCAACCTTTCATTTCAGAAACAGCAACATTTATGAACCTCCTTTTTTTTAAAACAAAATCCATGTTGCTCAGCGTTTGTCTTTGGACAGATAATGAATGTGGCAAAACGTTCACTGTGATGGTTTACGTATCTCCAGGATGTTTCAAGTCTGTTATTTGATTTTCATCTTGTACTGAAGCGAACAGAAATTCATTTGGTAGGAAGGAAAACATTCTAGAAAACGGTAATGGTAATACTTTCTATTGGTCTGCACGCTTGTACCCTCTTTCAATAACTGTTTTATGTTTATGTTCCATTTTTAGGTAACATCTGTCAAGGGACAACAGATGACAAATAGCCCTTTGGCTCAACCTGGTACATTCGCAGTAGTGTTTGTTACAGAGCAAATAGCTGTATTGCGGGGAGGAAACCATTGTAAATACTCATTTTCACGATTGCGTACCTGCCTTGCTAAGAATGTGGAAAAACCTCACTTTAACCACTGAGTTTTCTACATAACACTGACAGGTCTAGACACATTTAAATCTTCCTGTTCAATACCTGGTAACTACAATAATACAGAATTCAACCGGAGTCACTGTAAGCGAGTCAGCTGTGTGTCGGTGCAGGAGAATGGAGGTGCATGTTTTCAGGCATTGAGTTTGATTGCATGGGTGAGAGGATCCTAGCAGCACTGTGCCTGCTGATGGAGGCTGTTCGGCACAGTGTGGGAGACAGTCAGTACGTTTATATGCACGCTATTATTCCACTATCATTCCGAATATTGTCATATTCGGAATTTGATACGGGGCATGTAGACAGCATGGAAAGAGCACTGGATATTCCGAATTCAGCATTTTCCGATCGAGACCTGGGAAATGCTGATATTATTCGGGTTTTGAGAGCATTCTTTGGACATGTATACAGCACATTAGGAATATGCCTCTCAATTTGGGTTTTTAACGGCGGTTTGGGGCAGACGGCCCCTTGCCTGTTAAAGGTCAGCTCTGTCAGTTTGAAAGGTTGAGGTAGAGATGCATGCCCGAAAGAAAAGCCGACATTTCTGGACAGAAGGGGGGAAACACACCTATTTCTTAAACATTATGTAAGACTTGAATATCAACGGGTTTTTGGATATGCGCATACATCCCAAACGCCAGCCTTTTCAATACCGTGGTTGAAGGAATGAAAGAGGGAGGCGTTTTACGTTAATCGGAGTATGCGCGGCTGCACGTAAACGGGAATATTAGTGAAATATTCATTTTTATCAGCCATGTAAACAGCTTATCAGGAATACTGTCTTTTTGGGGCGAAAGCCGGAATTTTTTGTGCACGTAAACGTAGTGAGTGAGAGAGAAGAGCAGAATGTGTGGTGGCAGAGAAGTGGTGAGTTTCTGATCCAACTAGTATGACTCATGCATGATGACATATTGTGAGTTAAAGTTGAGGGTCCAACTCCAAATGAACAATTCCCAGATCATACACACTAAATGCCTGAAATTCAATTGACAGAAAATTGTCATTTGAAATGGGACCGATCCTACTGGTGCTGTGTGAGGTTGTGTGAAGGAATGGTCAGTCTCAGTCCAAGTGTGTGTTCCTGTTCACATGCAGGTTCGTTGGAATGAAGAGGGGGGGGCAACCTGATAAATCAGTTTTTACCTGCCTTGGGGAGAGGGGCCCTGCCTGTTAACCCCCGTACACACACTCTCATGGTCTGGGAGTCTCAGGTGTATGCTGTGCCACTGGCTTTGGCTTCCTCAGAGCGACTAGTTTGGAAGACAAGGACTCACCCTCCTCTTCTTCATCGGGCTCTTGCTCCTCGGCCGGTGAGCGAGTGCGGTGGGGGCCGCCCGCCCGCTGTTTCGCCCCCTGGTGGGCCTGGTGGGAGTCAGGTGACTGGGTCACCATGCGCGAGCGCTGCAGAGCTGTGGTGTAATCTGGTGGCCGGCGGCCTGTGTGGGTCACTGTAGTTGTGGGAACAGACGGGGCCGGGTGTTGTCCTTCGGTGAGGTCTGAGATGGTCAGGGCAGTGTAGCCGGGGGGAGTCGGGGGGGGCTCGCGGTAACGGCCTTCTTTCCGTGCTGAATGGACAAAAAAGTGAAGATAATGATGAAGGCACTTGAAAATTCCTTTAGAGCACCATCCATTGAAGATGTGTTTTTGGGGCATTTTTGATAGCGACGGTAGAGAGATGACACGAAATGAAAATGAGAGGAGCTTGAATTGGATCTAGGACGTTGTAATTACATGGTCAACATCGTGAACTGCTCTACTGAGGAAAAAAAACAAACAAAAAAAACAACACAATTTTGCATCATTAAGCAATTCATGAACGATTCTGTATTTTCAAAAGGAATAATTCAACATCTGGAGAAATGTGTTTATTTGGTTTCTTATGAGAGAAGATCGACAGCACTCTCATGTCTGTCTGTTTAGCTTAGCTTGGCATATAGACCGGAAACGGGGGAAATGTGTTAATCAGCGAGCTTTAGAGCTGCTGGTAGGCGAATTTTGTTGCCTTTGGACAAAGCCAGCCAAACTTATTTTATGGTATGTATGCTAAGCTAAGCTAATGGCTGCTAGCAGTAGCTTCAAATTCGTTGTACAGACACAAGAGTGGTATGGATCTTCTCATGTAACTCCTCTGCTCGTTTTCCCCAAAAGTGTCAAAGTATTCCTTTAAAAATCACAGTATCCGGCTAAATAGGTTTTGTATAAAAACTCAACAAATCAGCCATTAAAGCAACTGGACTGTGAAGCGCAGTCACTCACAATTGAGGCCTTTACCCCCAGCGGTGATGGGTGATGGAGATGGCCGGCTGAGCTGCTTGGCCTCTTCGGACCCGGTCGATGTGATGCTACTTGTTTCTGGGTCGGCACTGACGTCCTTCCCTCCTCTCCTCTTGATGGTGCCGGTGTCGCCCTCTGAGTCCTCTCCCCAGTACGCGGCCGAGGATGAAGAGGAGCTGGCAGACGCCCAGCTCCCCCTGGCCTGTGCTGCCCACAGTGCGGCAGGTCCTCCTAAAAAGGCCTCTGGTCCGCCAGGAGGGAGCCCTCCGATGCCACCTCCGCCTCCACTTCCACCGAATGCCAGAGTCTCCCAGCTACGTCCCTGCTGCATGGTCTGGATGTTGTCATGGGACCCAGAGGAGCAGGAAGTCCAGGAGCCGCGACCGCTATCTGCTGCGTCGAGAGAAACACGATCGCCCTGATCCTGAGTTAGCTCCTCTGAGCTGGGGGAGGAGAGCACTGTAGGGCAGCCGGCGTAAATACCCCGACAGTCCTGCATCGATGAATATGACCTGTGAAATGATTTTAAAAAAGCTTTAAAGTGAGACAAATAAAACAAGACATAAATTCACCACAGAAAAAAAACAAACAAACTGATTTTTCTAATTGAGGTCTTAGTGCTCCTACCCAAGGCTGTACTGGTCAGGGTCAGTAGTGGCTCTTCGTTCCAGCCGCGGTCCCCCGATGTGAGATTCCCCGATTCCTCCGGAGTGACGGAGTCTCCTCTCCTCCTGGGCCATGTCGAAAGAGGAGTTACTGACAAGGCTGGAGCGAGAGGAGATCTCACTGTGACCAGAGTCTGAGTAGGCGTCTCCCATCCTGTTGTAACCTGGATAATGAAAGAAGAGAGCAATTTGAATTTTGATTCTGTAGAAATTTTAAGCTTTGGAGAAGTATTGTGAAAAATGTTCAACTGAGCATGTGTGCCTCAGTCCCACCAGACAAGACTAAAATCACTCAAGTCTCGTAAGTGAATGTACAGTGCTACAGTGAAAAACTGTAGTGACATTTCCAAGTTTGCCAACTAGCTCTGTAGGGACGAGTGCATTAGATTCTTACTGAAAGAGCAGTTTACTATGACATTCAACACAGCACTGAAGAGTGTGGAAGAGTTGAGAGAAATAAGGACGATGGGATCAGGATTTGCACAAAAACGTGTAGAGAAATCACTGGTGCTGACCACTGAGCGATATACACATATTTTCTAGGTATAGGCGACTGTCAGTGTCACCGTCATCTCAGTCTGAAGAAAGGAAGGACTGTTTACACCATCTGAAGGAAGATTTAAATGTAAAGATCTGGAAGAAGAAAATGTGCCGACTGATCAGGTGAGCCCCCTCCAGGTGACATAACTCAGGCCGAAGGGGAGACACATGAACTGACAGGACCTTTGAGGTTTCAGAAATGACAAAAAACAATGAGAAAAAACGGTTGTAAATCCTTTTTGAGATTCAGTTCCAGATTAGCAAAGACAACAGAGGTCTTTCTGTAAAGCCAGATTATTCAGACCCTGAGTCCAGAGTCAGACTCAGAGACCCAGAATGTACAGCCAAACCACCCTGCTACAGACAGCTCTTAGCCAGAGGCAGCTGCATGAAGAAACATTTCAGATGCTTTCAATTGCACATTAACTTTTTTGGATCAAATTACGCCATTTTTACTGTTTTTGTAACAGAAAACAATATTAAAATTATGGATTATTATTTATGGTATTTCTGATATATTCATATGTTTAGCTTTGAATTTTTACTTTAATGTATGTTGTTTTTATCTTTTGTATTCATTGTATTTTAATACGTTTATTGTACATTTATTGTTAGCGTGAATTCAGCTGTTTGATGATTTAATCATACAGATTAAAAGTAGTTACAATCATCACACAAAAAAATCCATCCATTGTGGTCTTCCACACGTAACAAAATAGCAAGACAAGAACAACATAGGACACATACATACCAACAGTTACAAACAATACTTACAATGGCCTACATGTTCTGATCTGTTTACAAATTACTCTGATGTGATCGCCTTTAAGCTAAAAGGAAGGTTGTCTTAAAATTAAATTTGCTGACCACTGAAGATGTTGCCAAAGTCCTAAAACCCAGAATTCTTTGCATTACAACAATACAACGTGGGTTTTAGTGGTAAGACTAATCTTGATCTACATTTAATGCAACTGACTCCAGACCTGCTAATGCCAGAGTTTTCAGACCACCAGACCAGTACTAGTTTACCTGTGGGTGTAGTGGTTTACGAGGGGGGGCACACATTATTGAGTCTGTGGCCTGCTAATGTTCCAACCTGTCATGTTTTTGCCTTGACTGTGATCAAGGCAAAAACATGACAGGTTGGACACTTTGTAGACTGAAGCTGGGTGGGAATTTGGCAGCCTTTGTGTGACTGACAGTTCTGGTTTTTTGTTGTCTCTTTTATGGCGAGGCCCACTGAGCAGGAACTTGCCAACTGCTTCTAATTATTGCATGCTGACATAGTGGCATATTTCTTTCAGTTCTTGATCCGCAACAGTCTCTGAAATAACAAAAAATGACCCTGGGTTGCAATAAGGTGGGAAATAAGGCAGGTCTTATTTTGGAGGAAAAACAGACTATGCAACATAGCTGAAACTTGACGCAATTCACGAAGGTCACCACCAGATGGCATTTGTGGCACATCATGAAAGAGAGAAACAGCCTGGAGATTGGTGTGGGAGGGAGGGAGGGAGGATAATTGGCTTACTTACCCTTCTTGGGTGAGCTCTGGGGGGAGGTGGGCGGGGAGGAGAGCTGGGAGGAGGCGTTGGACACTGTGTCCTCTGGCTGCCTCCGGTGCCTTTCGCTTCCCTCCTCTGACAGAGACAGGATCTTCTTCAGAGACTGCGGGGAACTTGTGCCTGTGGACATTTGCAAGAAGAGGAGCAGAATTAGCATGAGGAGCACTGCCATTCCCCGAGGGTGTTGGGATGCTAAGCTGCTTTGTCTGGGATTTTATTTAATTTATTTATTTATTTCTTGCATGTGCTTGTTACCAGACAGCCTCTAGGTGGCAGCACCGCCCTAAAGAAACTAGGAATAGCGGCGCAGAAACGGGTCTGCTATTGTCTACATGTAGCAGGATGTGGAAGAGAAAACAAGGGAATGGTGGAAGGTAGTCGCACAAGTGAACAGGTGAAATTAATATATTATTATTACTATGGTACCCAAAAGTACTGGTTGCACCAAATTCATAAAGCTTAATTTTAATCTTACCAAAAGGCGGCAGATCCTTGACTGGCACTTTCTTTCGGGATGGGTAAAGGGCCACGGCGGGGACCTGGAGAGCCTGGTTTCCTTTCGCTAACTGGCCCCTCTGTTGACTGGCAGCTCTGGACACAACTGGGGAGGTGTCTGGTCGTTTCCCACCGGCATTCTTGGGCACTGGGTATGGTGGGAGAGAAATATGTATGTCAAAAAGACTCAAGAGAGGGCAGGGATTTGCTGTCTAGTTTAAGAAAATTACATCTGATGAACGGTCAGGTCTGTAACATGGATCAAAACTGCAGGCTGCAAATGGCAAGTAAAGCTGGCATTAACAATGAGAAACTGGCGTAGTGCTTCATACATTTTTTATTCCTTGCCAATGAGTCTTTAAGCAAGACTGTCTTGCTACTACAGTTGTCCTACCCTGTCTGCCGGTGGGCTGTCAATCCTGGGAACACGTGTGTATCGCATCGAGAAAAAAATGCCTTCATCATATTTATGTATTCGTGTGTACAAAGCTGTGTCACAAACTCACGCGTACTGATGGAGGGTTCACACTGCAGCGAGAGTGTCTGCAGACTCTCCTCGTTCGTCTCCAGACTGAGATTGGACAAGTACTGTTTGACCTTCCTGGCCATCTGGGCGTCCTCGTAAAGCTTTTTGGCGTTCAGGAAGGAGCTGCGACGCACCCGCTTTTTGTGCCCGCCTGTCTGGGTGACGTCGAGCACTGCCGCATTGGCACTACCCTGGCTTAGAGACCTGGTTGGACACGAAGGCACCCACACAGACACATGCACATAAGCACACGGAGGAACGTAGATTTGTAGGCACAAGCGGAGACAAAGACACACAAAAACAGAGAAGAGGGTAGAGAAAGACTTCGTAAGATATTGCTTTATATTGTAAATGAAACTATAGTCAAGTATGAATGTATAGATATGCTACTGGGGTGCATGGAGGGCATGGTATTTAAACTAGGACATGCAGAGAGCGGCTTTAGGTATTCCTTTCAACACCAATACATTCCAGACATTCCAGGCAACATGGGGGTGAGGGTGGGAGGGTGGTTTTAGTCAAACAACAGGGGAGTAGAAAAGGGGAGTTCTACTAGTGAAACACGGTCATAGTTTACATTTCTGTGGCTTGAGTCAGAGGTGGTTGTAGTAGTAGTTAAAGCCTTTTTTTTTTTTTTTGCACATGGTTTCAGCCAAATAGTACACAGACAAAAGACTTTAGATTAGTCAATGAGAAGCCATGTTTGTGCTGGTCAGTGGAAAGAAATTGATCAAGTTTCATTTTCCACATGGTGTTTTCGACATGGACTGGTTTTTTTTTTTGTTTTTTTAAAGTGTCATTTAAGTGATATTGACTGTCATGACTCTCAATTTCTGCACACTGCATTCAACAAAGAAAACAAATTCTAATAATCATGACTTCAATGTTTTGTGATTACAACTAAGGATCTCATATTTCCGAGATTAAGGTCCCATTATTATGAGAAGATGATCTCATAATTACAAGATACAGATCTTGTAATTAAAAGACAGTTTTGTCATAATTACAAGATGCTAAATCATAATTATGGGATACAGAAGTGAAAACTTTTCTTTATGGCTCAATGTAATGCGCATCCATATGTTTCCAATCAAATACTCAGTATCCACAATGATGTCCCACATTTGACCACAAGAATGTAAAGCATGATAAAAAAAAAAGGACTTTTTATCCAGAATCTCTGGCTGTTTGGAGGTTTGATATACACATAAAACCTCAAAGAAAAGTTTGTGAAACTGAAGCTGCATGCATATTGTTAGGTAAAACAACATATAACAACGGGTCACGTTTGCAAGATCCCTTAATCAGTAATGATTTGGTGCATGTTTAGGATATACATACATACATACATTACACACACACACACACACACACACACACACATATGTATGTATGTATGTATATGTATATATACACACATATGTATGTATATGTGTGTGTGTGTGTGTATATATATATATATATGTATATATATGTATATATTTATTTATGTGGTAAAAAGCTGTGTTTTCAGGAAACATTTGTTGGTAGAATGTAAAATAGTCCAGCGTAACCTAATTTTAGCATAAGTGACCTTTGTTTAATTCATGCCCTTTGGTCAGGCAGTGTTAGGGGGAGGATTCTAGTCAAACTGGTTAATGGAAACAAAGAAGAAAAGAAGCACACTAATTGGCAGAATAAAGGGTCGTTGTGCAGGGAAGGCAAAAGGTTGCAGGGTTACCAAACTTACCCTAAACTTCTCCATTTCTTCTTCCTAAAGGGTGGGTGCCATGAACAGAGAAGCACGGGGGGCAAAGGGTGGATGAGTAGAGAGAGAAAGAGAGAGGGGGACAAAGCTTAGGACAGGAAAGACCACCGAGATCACCAAAGAGAAGCAATTTCACCAAAGACCCACATGAAAGTCAGCAGAGAGGAAATCAAATGGTGACACTCCACTAGGAACAGACATCATCAGACAAAGACAAACTTTCACAGGAGCACTGTGCACATATTATGCCAACAATGTGTATAGGGAAACAGTTCCCAAAGGAGACAGTTGCCAGAGGAAACAGATGCCAGAGGGAACAGCTGCTTGAAAGAAAAGCGTGATGCAGAAATCTTTACTGAATCTATGTGAACCGGCTAACCCCACAGAGTTTGGTTAGTCAGAGGTGTGCTGACTGGTCCTACAGGGAGGGTGAAGGATCATTAATAATCTGAAATCTGGCTTTGTTTTTGAAAGTTTCCTTACCTTGTTCGGAACATGAGGGCCGGGTCCATGTTGACGGACGCCATACGACCAACGTGGCGAATTTCTTTGGCAATCATCCTCAGCTTCTCAAAGTTCACCAGGCCGTCCACTTTAGAGTCATTGCCTGAGAAATAGAGGGAGAGAGGAAGTGAATACGAGTAACTCAAACATTACACAGCTGACAAAACTAATACCGATCATAAGCACAGCAGGAATAAACACCTAATATTGCCATACAAAGCCACAACTCCAAATATTAGTTCAATTTAAGTTTGGAATTGAATCTGACATTTTCTTTGTTTTGATACAAAAGCCAGTCAACTAACTAGACAGCTAACAATATTATGATTAAAGCTATCTTGATGCTAAAGCTAGCTTGGGAGATAGCCACAGCTAGGGTTAGCTAAATCTACATTTATCTACTCTTTCCTACTTGTTGACCGTATCTAAAAATCAGTTTTCATGGTCCTACATCTTAAAATGGGAATTCACTTTGTTATACGACATAAATAAAACAGTAGGAAGCTCAATTCAACAACAGAGGGAAAAAAAATAAACACAAGCTAAACTTGTCTCACTAAAAAGGCAACTTGCTTAGCTTAGTGGAGTAGCCTGTCTAAAAACAACAGAGTGCAGTATTTTTGTATTATACAGGGTCTATGCTTATGCGTTTTGTGTAAAATTACATACAACTGAAGTATTAAAACTTATTTTTATGTTACACAGTTTCTCTAGCGAGCCTAAGACAATTAAGACATTATAGCTATATACAAATGTGTACCATTACCAAGAAAAGAGTTTAATTCTACAATCTGACATTCATAATTTAACTTATCAAATGGCTATGAAAATTAGAAAATATGAGATACATTTTCAGTCACTGGTTAATTTTACTGCAAGCTTTACAAAATGCTACCGTGTTGGAGATGCAATCAGCTATATATGTTTCTACAAAGACACATGAATTCCATATCATCTACCTTCATGTAGGAAGGTAAGGTCCTTCTTGATGACAGGGAACAGGGGGATGATCGGTGGCTGGAGGTTTTGATTGTTGAGGACATTCCTGTACTTGGCCATATTTCTGGAAGGGTCGAAGAGGTCCTGCAGGTCCCCAAACAGCTTCTCATACTTGCTAGGTAGCTTTTCCCATGTTCCCCTCAGTCTGGAGACTGGAGCTAGGTTCAGACCACTGCAGGGAGAACCACATTTTAAATGAACGGTCACAATTTACCCGTTTCTGGCTTAGTTGATTGCTGTCTTTTATGAGTAGCTATAGCAAAAGACATGATAAAATAAATCATTTTTGCATGTGACAAAACCTGAGGCACTTGGTCTTACCACAAAAAGAAGATGTATATAACAATAAATACATGATTAAAAAAAAATTAAAAGGTAAATCAAATCAAAATTGACTCAGTGAAATGTGGTCCAATGTGGTCTCACCTGATGATGGCAAACATTGAGTTGAAGTTCTTGCACTCGCGGCAGTGCAGGGCGATCTTGATGAAGTGCTTGATGGTCTTCATGCGCTTGAGCTGGTTGGGCTCCCGCGTCACCTCTGTGGCCACCCAGAAGGTCTCGTGATTGATGGCCTCCTCAAAGCGCTTCAGGCTAGCTGAGCCTGTCTTGGAGCGCAGCTTGAACAGGTCATCTATATATTCAGTGGGTTCGATGGCACAGAAAAGTTCAAAGGCCCGCATTGAGAGCTGAGTAGCCACCTCCATCGTACTGAGTTGTAATAGAGAGATCTGGCCTTCTCGAAGGAGGTCCTGGGCATCCTCATCTGAACATAACGTCTCTGTTTCCATGTTGCTCTTTAAGTAGTATCTGACGATGGAGGAAAATGTGATTTTTTAATTTATTTTAGTTCTGAAACGAATATTCAATCACGTAAACAACAGGAAATTAACCATTTCAATAAAAGATTGTTTTAATCAAGCAAAAATAACAAACACTGATTTCAACTTCTCTGATGTGAGTCTTTACAGCTGTTCTTTGTTTTATATCATTCTAGATCAAATAACCTTGGATATTTCAGTGCTGCCCTGACAAAATAAGCAATTTTAAGCCATCACTTTGGGTTCTTGGAAAATGCCATTTCTGACATTTTTACAGACTCATTTATTTTTATTTGACCTTTATTTAGCCAGGATGGTCTCTTGAGGTTAAAAATCTGTCGTACAAGAGGCCTGGCCAAAATGAAATGTAGGATAGAAGGATAAGGAAAGGAAGGAAAAGAATATTCCTAGCAAAAAAAAAAAGGCTGTGTTAGCACATCAGACTAAAGATGTCATTACCTGCCGCTTAGCTGAATCCTGTCGGCTAATTTAGAAAGCTGGTCTGGTAATCGCCTCTGTTTTATGACGCCCTCTGGTGTGACGGACACCTCACACAGTGAATAAGCCTCCGGTGCTGCAGTCAGGGCAAACTCCCTGATAGCCTGGGCCACCACCTCCTTAGCTGTTGTGTCCTTCCCGATCATGATGTACCGAGACTGCTGGTCAGCCTTGAAGACTCGCAATACCTGGTCTGACATGTCTGTGGACAACACATGATGGTAATGAGGATAAATGCTCACTAATTACCATTCTTTTAGTGCGAGGTAAAAGCAGATTAAATTTCATTATCACAAAGTAACACCAATGTTTTTTTGTTGTTTTTTCCAGCCAAGAATTTTACAAGAGTCATTCCGTCTTCCCAGCATTTTCCTTTTAGCAAAACCACACCACCACCTTTGTGATGTCACCCGCAAACCACATTTCCCATCATTCGTTAGTTTGATCAGAAACACACCGCCACAAATCGTATGATCCCAAATCTCCATGAAAAAAATCCCCCCCTATGTGCCCACAGAAAACTGAAAGGTCAGCACTCAGTGCAATGCTGTCAGTACTACTAAGTTAGCGTTCGCAAGCATGAATGCAGATTAACTGAGTTTATGTTACATCTGCAAACTAGAGTATAGCAAGTTATTACGTCTGAGAAAGAGGCTGACAGCACTGACAAAGACTTGGCTGTGCTGGGAGAAGAAGGATCATGGGGAGAGAAGATACTCACTCAGTATGACTGGAACTGGAAAGACATAAACAACGTAATGGACAGGAGTTAATAAAGAAAAGAAAATATAGGGTTTGTAGTTCTACCACTGGCTCGATACAGTTGGTAGAGTAACAAAATGTAGGATTTTTGTTTTTGTTTTTGTTGATTGTAGGACTGGATGATGTGACTAAATCTACTGAGATGAAAGAAATTTGTCAGTCATCACAATTTCTTTCATACCATTTAGGTAGCTATTCCATTAATATCCCTGATTTCATCAGCCAATGTTGTACATCAGTGAATAGGACTTAAATTTACAATTGAAACCATGTGATAAGATATCTTTATCAATCAGGTGTCCAATACAATGGATTACCCCGAACACAGACATTAAACCTGGTTATTTTATCTATAAACCGTGTTTTCAATTGAGTTTCAAAGTTCATTTTTGACCTTGGAAACCTTAACCTTAGCTCGATTATTAGATTGATCATATCAAAATATGGCAGTATCAATATAATGATATAACATAAAATATACCATGACTTAGTGTTTTATCTATATTACCCCCTTACAATATCATGTCTTTTAACATAATGTGGCGCCCAAGCTTAAAAAGACCCACTTTTCAGAGTTCCTCAATATTAAAATCTCAAATTTCTAAACTAAAAAAAAAAAAGTGAAACGCCTATTAATAGAAGGTTTCAACTCATGCTAATGCCAATTAGACATAAAAACTATTTAAATAAAGGACATAATCATAATTTTTTAAATCTTATTTGTAAATTATAATATCAAATGTTTAAAGAAAAAAATAAAAGTGATTTTTGTCTAAAGCTTCCCAGTTTCACATTATATCCACATGACAAATCTGAGTTAAAAACACACCAGGCTGGTTGTTGAAGTCAAGGATGCGGTGGTGAGACTGCAGAAGGTCTGGGTTTGACGACGAGAGGTTTCCACTGACAGGCAGAGCCGGTGGGATCTGTTTGGACTGTTTCATCCCCACAATGCTGTCGTCCTGCGATTGGCCCACGCAAACGTCACTATGGAAACAAGAGGGAGAGCAGAGGAGGGTTGAGACAGCAGTTCTGTCAACAAAATGCAGAGGCTGGTGTTTGTGTTGGCAAAAATTGGGAGGTGTGGACACCCCTTGCTATACAGAATATATTAAACTTGAAATACAGTGTATCCACATTTCACAACTAATACTGGTTGACTGGTGCTATGAAAGGTTCACATTTGGTTCAATGAACAGAAATATCATTTTGAGTCCTGTACCTGGTGCTAAATCCTTAGAATAGCAAACTGGATGACAGACCTATTGCCATTACCCACGTGGGCTTCAATGGCATCAGTATCTCTAATCTTTCTTCTAAAAATTTAAAAATACAACTTCTATTCACCTTTTCTTACAACATGAGAATAAAGACCAACTCTGTTAACGTCAGAAGATTTTATTGTATTGTGACAAAATATAATATTAGGCTTATTAAGCTTCAGGGAAAACAAGAGGTGGGACAATATCACACAGCAGAAGCCACGTTTTATCAGTGAGGTGACTGTTTAAACTATCCTGTAGTAACTACTTTGATAACGATGAGATGCATCATTATCTTTCAGATTCAGCCTAGCAGGTGACTGATTGATCATATCATAAATTTGTTTCGCATAAATTACTCAGAGTAGCACGTTGCAATATCAGAAAAAACAAAACCTTCAGAGATTTTACAAATTTGGGAGAGCGGAGACAAACAGCCCAGGATACCCGAAGATATCCAACTGTTTCCACTCTGCACAAAGAATAGGATCAATCAATACTACGGAGGAAAACGCAAACTGTCCTTCACTAACCCACATGGGATTTTTTTCGCTGTCTCGCATGCTTTCAGTATCTTTTTAATATAAAACAATCACAGACCTGCTAGTCTGGTGAAAAGACATGCTGTGTGCAGTTTACCAGCGCCATCTAACATGATCATTGGGTATCGCAATGAAAAATCTCAAACATTTAGCTCTGATTGCCTTCTAGAACTGTCAACATAGAAAGCTATTCTTGCACAGTTTTTACAAGTAGCCCACTGACTTTTTGTATGGTTAGTTTGGTTTGTAATAAAAGTCAAAAGGTCTTATTACTTGTAGGGTTTAGGAGGCAGGATGCTGGTGAGTGTCTTGTCGAAGATCTTCTTCAGCTTGTTGCGTCCCCCCACCGTGTTGCTCTTGGCTTTCTTGCTGACCTTCTCCAGGCCCATCACCTGCTCCACGTCCACCGCGAGGTCAGGGATGGAGTAGCGGCTGGCCTTCTTGATGTCTCCAATCTTTGGAAGGTGGGGTGCCCCGTTCTTTCTGTCATGTTCCTCCTCACCATCCAAGTCATGGTCTTGTTCAGGCCTCGTTAGAAGCTCTTTAAACACTAGAGAGGAGGAGCAAAGAGACAAAAAACTGGTAAAGGGATGCGGCATATTCTTGGTGTTACTGAAAATACAGCAAACATCATTTAGAGTAATGGCTCCCTTACAACGTCTTGTCAGTCCCTCTCTTTTATTTTAGTTTTTGAGCACTTCTGTGTCTTTCATTAAATAAATGCCAACCAGGCCTCTCTTTGGTTTCCGATCATTGAGCTCAGCTTTATTTATTTTAATAGGCTTTAATTCTCATATTTAAAGGACATATAACAAAGGGTAATAACATCTATAACTAACAAAATGTTTAAAAAAAAGTTAAAACCTTACCTAAGAGGTTTGTTTTCACAGTTATGGACAAGTGGGTGTTGTTCTTCAGAATCTCATTGGCTTTGCTGAGCTGGACATTCTCAAAGTTCTGCCCATTGACCTCCAAGATCTGCAGAGAGAAGAAATCCATCAGATACATTTTCCTACATGCCCATCATACAGGTGCAGATTTCTTAACTTACTAACGATAACATTATTCCGAGCATCAGAGTTGATTATGCAGTGTTTAACTCTGTGGTTCTGACCCCTGAAAACAAAGCAATGTCTGTTAATGGTCTCATACGTATACGTGTTGTGCCCAGTTAGTCAAAGAGTTATTTTTCCCTCTCAGAGTGATTTATTTGAGTAATTTCAGAGGTCTGAGCAGGTAAGATTATCCATGTTATATCCATGCTATCATCCTAAGTCTACAAAAACCATAATTTTGTGTTGCAGAAATATATTTTCTTGTATTTTCCTATCTTGTTGATAGGGATTGACAACCCCCAGAGTCTTACCAGAACATTGACTTCGTATCTTTCCAATACTGTGTTGCACATCTTTTAATCACTTTGTCAGAATAAAGCAACATTCTGAGGTAAGTGGTTATGCACTAATGCAAGAAAGTACTAAACCTTGAAGTAAAGAAAATGGGGATGACCTCTGAAGTATATTTTATCCCATGAACAAAGGCAGGCAATAAACTTCCAAACGCTGCCTTGTTGTACATCGTGACATTTAGTCCAATGCGTTGTTTTGACATTAACATTAGCCATGTCACCTTCAAATTGTCTTGTCTTTGTCTTTACAGCTTGACCTCTATGTAAGGGGCCGGATATTTGCATTTAAACACAATCTGACAACTGGGCTTTGCCACTTCCTCTTTAAGTGGAAGAGGAAGTCACCTTTGACTGTAATGTAAGTACAGGCCATCCTCTGCCGTTGTTCTGTTAGCAGAGACCGACTAACAAGACCAAATGTCCGTTTTGGGATCAGCAGCAATTAGTGAGATGCTGAACTCTGCTATTCAGGGACTACTGCTGATGTCCCACTGACAAAACAATTGAGATTAATACTAAAGCTCTGAAATGATAGGTCCTGAGTAAGTTACGATAGTAACTGAAGCTGAAGCTGTTAAAAAGTGGAAGGTGTGAGCGGGTATGAGAGAGTGAATGCATCCAAGGATGTCAGCTTCTCTGCTTCCTTTTGGGGAAACAGCTGCAGGGGATGTTTGGAGTCAAGAGGGCTTAGCTCGCATCCAGACACTCTCAAGATGGTTTCAAGGATTAAGGGACTTTGCCTAAAGCCCTGAGGCCTGCCGAGTGTTAAAATGGTTGAGAATTCAAGTTGCGAGGAGAATGCCAGCACCGGGTGCCCGCAGATACTGGCAAGTTCAATTTTAGACTTTTTTAAGTTAGAGCTTTTAATTCAAGTTATAGCGAAATGTAAAACCAATTTCACAACAAAAATGAACTTGGACAGAAAAAAAGATCAATTCAAGGGCTGGTCTGTCTGACTGGGGGGATTTCTCCTCACAAATCGTAGCCTAGAGAGAGAAAAATGTTTGTGAGACTGCTTAACTTGGAGGTGATTTGCAGCTGCCTAGTTTTTATCCCTAATATTCATGAGGAAATCCCAAGATTTTAACAAAGTCCATACACTTTCTTATAGCAGAAACAGTAGCAATGTATGCTGTCTGACAAAGGACACTGCATAACCGGGAAAAATCATACCCCAAATACTGTATATAATCACAGATTAGGATGGTGACATAGAGGACGTTATGGAGGATGGTGGGAAAATCCTTGAGTGAGACACAAAACATATCATGCGATGATAGCAAATCTCGTAAAGGTGAACATATCTTACCTGATCTCCACGCTTAAGGCCGGCTTCTGCTGCCTTGCTCCCAGGCTCCACAGCATCAATAAAGATGCGGAAACCTTTCTCCTGCCCTCCGAGAAGGCTGAATGCCAGTGGGGAGTCCCTGGACGGCTTGGTCAGTGTCACCAGCCGCGGCTTGGCTTTAGCAGCACACGCTATATTTAACAGTCTGAGGTGCCCACACATTTTCTGAAAAAAATAAAAACAACACAAAGATGTGAGAAAGGGAAAACAGAGGAACCAAATACAGTTTCGTAAGTGCGCTCAATACACTTACTTCTTTCTCCAGATTGTTTTCAAACTCCTCCAGAAAGTGAGTCATGGCAGGGTCACCCTCAAAGTCATTGAAGTGATTGTTTACCCACAGCAAGACTACCCGTGTAACCTGGAACAATCACATGATCAGCGCAGGTCAACATACAGTTTACTGGTGAACTAGTTGTGTAATAATGTTCTTTACTTCCTGAACAACAGATGTCCAAAGGTGTTTTAAAACCTATATTTTCAAGGGTATGCAGGCAATCTATTCTATTATGAAACTGTCATTAACTGTATCTTCATTAATGTTTGAATTATTTCATCAGTTCATGCAGGTATATAAAACATCCTTCTGCCTGTACCTTGTCCCTGAGACTGGGGTCGTGGAACCACTCCAGGAGCTTCTTGCCCACGACCATGGGGCTGGAGAGGAAAGTCCTGTAGGTCAACAGGAAGTCCTCGATGTAGGTGGGGTCCACCACTGAGTGCTCCTCCACTAGGTGCATGGTGAGACGTTCCGGTGTGCCCTGAGGTTTAACATTGTAATATTATTTTTTATAAAGAAGGGGTAGTATATTATTTGCATAAAATAATTGTTCATGCAATGTGATTTTTTTGAAGAGATCTGTTCAAATATTTCAACATAATAACTAGGCTGTCTGATGCTTTACTTAGCACTCCTGACTCTGTTTTTGGAAGAGAAATGTAGATTGACTGAATGTAGATCTGTCACCTTGATTACGATGTGTCCTTTCCTGGTGCCGGTGCGGTCCAGTTCGCGGTGCTCCTTCACCATAACGATCTCACCTTCCTCCTCGACCTTCTGCATGTTCTTCTCCACCTGGTTGAGGATGCAGCAGTAGTCCTGCTGGGCTATACACACAAACTGGACAAGACCAATCAAAACAATAGTTAGAGACAGATTTGATTAATTCCGACCACAAACTTAGAAAATATATTTATCCTACGTGCTTAACAGTATTGCAGTTAGGTATATTTTAAACATGTATGATATTTCTGTTACTGGATCCCCTTAATTCTTGATCAGTTAGTGTCATCACTTTATCAGAGATCAGCAAATTTCTTACAGAGCAACTGACTGGGACTCAAAAATGAATTGCGAAATGGAAGTTAAAATTAATGCAACTGAGACCAGCTGACTAGAAATAAATTCTGCCTAGCAACTAAACTACTATCCCCAGTGATAAATTATGAAAAATCGGCTTTCACCAATTAGGAGCAAAGATTTTCTCATCCCAGTCACATTGGAGCCCGATGAGCTAAAAACATTTCAATGTCTTTACTTTCACTGTTTGGTACTTCATTCAAAATAAACACATGATGCAAAAGGTGTGATCTTGCTGTTTCTTTATACAAGCTGCCGTATTCTCTTTCAAAATGGTTGTTTCCCACATTTACAGGGATGCTATTGCCAGAAACAACTTTGAGTATCATGAGTGCAAACGCCTTCAGCGTAAGTGGGTCACAGTGGGAGTTAATATCATACGATGGCAGGGTTTGTGCCATGCTTTTCACACTGAAGTGCTGAAGAAATGGACCCGTTAACCCTAGCAGTGGAAGAGCACTGCTAAACTCAATGGTCCTAAGCAAGAACATGATAATCCCACCTGGCAGTCGTCCACCTTGGTCTTCATTATACCCTTCATGTATTCCTTTTCCATGGTCGGTGACACCCCAAAGCTGTTCCCCATACACAGGATCTCTGTCCGGCCGTCTGGATACGTCACTTCCACTGAACCGTTCAGGATCACTGACCAGGAATCCAACTGGCCAAAACACATGATTTTAGTAGTGAGATGTTGGAAAAGGAAAACAGAACGCTAAAAGAAAACGAACAAAAAAAATGGAGACAGAGAAAGGAAAAAAGACTACTACAACAATGATTTGTCGATCACAGTAAGTTCAGGCGATTAATATTCTCAACAGCTGTTGTCCCTAAAAAGTTATTTATGAAAAAGAACCATATGCAGTAACTACAAGAGGACTGCTGCATCTAACAGATGGTTTCTTACTTTCCTCAGAGGGATACAGTAATAGCATGGGAATATTAGAGCTGCCCAGCAAAGCACAACTAAAATAATACCTAATACACCAGACTTATTGTTACAAGTAGTAATTAGTGATTAAAGTAGCGATTAAAATGAAGACAATCTAATTCTTTTTATCTTTTTGAGCGATCAAGTAAAAATAAGGATTTTTCAAGCATTCCTGAAAAGCTGACATTTTGTTGATTTACAGCTTTGAGCCCAACAGCAACAATATGCTCAATGAACCTTTAATTCTCTCTGACTGGACATTTTCTAAAGTAGCCAGGCCTTCAAGGCAAGTTCTTCTCTCTATTGTTTGACTACAATATAGCAAAAAAAACAACAACATAATTGTCTTCATTGAAACTCATGTCATGTCTTGACCAGAGTGAAAGAGAATAAGTGGTGCCTGCTTTAGTTGCCTAAGGGATCCTAGAGAGGCCTGGTGATAAGAAATGTCCGCCATTCAGGTTTAATAGAGCAGAAAAAACATCAAATGGAAAAAGAAAGATTCATTGGTGTGAAAGGGTGAGACTAAGGTTCAGTTTCCTGAGAGACACACACATAGATAAGTATAATTAAAGGCAAGACAAAGTCACAAGACCAGGTTTATGTGTGGATGAATATGGACCAACACACACCTCCTCTCCATCATTGAGAACAATGGTGCCGGCGCGCTCGACCACAGCAAAAACCATGACGGCGCAGAGTTCCCTCCTCACTGACATGGTCATGTTTGCAAATGCTGGCAGTTGATGCATGAACTCCAGTAATTGCTCTGTGTGAGGGATAGAGGAGAGACAGCGAAGGAAGTGGAGGAGGTTGAGAAAAAGAGCAAACAGAGTCTTGACACCCAGAAGAGAGAAAGAGGACATGCAGTGCTCTTGGCAAGCCTGTACTGCCCTCACTTCCAGCCAAGAGGGCACGAGCTGGAGGCTGAGCATCAAAACGGATCATCACTACAATGAATAGCCGACAGTGGAATCATTATCTGGAGAACATAAAGCCAAATATCAATTCCACAGATATAAACTTGCAAGGCGAGCCAAGAATAATCGCTGACACTTCACTCAGTGACCTCTGCGTGAGTTCACTGGAGACGCTGAACCTCAGCTGAGATCATATTGAGTGCTCTGTCAGCGGCGATCAAGTTTAAAGGTTCTATTCACCCAAATTACCAGAAAACATATTTTCTCACACATCTCTGGGAGGTATCTAACAATACAAATAGCTGCATGGAATTCCCTCTGTGCTGCTCAAATCACTGAAAAATGAGCAACATACCTGTTTCCCAGTTACTCTGGATAATCCTCAGACCTTAATGTGAACAGTTTTTACAAGCAGAAAAGACTTCCAGCGATATCCACACATACTAAAACCCATGGATTGTGCAGAATAGTGTTTCTGTTGTTTTTTATTCTTTTAGATTTATTTTCTCTCCCCATCTACCATCCACCTCGCCTTCTCTGCTGGCCAGCCACAGTCTGGAGTTCAGGCTGACCTGTGCCTGGCATGGCAACAGCGTCGTGTGTGAAGCTGCGGAAGCACTGAAAGTTTAATGTGCTGGGAGAGGTGAGGCGAGAGGATGTGCCGGAGTGACCTAGAAAAGCCTGCCGGCAGAGGGAGGGGTGTACAGCGGGGAGATCAGTGAAAGGGGGAAGGGGTTGGCACTGGTTCTTATTCTCTCTACATTCAATGCATCATTCTCCCCCAGTCCACATCTGTGGCTAATCTCTGAGAATATGTACTTTTTAAAAAAAACAAACAAAAAAAAACCTGCCTATCATTATCACTGCAGTTGAGTCATAGCTTTGAGGGATATGATAATGCAAGTCTGATGTGGCTTTGAGAATTACTCGAAAGCTTACATTGTAAATGACAGCAATTCAGACTTCAGACAAATGTAAATTTGCCGTGACCGATTTAAATAAGAAGGGAGGGTGTGGCGTTTATAGAGTACTGAATTAATCTAAAATTGGGGCAAGTACTATCCCAGCTGAGAACAACTCTGTTTTACACTGATATCTTCAAATCTCGCCATTCTCTGAAGTCTTGCAAACACCAGACTCAGGTTTGCGCAAAAATAGATTGTACATATTTAAAGTAAACTGCACTGCACAGTCAGATAACTGCCTCTGAACTAGTGTTATTCATAAGATGCATCGAAATGCAAACACTGTAGCTTATTCAGTTTGCTTTGTTACTTGTAGCACAAACAAAAAGAGACAGCAAAACCCCTGACTGGCTGCTCACCTATGTCATCATCAGTTCTGTCCATCGGGTCCTTCTCCAGGCAGTCGCGCACAATGTCCCGACTCATGAGGGGATCCGACGCTCGCTCGATGTCCTCTTCATCATCGTCCTCCTCAGAGTCAACGGCGGTCTCTGGCAGGCCACTCAGGTCCATGTCACCTGGTTCGTTCTCTGTGGCCTAGAAAGAGGAAACAGACGAGAAATCAGTTATTGCCTAGTGATGATCGTTGGAAAGGACGCGGAGCTCCATCCAACATCAGCGGTTGGCAAAGTACAGCTGGCGGTCCCATAGCCATAAGGTCAGAGTTCGAATCTGTGCAACAGCCAGCGAGTCCATCGAAAGCCTCGTCTTTGAGCAAGACGATAAATCCCCTTCCTGCATGCTCATTATAAACACTGGTAGCTAATGTACAAACCAGTCACCAAACTCATGTTCAACTTTTAAAACTCAAGACAGAGTAGACTCATTTGTGAACAGCCACTGTAAAAATTCAGCAAAAGAAGGATGCAGAGGTGCGAGTGGCACAGCGCATACACACTCCTGAAATCATTTTGCGGTACAAATCAACTGTGACACATTGCATTTCCAACCAAAAGCAAAATACAAATGTAGACCCTCTGTAAAACTGTGTGTAGATTTGACCCATTTCATGAAATGGATTAGAAGGTGTTCAGTACAGTATGAGAAAGACAGGCATCAACGCTGCATACCAAACAGTCTGCTATGCATAGCACCAAGCTAATTAACTCCCAACTTTCCTCTCCTCTCCCCCTCAGCAAACTCAACTGCGTGCCTCGCAGCCAGATCCTGTTCTTTGAAAGCACAAGATGAAATATGTGTGGAGCCAGGAAAATGGACTCAGATGAGGAGCGAAAGTAATCGCTTGTGCATGAGCGACACTAACGGAGTTCCTCTGCTATCATCATCAAAGAAAATATTTCTGCAAATGACAGAGAGGCCACATTGCCTGGTTCAAGCTCGCACAACACGAAGCCTCACAGAATAAACCAAAACAGTCAGAAAAAAGGACTAAAATGCATCAGCCCTTATATATAACCACAGTGCAACAGCGAACCCTCTTACCTCAGTGTGTAGCTCAACCTCAAGCTTCTTTACAGAAAGGGAAGAAAAGGTTGCCTTTGCGAACTGTCCACAAATTCCCAGAGCCAGACGCATCCTCACCTCCCAGACTGTCAGTCTGCTTTTAATTTTTCAAAGCTCAGGGTCCCCGTCTCTGGTCTCTCACCAAAACCCTCTGTCATTTCTCCTCAAATGCCATGTGGAAAAAGCTCATTAATGATTCAGGCCAGTGTCTGAGTGGCCATTTGGGCTTCACTGGCGAACACACCCTGGAGGGTGGGGTCTGCAAAGATGATGTGGGTGTGTGTGTGTGTATGGCCTTTTGACTTTGGAAATTCGCAGATTAAGTAAGGATCAGTAAAAAAAAATACAAGCAGTATTGTATATCTGATCATAAAATAAAACAAATGACCGAGAATACAGGGACAAAAAGATATGTAGTACCAAAATATCTGCAAAAAATACTGTCTTTCCAGAACTGAAAATTGAAAGATTTCATACGTAAATCTGAAACACTCCCTGAGCACTCTTTGTTTTAAAACCACAGAAAGTTGCATATTCCTTGCCCATTTTCAACAAATGGACACACTAGACAGGTTCACCGTTTACCTGCAGACAATATATTAAGGAACAAACATAAATCAGCAAAAGAGAAGTAAGGATGCATATTCCTTTCCAGTTGCCAAAATGGCTTCATTTGATTTCAACAGGGTACAAAATAACGCTCGACACGCCACATGGACACAACTTGTTAAAATCCGTGAGCCAGCATGCTGTATTTAAACAAAGGTTGCCAGTGTGGCTTTGTATACGTGCACAGGCTCATTTTCGTATCGTGTGTGCATCAAAAATCCATAAATGTGCAGTAAGCTTTAAGAGTCAGTGGGGAAGACAGGTGCTGTTAATATTTCATCAGCGCTATTCTTGGATCAATGCTTTCAAAGTTGTTCTGAAGGCCCGATTTCATGATTTATTCAAAAGCAAAACAGTGCGCCATGTTGGCAGTGACGTGAGAGTGATGTGGTACTCTTAATATGGTGCTTCAATTGTAGAGGCCAGCAGGGGTTGTGGAGATCGGAGCAGCAGAGTAGCCCAGCGGTTCAAGTATTCAGTGCTTTCCATCAAAAGTCTGCCCTGCTAATCTGCTCAGAAACTCTTCACACCAGCATCAGCTAAACGTTGAAAAATGTAATGTAGACTTGGTTTAAAATGTAATACCACAATGTTTCTATGTACCATCAACTTCCTGCGGTCGCAGGTGAAGTGTAAAGAACCATGCTTCCCATGATGTGTTTATTCAAAAACAATCCCAGTGAGGACTGAAAACATGACTGGTGATCTGCTATGCTCTATTATTAATTCTGAAACCTGCAGCGGGAAACATTA
Source organism: Xiphias gladius (assembly GCF_016859285.1). Classification (NCBI taxonomy): domain Eukaryota; kingdom Metazoa; phylum Chordata; class Actinopteri; order Istiophoriformes; family Xiphiidae; genus Xiphias; species Xiphias gladius. The sequence continues at coordinate 6,581,147 of NC_053422.1, forward strand.
TATAACGATAAAAAAGTAATGTTGCCTAAAACAAACAGTTTGATGAGTCATGGCGGGATGTATTTTTCTCAATTTTGAATGCTTGTAAATTTTAATTAATTTTGTGTGCTGAATCCAAGCGGTCTAAAAGTTAGGGAAGGGGCATTGTGATCAGTTGTTCATCCCTGCAGACTGGTAAAAGACCAGGGATCTTGTTTATTTAACTACTACCACTTTATCCCCGACTGGTTTTAAGATAATTGTGAGGATCCAGGAGGTGATTGAGAGGAGAGGAAAGCAGGCGAGACATATTTCTGCAACATAAAATAATATTGCTTGTTTAGACTTTCTTTTTTCTGTGAATTACTTCGTAGCCTTTCCTCTCCAGGACACTAAAAGTGATTTATATAAAATAAGAAAAAACAGGATTTTGAACTTTTTCAAGACATATGCACAAAGTGACAAAGGGTCACAAGAAGACGCTGTGTTTAACTAGTCACAAGCTAAAAAGGTTGCAAATAACTGCTCAGAAGGATCTTCCTCTTGGCACGTAGACTGTGGTTGAATAGGACTAAGGATGCAACTAATGATTATTTTCAGAATTAAATCGATTAAACCTTTTGTATACAACATGTCAGAAAATACAATTTCCCAGAGCCGAAAGTGACATACTCAAGTAGCTTGTTTTGTCCAACTAACAGTTCAAACCCCAAACATATTCAGTTTACTTTCATTAAAGACAAAGAAAATCAGCAAATCCTCAAATTTGAGGCACTCCCACCAGCAAATGTTTGGCATTTTTGCTTTAAAAATGACTCAAATCATTACTTGACTATAAAAATAATTTCTGATTAATTTTCTTTCAACTGACTAATCTTTTCAGCCCTAAATTGGACAAAATGTAGGCAAGACTGTGAAGCAGAATCCACACAAAAAACAGCTGACATACAGTCCTTGACAAAAACTTTCCAGGTAGAGGTAACACAAGCAGACAAATAAGTAAATCACTAGTGAGCTGAGCAGAGAAGTTTGATCACCTGTGACAAGAGAGAAAGATTAAGACATTGAGACGGAACAAAGTTACAGCAAGGTGTTTGAGTAGATCCGGTAGACAAGGAGAGAGGAGTTTTTGTTATACGTAAGTGAAAAGCTGTATGTGTAGGGATCCAGCATATGAGGATAAAGAAGGTGAAGAAAGAAGAGAAAAAAGGACGGTGTGATTCAGAGAGAGAGAACGAGATATCAAAAGACTGCCAGAGAGCTGCTAGCAGATGGCTCTAAGACCAGGATCACAGACTGGGGACAGTAGAGCCTGTTCAACCTGCCCCAGCCAGCGACAGCATGTCCAAACACACACACACACACACATTAACTCTACAGCGACACTCGCTCATTCCAGGCTCACACACAATTATAAAGCCGCATTCAAACAATTTAATGCCCCTGCACACAGAAACACAAGCCAGGAAGAGTTTGGAACAAAACAAAGAGATTCTGACTGATGCCCCTGAGCACAGTCACAAGCACACTTAGAAACAAACACATATAAATAGGCGCACAGCAGGTGACAGCACCAGGAGCCAATGGGGTGGGTGTGCTATGTTAAGAGGATTAGTTGCACTGTTTGGGGCACGTCCACAGTCACAAGAATTCGTGTATATATATATATATATGAGTGTTCTTTTGAGCTGAATCGTGTTTTTTTTTGTTTGTTTTTTCTTTCCCCTGCGGGGGGGGGGGTGTTGAAGCTGCTGGACTAGTGTCTTTCTCTCTGTCTGTCTTTACTCAGTGTTATTTATTCATTACCACTCCAACGCCACAAAACAAATTCATTATACCATGAAACTGCATGTCAAGAAATTGGTCATCAAGCTCCTTATCACATGATATTAGTATATTAGAGCTCCCCGTGAGTTCTGCTCTTCTGCTTTGAGGTGACGCGAGGCACAGCTGGATTCAGGATGTAGGCCGGACAACCTGGTCACAGCCACCAGCCTGTCTGCTCGTCACCTGCTGAGCAGTTACAGTGTCCTATTAGTGTTTCAGAGCCTCTCCGGCTGCCTAGCATTTACATTCTTTGCTAAAATTTGAGACTAACTCCAAGAATATATATTTGTCATTTCACTTTTACCAGGTAGGAATAGTAGGAGCTGGGCTTACTTAATTTATTATTTATTTATTTATTTGTTTCGCTCACTACATATTCCACATTTGGTTAAAACCCTGTCCTGAATTTTGGTTCTACCTTAACAAGCCAAACATTAACTACTTGTTCAGAGTTTAAAATTTACAAAGGACAAGCTACACCTACTTTCAACCAAGCTAAGATAAGCTAAGATAAGCGAACTGGCTGCTAGTGGTAGCTTCTGATTTGCCTCAGGCATTATTGGTATAAATCGTCTAGTGTAACTTTTAGCAAGAAAACAAATAAGCCTATTTCCCAAAATGCTGACTGATTCCTCTACGTTTTTTTATGTTTAAAGGTGTAAATAAATAAAATCGGAAACGAAACCCTAGCAACACTGTGGGAGGTTTGATCTTAAATCCACAACTTCATGACTTCATCCACTAACTAGTAGTTAACAAACCGCCGCACCTACTCAACTATCCAGGGGAGTCCAAGCTGGGGATCCAGCGCCAAGGTGGGGAGGCCTTACCTGGTAAATGTCTGACAGGCTGCTGCTTCCAGAGTCGCTGGTGATACTACATCCTGAGTGGCTGGAGGAGACGTGGGTCACCTGTGGGTGCAAGCCGTCGGCCAGGTGAAGTCTGCTGAAGTCTGCGGGGAGCTGCACATACACACACACACAACATACACACAGATGGTCAGTATCGGCCAGCCCAGCAGCCACCACTGGTCACTCACACTAACACTCATGCTGACTGCCAGGCGCTTGGAAACACACTTAGCGGCACGTTGTCCTTCAGTTTGTCTGGAAATAAAACGTGTAGACATTGTCTTCTCTGCTTTGATATTATTGCATTTCTTTCCTATTCTATATTTTAAAGTCGACACACAGTAGTCCTTGGCCTTCTTATTATCGGTTGACTATATTTTTTAATGAATCGAGCAGTCAGTCAATGGCTGTTTTAAGACTATGTATTTTTTGCCCTTGATTTATACACCAACTATAAAAAATATGGCCCATTAAGTCTTAATTGGAATATAGCCAAAAAAACGTTAAAATAAATGGTTGAATAAAAGGGATATATCTTTGTCTTTATTCCAAATGGTGTGATTACCCAATGTGAACCTAACAAAAAACATTAATTAGTCCCACTGCAAGAGCTCAACTTTACACATAATCTATTATTCAAGCAAAGTAAAAGGCAGAAAACAGTCATTAGTTAACACGTCCAAATATATGGAATCTGTCAAAAACATTATCAAGTCTAATACAATATGGGACTGAAAAACAGTATCCTCCTCTTCCCCCAAGCTCCATGTGTCACAGTTAAAGAGCTGTTGGGTAAAACCACGTATCAAATTCTGACATTATCCTGCAAGCGCGCAAAGGGGAATCTAAAGGGTCTAAAAATCCTCAGGGTTTCGCTTTATGAGTGACAAAGTAAACGCTTAATTGACATAAGAAAAATGCCAAAACTTTAGTGACATGTATTTTTCACTCTTACACACCAGCTGTTAGCCGTTAAATCAAATGAAACTCCTGTCATGAACTGAACAAAAAAAAAAACAAGAAGAGCTGCATATATCAACTTGGAACCATGCCACTTGGATAATCTACATGAACGCCAGGCAGAGATGGGGGGAAACCCCTCTGAGTAATTTACACTGTATAAAGTACTAGAAAGCCCCACCGTAATTAGCCATATTTTAAATGAGCCAACCCACTTCTCTATGGAGATGACCCTGAAATGTAAAATACATCGGAAACCTCCTGCTGAAGTTTTAGCAGGGAGCTGGATAAAACAAAAACAAGTATAGCTGGCAGTAATTAGTACAGTGACAGTTTTGTGTTGTTTTTTTTTGTTTAGAAAAAAAAAAAAAAAGAGCTGAAATGATTAGTCCAACGACAGAAAAATAGTTGCCAACTATTTTCGATCACAAAATGTGAACTTTGTCTGTTGTTTTCCTGTTTTATGTCATTGTCAAATAATATCTTGGGGTTTTTGTCAAAAGATATCACCTTACACCCTGGAAAATTATACAGGGCATTTTTCACAATTTTCTGACATCAAAACAGATTAACTTTTGGATCATTTACCACCTCTTAATATCAAGCAAATTTTATAGTCAACATTTAATTTCAAATTATATTTTATATATTATTCTAAATGTGTACAATATATAGTGTTTTCAAGTGAAATTCATCACATCTGACTAGAATGCCAGAGGGGTGAATTATGAATTTAATCAGATGCATAAACTGGTTCACGGGGTCCATAGACGTGAATATTTTATGGCAAAATGTTTTATTTACCAATATATATTTGATACTCAGCAGGGAGACCGCTCTGAACCACTTTAAACTCCACTTCTGGCCGTGGCAGATCATCAATATTGAATTTTTACACCTAAAAGTCACATGTGGCTGATTTAACTGGGTTGCTTCATTCATCATACTGTTGGATATTAGAGCCAAATCTAAACATCTTGAGAGTGCGTTTACAATTTTTTATACATACTGATAATTTCAGATGTAGATAATAAACAAGATTTGGAATTTAATTTATGTGCGGTGATTTGAAAGTCTTCCTCTGGATAGTAAAAACTTTTAACCGAGCTTTGATAAATGCCAGTAAATAGAGGTTAGTCTATGAATTTCAGAGAAAAACAAACTTTGCTCCAATAAATCCTGATGTAGTTGTGACATTGGACAGATTTTGCAGTCATTAACCAGGCATTTGGCTCTTTTCATCTGAACTGTAAAAGTTAAAATGGTCTCAGAAGTACCGTAAATTTGGGTGTCAGCATCATCCGCCTAAAAATGCACTCTGGCCTGTGAATAACTACACTGCCTCAGATAGCTTTGGAAATCGCTCTCAACAGCGGAAACAGTGTGAAGTCTTACTTGGATGACAAATGGAATAGACGGGATAGAAATACATCTTGGGAGGTTCATTTGCAAGTAAATGGGTTTGAGCCCTCATCTGCTCTTGAACATGCTCTAAGAAAAAACGTCCATCGTCACAGCCTGTGAAGCACTCCTTTGCATTATGGCTTAATTATACAGTTTGCGAACTGGGAGGGAAAGTGTTTTGCTGCCAGAATTATCAATGTGGAATACTGGAAACTGGTTTTGACTAAAAGACTTCTCAATATTCATGATCCACAATAAAACTGAAAAACTGAAAAAGTATTGAGGCACCGAATTGATTTAGCACAAGGTCTTGCAAGTTATTTGAAGACATTTCTGAGCTGTTTGTGAGTGGAAAATTACAGTATGAGATATATCTATTCACAAACAGCCTTTATGTATCAGTGACAAGAGACTACGAGCCAGACAGTGCAGCTCCTGTGGCACTGAGGTGTGATGTGATTACACTGTCAAAGATTGCCATCCCGTTTAATTATCTGCCTGGCTGCACTAACCAAAATGGTCAACCGGAGGGGCCAGTCAGTCACTAACCCCCCCTCAGGCTACTATTTCCCAGCCCCTTGTCTGGTCGACTTCACCCTGAATGCCTCCAGCTGACTTCCAGGTTATTATTACTGGCTGGACAATACTGTGTGTTAGTGTGATGAATGTCTTTGTTTATGTTTGCAGTGGCAAAGCCTCATCACATTTTCTTTTGATGACTTTTAGGACCAAAACTGATTATGGTTTAGCGCATCATTCTCGTGTAACACGAACCTCAGAAGTGTATATGTATGAAGGACCTGCCACCGCGACCGTTTATATTTACTGAGACATTTGCTGTCAGAGTGCTGTGGCTTTGAGGCTCAACTTCAACTTTACTTTTATGCTGAAGGTAATTTGGTTTGCAATCAGGGCAAAACACTAACTATGAAACGTCTATAAACAGTATATATGTTAAAGAATAATTCTGGTGTCAACAAATCCCATGGAAATCCCATGGAAAGACTTTAACCAACAATGAACCGACCCTACAAACAAGTATCGTAAATGTGTATTAATCTGCAGCTGAAAGTAGTCCCTAAAGAATACACTATTTATCCTCCTGTTTGAGTAATGATTGTTTATATATATTAACAGATATAGATATATTCATGACTTGTTTATAAAGATTTACATCTTCTGTATGAGAGAATAGGCTTGGGCATGTGTGCCACAGACGGTTTGGGAAAATCAAAACTATGGTTTTTTTGGTTTTGGTCTTTTCATAGGTTTGCCGACAATAAGAAAAATATAGAATCTAACTAGCCTTCTCCCTTTAAGAATACATTAGAATATACATTAAAAAAGAAATACCTCTAGCCAGAAACATCACCACTTCATATGAATCCAAATTCATATCAACGTCAAGTAAATCCCTAACTGTTACGTATTCTTAATATTTTGGTTGGATACTCAATAAGTGGGAGTGCACTGGGCGTAAATGAATGGAATATTCTCATTATTGAGAGTACAAGACCAGTCATGTGGAGTTCGTCGATATGGCCTTCCAGCCAGGCACCGGAGTGGTCTACATGTCAATAATAATATTCCCACTGGTTTCCACAACCAGCGACAAAAAGGGTCCCACCTTCTCCCAACAAACCCCCCTACATACAAGCCCCTCCCCCTGGAAAGAGGGAGAAATAAAGGGAGGGCAGGGAAGAGGGATAAAGGGAGAGGATAATAAACACTTAATCCTTTCTCTTCACTCATTTAGGTCATCCGTCTGTTGGTCAATAAGCCAGGGTCCATTCAGTCCATAAGCATGTGGTCCACTGACCTCTTCAGCCCAATGGCATGCAAGAGGTCGGGCCAAGATGGACGCCAGCGCAACAATAATGACACGCACTCATTAAGTTTTTCCTATCAGTGGCACGACAACAGCAGTACATGCACTGTGTGTAGTTAACCCCAAATGATTTGCGGAGTTTTAAATAAAATGCTATTGTTTAAATCTGCTTGAAATATACTCGACAGCAACCACCACGCCAGAGTGTGATTATTCTCCTACCTTATATAGGCCTCTCTGTACGCCTCTGCTCCAAATTCAGTGTTCTATCACAAACAAATGAAGTGAGCTCTGCAGAATCGCGAGCCGAAAATACGTACAATCGGCTGTCACAGGAGGATTAAGCGTCGCCCTAATGCTCGAGCCACAACATTCAGTTCTGCCTACATGTGAGCAGATGTGGCGCTCCTTAAATTACACTGTAGACCTAATGACCTAGATTGCTTGGTGGAAGCCCTGGGTGGAAGCGCTGGCTGGCTCTCAATCTCTTTACCGCCTTTATATGCTGGGGGTGAATCTGTGCTACTACACTAGATCTCCAAAACTCTGCACCGAACACCAACACCCTGCGTGGTGTACGAACCATCAAAGAGTCTTAAAAAGAGTCCTACTTTCACTGAAGACAGTCAAATTTAAATTGGTAGTTTAAGAGGTTTAAATTATTTAGCAAAACACAACAACAAAGATTTTTCTTTCTGAATTCAAGCAGCTTAAACTGCCTAAAGCTGTGCTGTTCCTTTAAACATTTTACATGTGGTTTTAACTTTGTCTGCTTGTTAAATAGAGAGAAGGCATGTCCCTGAGTTTCCCCTGACCATGGTGGCAGCTTCTCGCTTTCCTGAGCCTCATGGATGAAGAGATTAAAACCCTTTCAGCGGGATGTCCGATTAAATGGGCCTGATATGCTCTCTGGGCTTTCCTCTCCCAGTTATAGCTCCACCAATGAGCACCACACAAGCGAGAAGTTAAACAGGGGGAGATGATTACCTATGATGGAGGAATACAGTCCCCTATAATGCTATTAAAATCACAGTTGTTCCAGATGTCAATGACTGTAAAAAGTATACTGGTAGAAGCAACAAATCAATAACTCTTCAAAAAGTATGTTTGTTTGCACAGTGTTCATATTACTGACAGTTTTTAACAAGATTATAAGAGATATAGGTGGTGAACTTTACATTTTCAGGTAAATAATGAAACGGGTTATAATAGCGGCAAAAACGATGCTATCGGTGTAAATTCCCTGACTGCAATTTCCATCTGATTTGCTATCCAAGCCCATCAAAAGCTAAAACATCTAAGCACAGGTCTTGAGTATATGGCCATCAATTTCACAAATGTTCGAAGATAAGGAGACAGCATTCATGGCCAAGCTATCACCAAAAGATGAAGCCATGAAGGTCCATAAACGCCTGATAAATCAAAATGAATTGTACGGTGACGGTGTAAGTCAACATGTGCCTCGTTGCAGTAAAGATAAGATGTAGCTATAAGAATGGAAATCACAGGTCTCCCGAGAAAAGATAAGCAATCTGGGAATTAAACATATTGCAGCAAATGGTCATGAGCCTACTTTGGTGTTGTTACTCTAATAAGATCTACACCCATGGTGGGTTCCCTGTTAGGCTAAATGAATATTTACAAAAGCCTCTATTTATATGCTAAAAACATAAGAAAACGAAAAGGAAAAAAAAGAAATGAAGGGGATGGGAGAAAAGATAGAGAAGTACGAGAGAGATAAGGAGGATGAACATGCAAAGGTCTAAAGTCTCTTTCCCAAGATTGTGACAACATCCAATTAAAAATATCAATGAAAAAAAATGTTAGCCCTGTCTGTCCTGATTGCAAAATATGTAGCCAATTTACACATGCTGAAAGACAGCCAAGTTTAAAATGAGCCAAACTGAGATTGTTCCACTCATGTTTTCCAGTGTTTTACATAATTGCTATTGCGTTAACTTGCTGGCTTCCCTGCTGGCCCAAGTCCAACCTGAGGTGCATGTGTGTTTGACTTTAATTATGTTTTGGCTGTAGAAACTACTGTATTCGACCACTAAGGATTTCTGAATTAGAGTGATGTGCCACTTGAAGGCACATGTGCTGTTGTGCCTTTCCTTGTTAAAAGCAACTATAGTAGCCACGTCATAATTATTTCAAGGATGTGTTAGACGTGTAGAGTGGCTATCACTCACTTGGTTCTGTGCTTTTGAAAAATTCCTGGAAAACCAGCCAAATCAATGTTGAAAGATCTATTGAAGTAAGGAGATTACTCAAATGACACAGCACATCTTTATGTCTATGGATTATAAAGGTCGAAATATATCGGCCATAGAATGCCCCAAAATATTATACGCTATAAAAAGGTACAGTCAGCATCAAAATGCAAATTAGCTGCACACTCTGTGTATGCATATTGAAACCTTAGAGCCTACTAAAACATTTAGTTTTGGCAAGACAAGGCAATGTATGTTTATTTGTATTTCACCTTTAAAAACAAGGCAGGTTCTTAACATAAGACATTAAAAGCAGCAAGACAAGTACACAGCATTACTAGCCTCATTTAGGGAGAGTTGCCTTTGGCTACATATGGCAGGTAAACAAATAGCTTTGTGCTGATAAGCATCCACTTTAGGTAAAAAACTAAAAAATGAGAACATTTTTCATAAAAGATGTTTAAATATAAAAGTATATAGATTAAGAAGTTATAGAAATTGAGGATGCTTCCATCTGCAGAGATTCTTTGTGGCTCATAGTATCCTATAAGGCCTCACTGAGGAAAGCAGATGAAATATGTCATCAACAATGACACATCTATGACTATTATAGGAATATTAAGGTGATTTTTCGTGAGGCATCTGTGCTCTGTGATCCAGGAACCGTCCATCAGTGTGATTTACAACGCCGCCTGCATGCGTGTGTGTGCGTGTGTGTGTCTGTGTGTGCGCGGTCCCGGCGTGTGACTGATGCCAGCGGCGCTGACAGTCGATCAATCCGTTTACCGTTCAAGTGCAGATCGGCCCAGGCCTCCCGAGTGTCTGCTGGAGCTGCCGGCTGCCTCTAGCACCACGGACAGCGCCACCGGCGAGCGGCGGTAAATAAACCGGTGGGTCGAAACTAGTGCTTCAGCTGGTTACCGTCATAAAACAGAAAACAAAAAAACAAAAAAAAAAGCAAAAAACAAACCGAATAGACACTCAAATATATCAAGGCTATTCTTGCAAAGGGTCGATTTCTCGGCTTTAAGATAACTCACCTTGCATAATTTACTGCAATGCTACCAGGGCTGTGACAGCTCCCTGAGGCTAAAAGGTGGGATAACTGAATTTAGGGCAGCTCCATGTCTGCACACATGACATCACCTCCCATCAAACCCATCTGATCTATTGCTTATACTGTTTTTTTTTTTGTTTTTGTTTTGTTTCCCCCACCCCTTCCAATGCAGATGGCACCTGGTGTGGTTGACTGGTCGGGCTGGTTCATTTCACATGCACGTCTTATGGACCTACGATCCAGCATTGTCACCTCAGTGCGCCGTAAAACATAATGAGGGCAGAGACGTCGGTCGTTACACACATACATCTGCACCACCGGGTCTGTGTGTGTGTGTGTGTGTGTGTGTGTGTCTTTAACCAAAGGAAAAATCATTATCTGGGTGGATAATTATAGTGTGTCTTATTTGCAACATGTTGACCTGGTACTTTTAATAGGTTTCACTTCTTTAAAGATATGTTCCGAGGTTTTGTTTTTTTTAACAATCTTGCCTACTGTGTTATTTAAACGCACTGGGCCCGTGAAATCCATAGGGTCCGTAAGATTCACGCGAGCGTGCGCGTGTCCGCGCGCGTGAGTGGCAGCGAGCACATGGCGGCCGTTTCTAGTACAACACACTGACACACATCGGAGGCAATAATCAGCCCCCCGATCAACGCGTTCGGGTTTCTGTCTCGTCCTCGGTCTGCCCTGGCAGTCGTTCATCCTCTGCAGGGCTCGATAGAAATCCGATGCGCGTCCATTAAACGGCCGGTAATCATATCTAGTGGGGCCATAAATGAGGGAGAGAGGGAGGCGAAATAAAAAATAAAAAAAGGATGGAGAGAAAACGTTGCACGTCGATGGGCTACTTACCGGGGTTTTATCTTGCTGGCTCGGGACTCCATTGCTGTCTGACGCTGCTAATGGTTTCATAGTGAAAAAATGTTCGCCGGGCTAAAATCTAGCATCCCGGACCGGCTCTATGCTACAGCACAGACCCCCGTCTTCATACTAGCCACCTGCCCACTCCCCTCCCTCGGCTGCACCGTCTCCCTGGAAGGAGGCGGCGGCTTGACAGTTTGGGGAGTATCCGCTGTTCCCTCGGCCTGATTAGACTCTCCAAAGCGACGCCGGCTCCGGCGTTTATTCCAGCCTCCCCGCTGCTTCCCACGGAAATATCTTAAGAGCTCAGGCGAGAAAAATATCCCTCTATCCCAGGGAAGAAAAAGCCAGCTCCCTCTCTCCGCGCACTTGACAATCGCATCTCTAGACGGAGAGCAGCGGCGCAACCATAATAAAGCGGAAAACGGGGGGAAAAAGATGAGAAAAATGGCTGACAACACTTTCACTCACGTTTGCTCCCTCCGCCTTCCCTCTCTATCTCTCTTTCTCCCCTCCCTCTCCCAAAAGTAAAGCTACAACACACGAAAACACACGCACACACAAACGCCTTTATGCACCATTAGATTATTTGAAGAGAGAGACGCCTGCAGCCTCCGCCGAGGTACTGTACGTTGAACCCAGCGGTTTGTTTGTAACGGGAGCAGTGGGATGTGTGTATGTGTGTCAGGGGGTGGAGGAGGGGAGGGGAAGGGAAGGGAATGGTGGCGATGGTGGGGTGGGGTGGGGTAGTGGGGGGGGGGGGGGGCAGTAAGGACCTCCTCCCTGCCTGACAGTGACGCTGTAAGAGAAGTCACTATGGCCGTGCTCCTCTGGGGGGCTCACAACACCCCCAGCGTGGACAGGGAGGTGGAAAGAGGAGAAGGGCGGACGAGGAATTGGAAGTGAGGAAGAAAGATGGGATGGAGAGGTGAAATGAGACCACACTCAAAGCAAAACGACAAGCAAGAGTTGCAGACAAGTGGTGGGAGGATAAAAAAAAAAAAAAAATGAAAGGGGAGAGAAATGGATGGAGGGGTGATAGAAGGATGGAGGGAGAGAGGGAGGAGAGGAGCACGGTGCGAGTAATGCCATTATCACGCTCACTTCGGCACAAGACAGAGGCTGGAGCCGGTTGGCATAGTAACGGGAGGAAGGAAAGCCATTTCCTGGGCGGTGAGACAGAAACGGAGACAGAAGCACTTCCTCTTCAGAGAGTGAGTAAAAGAGGTGGACAGACAGAAAGACAGAAAGAGAGAAGGAGTAGCATCATTTCTTGGGTAAAGGAGTAAAAGATGGGGCTTCAACGGAGGCAGGGGAAGAAGAAAGTGCTCAAAATGGGCCCACAGCAGCCAAACACAGGGACTGGCAGCAATGATGTCACTCTGTCACCGTCACTCAGCTGGAATAGCCATGGCAACTGGGTGAGCACGAGCACCCCCCCCCCCGCCAATCCCGCACCCAACTAACCAACCACCCACCCACCCACCCACCGAGCCCCTTACACACCCTCCAGGGCCTTCGGTTGCTGTGGCGACGGGAGCAGCGAGACATGGTGAAACGGAGGAGGCAGTGTGTTTGTAAAAAGGGACGGGGACAGGAAAAGTGGCAATACACTCTGCCACTTCACCTTCACTCAGCTGTGGTACGACGAGCAGCAGCAGCGTCACTGACTGAGCCTCAAATAACAAAAACAACTCGACTACACTTCTCTGCTTTGTGAGAGCAAGAGGGAAAACGTGTGTGTGTGTGTGATGCATGTGTGTGTGTTCAGGTGGCAGGCCATGCCTCGGGAGACTCTGGATATTAGATGCATAGAAGGTCCCACACATGGAAGTCGCCTGACAGACAGAGATATGAGGAGGGCGACACTTTAAATGACAATACGAGGCGTCACAGGGAACAATGAGGGTTAAAAGGCCCAGCGAGACAATGACCGACAGACCCGCAACAGTTCATATCCACATCACAAAATAACCAACAATTCAGTTCACAACCAAAGCACAAATAAGGACTTAATATTACCGACTGGAGCTGCGAGAATTCACTCTGGAAGATGAAAATAAAGCAGCGCATCACCAAGAAGTGTCACACCTCAGAATGTACATATGACATTTATTTTTTTATTTTGCTGTCAAACCATTGTCCTTTATTCCTGACAGTGTCAATCATTTCCCATCGCAGTTATTTTCTTGTCATTTTGATGTTTTGAAAAATAACAGAGACAAAACCGTCAGTGCCTTTCAGGACAATACACTAACTGCATAAAAAGCAGCTAAAGCATAATTTTAGCACTAAAGCTACTGGTCAGTTTATCAGTAGGACTATCGACAGAAAATTAAACAACTATTTTGAAGAGTGATGAATTATTTAGGTCATGTATTTTGCAAAAATGCAAAACAAACATTCACTGGTTCCAGGTTCTCAAACTGGAGGATTTGCTGTTCTCCAGTTTAATTTGTTGTATATTGTATATTTGGGTGTTTTGGACTGTCTATTGGACAAAACCACCACTATGAAAGGTTTCACGTGGGGCTTGTGATGGGCAATTTTGAGTGTCTTAAACAATTGATCATACACTTTTTGACAGGTTAATAAAAAAAAAACGAACGTAATCCTCGGTTGCAGTCGTACATTATTTGCATTCATAAACAAGAATCATGATACTATTTCTGAGCTTCATACTTGATAATCAAGTTTAAATTCTGCAAAAAAACCCCAAGACACAGACTCTCAAATATAAAGATAGTTTCTCGATTAATGCACAAATGAAAACAGCAACAGCTAATCCAATAAAAACCATAACACATCTGAAACATGAATTTGTTGTGCTGACAGCCGAGGCTGGAGCTTTGTGTTATGGTGTGTAAAGAGCCTGGCTGCTCTGCCTCAGACAATGCCTAGAAAGCAGCGCACTACTAGCCGGTTTTGGAGCTGCCTCAGTCAAAGCAGTGGGGAGGTGAGTGGGAGGCGTTGGTGGGGGAGGGAAGCTGGAGACCCGCTATGACATCACCTCTCCTGCCCCGAGCCATGATGTAATGTATCCAAACAACAAAAAAGCTCAGGTGCTTTGCTGTGCAGCCCCGTCATTAACGTCGCCGGCAATCGCCCGGGGGTGGGGACGGCCGGGGCATCATTACATCACCGCGGCAACGGGGTCGAGTCTGGGGAATATCAGACCTTCCTGCTCGACCCCCATTGTGCAAAGCTTTCTAGGAACAAACAAGCCTTTTTTTTTTCTACTGACTAATCACATTCTAAATGTAAAGGGAGAGAGGCAGGGGAGCATCAATCTTAGAGGACTGCGACAGTGATGTGAAAAACGCCACTTGAGAATAACATAAATGCACTCATGCTCAATTGCAGGGTGTCCTTAATGGACGAGGTGGAGGGGGGCGGAGCCTCATCTGCCATTTGTAAACAGTCTGTGAACCTGGCATGCCCGTAACTGTTCCATGCATTTAGAGCGTAGGCCATGTGATGGTTTTGTTCGCTGATGTGTAGCATTAGAGCCATAAAAACCTCATTACGCCGCTGGTTGACACACCAGCGCACACACGCACGCACGCACGCGACTGTTTCAAGGGTGATAACAGAAAAAGTGCTCATTACATGGCGACATCTTTAAATGTATGCCACCTTCTTTAACACCTTAATTCAGCTCTTGACATTCATGTTCAGAAAAACAGCAGAAGACACTCACATTTCAATCATTTCAATGGTGATTTTAGTAGGTATGTCTTACAACAAGATGAGCAACATGAGATTTTTCTGCATTTTTTTCTGCAATACAATCATAACATTGCATTGTAAAACATTCACTTAATTACATTTACAATCAGATGCGCACTCACAAGTAGCAAAAGAAAATTAAAAAAAAACAACCAACTTTGTCATATCTGGACTGCATGTCTGAGGCTCAGTTCCTCACCTGATATATCTATACTAGCTCGATGGCAAGAGGGCAGAGACGGAGTGAAAGACTGTAATAGTACACACTGGCCAGAGGAATGCTTTGATTTCTCTCCAACTGAAACATGAAGTTTTTCAGAGAGGAGTTTTGTGTGATTGATTCATGTAAGTGTTTTGAAAGTGAAAGTTTTTTTGTCCACTTCGCTGATATCAAGAAAGCAGAAAGGACACACAAAGCCAGAATATCCCACAGCATATACAGAATCAACCAGCCTGAATCTTAACAAATAAAACTACATCTTGCACCACCAAACACTGAGACTTCAGTTTCCAATCTTATCTGACTTGCAGTGACTGCATGGGTAGCTTTTCAATAAATCGCTCAAGAAAACGTCAACAAGACACATGCATATTCATGGACACGAGCCTGCGATCACAGGGTGAAACCCAACATACTCTCATTTGTCGATCTGTGTCTAACCTTGTTCGCTGACTTTGTATGTAAGCCAACAGAAGGCCACATGTAGAGGAAACACAACGGTACCGACTGCCAGCTCGGTGCATTAATCCTTGACGTCGCTGCCATTACAACACCTCTAAATAGCATTGTTAGAACGAGAAAGATGATCTAATAAAGAGACTACATTTCACTGTTGCCACAGCCCGAGGGATTATTTCATTTATTAGGCCGTTGTCACCTGCCCCCTGCTTTGAAAATAATTTGGCAGAAACACATGCAGCCAGGCACGTTTAAAAGATTATGGTTGTGGGGGCAACACATCTGTCGTACCCCTCCACCTGCTACAAGGTGCATGAATCAAAATTGGGAATGAAAAGAGATGCTTTAGAGAATAAGTGTTAAAGTAAGATTTTTGGTAACTGAGTGAAAAGTTGATAATTAACTAGAGGTTTCCGGATCAGGTTAAAGACTAACTGGAAGGTTATGAACTGGAAGTCTTTAACTTTACAATGCTGGTTGTTTTGTTTTTTTTGGGGGGGGCTGGTCTTACTGTGTCAGTCAGCTACAGGGAGCTAGTTTCTCCTTTTTGTTCCTTGCCCAATTTTTCTGTTTCTCTCCATTCCATATCAAAAAGAAAGGAGGAGAAAGGTAAAGGCAATCTTTAACAGTAAGGTCAAATGCGTGCGGTAAACTAAAAGTACAGCATTAAGAAAAACATATGATGGAAACTGTCAATTCAATTACTTGTCAGTAAAGTCCGAAATTAAAATGCAGCCAATTAAGTACAGGTGGGCTGTATCTATAGCTATAGACTTAAAACTTGACTCGGACATGGTCAACAGACCAACATCGCCATGCATTAAGCCATCTCGCTAGCACTATTGCACTACAGGCCTAAGCAGAGGGGGCTGTTTTTCATTTTTTTTTGCTGATAAATGGCCATATGGAGCCAATTTGATATTACTGAATGATTTGCACCACCTTTCAAAAACCATACGGGATGA
Organism: Xiphias gladius; assembly: GCF_016859285.1. NCBI lineage: Eukaryota > Metazoa > Chordata > Actinopteri > Istiophoriformes > Xiphiidae > Xiphias > Xiphias gladius. The sequence goes on from NC_053422.1 coordinate 6,597,503, forward strand.
AATTCATCACATTAAAAGCCGGAGAGAAACATTTCTGACCAAATAACAGTAGCCCTAATATGATAGACAGTAAACACTATTTTTAGGGCAGCAGCAATCACAGACTCCCTCAAATACCTACAAACTACTCAGCTAACTAGCTGTATTTAAATAAAACCACGAGGGTCAAGGGGTGAAGGTTATACCAAAAAGTAAATAACAATTTTTCATTATGAAATACCTTCCGTAATAATCACTAACTCTGGATGAGTAAGTGGAAAGGATCTAAGGCTGAATATTTCCTCGATGAGACACACAGTCATTATGGCAGGACTTAAAACCGGTTTTATACTCTAACTTGTTGGATGGTGTGACAAGTCAGATATAAATGGATCTCAGGACGAGCATGTGGAGCATGCTCATGTGGAATTTGATGCATTAACTGATACCATCTTTTACAACTTAATAGTTCACACATCACACTGTGTAACTAATGTTAGAAGATATTACTTCGAGCCCCTTTTATTCTCATTTTTACTCTGATATACTAATGGACAATATTAGTACTGACTCAGTACTAATATTGAATACAATATTATACGGAGGTTTGATGAAAACCTCTTTTTTCATGCCTGTATACCAGAGTATTGTCTCAAACTGAACTAAAAACACCAATTCGATCTCAGTCTTTTATCACTCTTATCACGGTCTTTCTCAACATTAAGTTTCGTAAGGGGACTGTGCACCCAACATGAAGCAAGAGAGCTGTATTAAGTTTATTTTAGACTCATGGAAAACATAGTTTAACCAGATCTATCTATCCAGACAAGTAGACTAGGCATTGTAATGAATATCTCAAGTATCTCCTGCTGTATCGAGCATTGTCTCGGCTCAACCCCGGCTCAACGCTGAATAGATCTAACAATTCCGTTATCAATTGTTTAGTGAGGCTCTGATCAAATAAAAAAAAAAACAGTGTACTTTGTTATCCTCGCCATGCAGGCTCATCACCATCTAAATAAATGTCATCTGTCAACCCTTTTGAAAATACTCAACGTTCAAAAAGGTCTTTGAATGTCACAACTGACATGAAAAGCACATCAAATGTCAGTAAGGGTGTTCTTTAACACTGGCTGAAAAAGGAACGACAGCAGGTTGTAAATGAGTAGCTCATTCTCCTCACTGGCACAAGGCACAATTTCAGCTGTATTATCGACTATGAACTCTGCCCAAAAATATCTGTTCTATTTCCGTCAAAGAAAAATGTTTGATATCTTGCTATAAATAACTATAAACGCAGATTCTGGTTGTGGTGTCTGTGCTAAAAAAAGAGATATGTGGGAGCTCAATTCAACGAAACAAAGGAAGACTGGCTTTAACTGCATATTTATTGCGTTAGATACTATAGAAAATAAATGAACCATGCCGTCTTTCATCAATCACAATGACCATGTTTGACAGTCACGTCATCTCACTGTCTTCACTAATGTAAAAAATGATAAAAAAGCTCTAGAGCCGAAACAATTAGTTGATTAATTGGTCAAAAAAACAATTAATCAGCAATGATTTTAATGACTGATTAACATTTAAGTGACTTTTCAAGCAAAAATGCTAGTTATTCACTTGTTCCAGCTTCTCAAATCAGAGTATTTGCTGTTTTTTTAGTCTTTCAGTAAAATGAATATCTTGGGGTTACAGACTGTAGGTGACAAAAAAAGCCATTTAAATATGTCAACTTGGGTGCAGGTAAATTTGTTTTTTATATTTTATGGACCAAAAGATTAATGGATTCACTGAGAAAATAATGATTTGATAATGAAAACAAACATTAGTGGCAGCTCTAAAAAGCTCCTCTGAGTAATTTTGAGCTCGACTCCCCAAAGATGAAGGAATGCAGGAGGCAAGAAGGTGATAAGAAAAGTATACAAACGATCCGTTTCTGCTTTCACCACTACAGTTCCTACACAATGTCTATTCAAAACTGAGGCTTTTGTATCTCCGCACAGCTGAAGCAGAGCAGGTTGTCACAAAGGACAGCTCTAAAAATAGGAGCTCGGCTTTTCCTCGGCCGAGAGTGGCAGGTTTGTTCTCTCCCCCCTCGCATTTCTCAGCAGGTGTGACTGCTCAACACCTTGAGCTCTGATCTTTTCAGCCTCTTCCTTGCTATCCATTTCTGCCTGAACACTGCAGGACACCGTGATGAAGTACTGTGATATGACATACTGGTTCCAGACCTAGCAGGGAATGGTGATACTATGGTGATATGCACTGTAACTGAATTCCATGGTGCACAAATATTAGATATGTCTCGGATAAGCACCTGTCAAAGCCATCACAAAAAAAACGCTTAGCACATCAACATTGCCATCGGGAGATCATAGCGACACTGAGGCGAGACCCACAGGAACCATTCCCATAATAATCAAAAGAGCCTAAAACAGTCAGAACCATTATCAAACACATCAGCAGTGATTCATATACTCTATGCACCTCAATCGGCTAAGCTGTTGCCATCATGTCAGTTTACAGGACCGTAGACTGCACCAGAATTGATGTTTATCATTTCTTTATCGTCACTTGGTAACATGATGAGGTCCGTTGTCAACCAAGCACGCTTATTTCCAGATCCAAGACAGGATAACATATATATGGAAGCAAAAGATGGAGACTTTTTTTTTTTTTTTTTTTAAATCAGGGCTGTTCGATTCATATTGCAGTTGAGGTGATAGAATTGGAGTGTGGTGCAGGCTTCCCTCTTTGCCTTTATCAGTCTCCATGCCAGCACATGGAAGGTATTTATTAAGGAAGTCTACCAGTAGCTACAGACACAACAAACAGACGCAGATAAAACCACTAACAAAAGTACAAACACAGACAGCTAGAAAATGCGGAAAAGCAGACAACACACACACACACACTCGCACTCACATATAGTAAACACAACAGACAACATTGTCAGGAGATACCGTACCTGAGGTTTATTGCATTCCTGGGAGCCAGGTTAAGGAGAGAGCCATGAAAAGAAGAGAAGGAGATGAAAGTTACCAAACATGCCACTTGCCAGTCGAGCACGTGAGATATTGTGGATGAAAAATTCACTGACATGTTAAAATGAAAAATTCTGCACCAAACTGAGAAAAAATGTCCAACTCAAACACAGACTGGTTGCAGCTACATGTGACTGTATCCTAAAATCTTCCTAAAACTTCCTTTTCTCTCAGTCAGACTAAAAAATTTAAACATTTTTCTCTTGTTGTTTATGATGCTTACTGCTTTTTCTGTATCAATAATTTCTATGAAGACAAGTCACTGCCTATGCTAACGTAAGCATTCCACTCTTTTCCCTGTTCAGCAAAAAACTTTATTTGTTTCGAAAACAAAGATTACATCGCCTGGCAATCTTTTTCATTGTTGCAGGACTCAGCAGATTCATGAATATTCAAGGTGAAAATTCAACTTTCTCGGTGCTCTTGGCCAAGGACAGGTAGAGAACAAACAGATACATGCATTATTATCCTGGTTTGTATGCACACCCTTTCATTGCAGCATTGCCGGCAGATTAAGGAACAGATCACTTTAACTTCACAACCTCCTCATTACCACTGCAGGACATTTTCAACCTCCAACCAGAATATAATACTCAATAAAAAATGGTATTGTTGAAGGAAGTGTCCTACAGCTTGGGAAATACATTCAATTGATTTCTTCTTCCGAAAATTGGATGAGAAGATCAACTCCGCTGTCATGTCTATAAGCTAAATATGAAGCTAAAGCTAGCAGCTGATATCTTTCACTAGCTGAAAGATTGGAGATATGGAGAAAGACCTAGCTTGGCACTGTAAAAGCACAAATTGTTGTTTTTACACTTTGGTTTTGTATGAATTAGCCATTCAAGATCTAATGTGTTAATTAGTGAGCTCTAGAGGTGTTGGTAGGCAGATTTTGGTACCTTTTCACCGGAGCGAGTCCGTTTCCCCCTGTTTAAAGTCTCTATGCTAAACTAAGCTAGCTGGCTGCTGCTACAGACAATGATGGATTTTCATCTTCCAGCCCCGACAACCTGGAGGTTCAGAAATCTTCCACATACACTTGTCAAACAAATACTTTTCAGAGAAACTGAAATTAATTTTCAATTAAAAAGTTGTCAGTAGATGAGTGAGCAATTTCAATGTCAAGGACACTCCAACCGAGCACATGATTGCTAGCGGACACATTGGCTGTTGCAGGGATTAAACCTGTGACCTCTGATTACAAGGCGGCCTTGCTAACCACCGGGCTGCCTGGGTGGAGGAAAAGAGTAAAAGGAGTATTGATTTTCTCCCTCCTGCTGCTTGTATAATTATACAACAGCTGTTTGGGGCCTTGGATGCCCTCCTGGCCACTGAGTAAACCCATAGGAGGAATATTACTCATATGGTCGGAGAGTTTGGGGTGGTGTCTGGGGTTGAGGAGGAGTTAAACGAAAGGATAGGGGTGGAGAAAAAAAGGGGACAGTGCATAAAGGAGATAGTGGAAATAATCGTAATCGGTAATGGTTAGAATCAGGAGTGTAGCGTTCAGTAAACATGAGGCCTTAACAGCAGCCACATCGACATTGCATTTCAAGCTGAGTGAAAGAGAATCTGCGCAAAGACTAAGTTTGTGGCTGAGCGAGAGATCAGACAAAAAAATCTTTGTGTGCATGTGGGTGTTTGTGTGCACGTGTGTGTCAGGTTCGACAAAACAAATGGCTGCTGATATTAGAGGAAGAGATAACGTGCTTGAGATAAAGTGAAAAATGGAGATGACAAGCCTTTGCGAGGGATACAAAGATCAAGTGTGTGTGAGTGTGTGTGTGTGAGAGAGAGAGAGAGTGTGTGATGCTGGAAATAACTGGTGTCCACGGTGAACAAGGCACCCAAGTGTTAACCCACTGCTCTGAGCACACAGCGGACGTGTTGAATTCTAAACACTGTCCTCTTTCACTGCCCTGATTTATCCAGGAAAAATTTATGGAAACAGAAATTTATTTTTATAAATCTATCCTTAGCCTTTTAAATCCCTGGATGTCTTCTTTGCTTCTGATGATGACAAACTAGAAATTTAAGCTTAAACCATATCTGTGTTCCTTTTCAGGTATTTAAATGAGAGCTTCAGCTACATTCCTCAAGTCAAATGACATAATACTGAGCTAAATTTAACTGGCGCAAGAGCATAACTTCCTTTAGATATGTAGTGATAAGACTTAGCCCATAGTGACATAGAAGTAAAAAGGAGGAAGAACTTACATCATACCGTATATCAGAAGCTTTTAATGTTACCCAGCAAGGAGAAAAAAATAAGTGCGGTCTTTGACTCTGACAATAAATCTGAACAGAGCATTAGAAGCGCAGCCAAAACTGCCATCTTTCACCTCAGAAATATTGCAAAGGTCAGCCCATTCCTCTCTCTGGAGGAAGCTGAAACACTAATGCACACTCTTATCACAAGTAGCCAACTTTACTGTAAATACACTGCTATCTGTGTGTGTAACCCTAACTTTAATTCCTGCCAAAATCCTCTAATTTTTCAGTGAGTTACATAGGTTGGGAGTTGTGCTCACTGACAGCTGTTGCGAACACAACTGAGTCACAGCTTTGTAGGCAGGATTGAGAATGGGGGGACGTTATCTTCCCGCGCCAGAGCCAGAAAAACAGTGAGAAACAAATGGCAACAAAATTGGCAAACACAATGGCTGAGATGAGCGCTGCCATACAGGCTGTTAAATCCACACATTTCTTTGACTGACACGGCAAATGTTAAGATAAGTGTTCCTAACCCCTGCTAGCCCTCAACCACTTATTCGTCGCCTGTAAAATGCTGACAACAGGACTGCCACTACTGACTGGTTGGGGCAAAACAACATTCTCAGTTGCCACTACCATGAACGCAATTTCAGGCTAAATAATGATGCGAAAACAAAATGGCAATACGGTCTGGTTATAAGGCTTCTTTGTAGATGCATTTCACACAGGCCCCTCGTGTCTTCTGATGACTTTTTCTTATCCATGCCAAAAACTACAACGGAAGTTCATTCTATGGGCTCTGAAACGGTCATACAAGTGACAAGTGACCGGCTGATGCATTAAACTGTTGGCAGATCCCAAAAGATCAAAGGAACATATGTTTTCATTGCCCTACTTAATCTCTGATCTCACATGGTCTGGGTCTGTGTTATAATTTCGCTTAACTGTGAAGCAAGCCATGCTAATTCTCGCTCATCCAAATATTCCAGGTGATAGGAATTGTCCAAACAGATCCAAATGATCCATTTACGGTATATGAGAGGATATTGCAGTTAAGGCCAGATTGCATTTAAAGATTCAAGACGGAACTTGCATTGAGTTTGAACCCAGAGAGCCACATAATCCTCTCTTCATACAGATAATAGCTCTGCTTCAGATCGTGGTGGAGAGTGGGGGCTGCCTGTGTGTGTGTGTGTGTGTGTGTGTGTGTGTGTGTGTGTGTGTGTGTGTGTGTGTGTGTGTGTGTGTGTGTGTGTGTGTGTGTGTGTGTGTATGTATGTTTGTGTGTGTGTGTGTGTGTGTGTGTGAGCACTCCCACTGGGAGTTTCACTACTGGGTTAGAATTACATTTATATTTTAGGTATTAAGCTGGCTCTCTCCAGAGCAACTTACAATGACTGAGCATGTTCAGTCTGTTGCTCTAGGACAACAGCAGCTCGCACATCTGTTCACAGACAGTCTGGTCACTACAGGGGATCGAACCTGAGACCTTGTGGTTAAAACCTGATCTTGTTACATGCGAAGGCCGTTCTGCTAGCAGCAAAGATTACTTATTTCAGGATAATGATTTAATGAAGCACTGAGGACAAAGCCTGGCATTGGTACGTCACATCTCATCATGCTCAAAAAGCCATTAAATTTTAAATGAAGAGGTTCACTCCACTTTTCATAATAAAATAGATCTCTTCTCAAATAATCTCATCCTCACAGAGCTGAACTTCAAATTTGTTTCCTTAATGATTTTTGCTTTTATAGCAGTAATTACATGATCAGAGCAGAAATGCCTTTTATACAAACGGTTGTTAAACCATTTTGAAATGAAACAATGATCAGAGCAGAAATCGCTTTTTACAAACAGCGGTTATACCATTTTGAAATGAAACAATGCAGTTGGTTACTCTGTAAGCTAGGAAAAGCATCATGTTGTGCCAGGATTTTCATATCTGTAACCTGAATTACGGTAAAATCCCGTTTGATACGACCTAAATAAAACAAACGACGAGGTTAGTCTAGGGCTACAACTTACAATTATTTTATGTATGGATCAACTTGCTGATTATTTTGTCAACTGATCGATTACTTGTTTGTCTATAAATCATCAGACAATAGTGAAAAATTAACATAATAGTTTCTAAAATTCCAAAATTTATGTTTTTAAAAAGCTTTTTTTGGTCCGACAAACAGTTACGAAGTTGTGATGGACACGTTTAATTATTTTCTTACATTTTATATACTTAACAAGTGAAAAAATAATCAGTAAGTAAATCAAGTATGACAATAATCATCTCAGCCTTAAATAAATCTGTTTTGTCTACAGAATTCATTAAATTGAAAGAGCTTTGATGCCTTCAAATCAGTGATTCCTCTGATTTTTTCATACCTTGCCTCACATTTGCCTTCACTAGAGTGACTAAGCTGAATAAAAACCTTGCCTGCTGGAGAGATTTCCTTTCTTCAATCCCAAGTTTCTCCTCGGTGCATTTCTCACCTCCTAAATATGCCTCGGGGTAGGAGGGAGGAAAATCTGAGCGGTGCCTGGCATTCTAAACGCTGGAGATTAGCTTGCTATGTCAGCTTAGCATCCGCCCAGATTCATTTCTCTGTCGCTCTGCTCGCCTCCTCCCCTCTGTCAACAGCAGCAGCAGCAGCAGCAGCAGCAGCAGCGGCGGCGGTGTACTGCACTCGCGTTAAGTTAGATCCCTTCCCTACTGTATTTGTAAGATCACTCGAGCAGAGCCCATTTGGGACTGCTGGTTGCCATGGCGCCGCTCCATCCTTCCCACAGGAACGATACTGGAGCGACGAGAGTTGAGTGTGTGACGGAAGCTGTCAGGCCATGAGAAAGTTCAGTGCAGTCTTTTGAATCAAAAAACACAGCCAGTCTAAATTTAGGAAACAGGGTGGGGCTGCGTGGAGGCGGCAGGAAGATGACGTTTGCCGCATTTTTCCTTTTTAAGCCCGATTGTTTCACAGTGTTCCAAGAAGAACCGGCACGCTGACAGAACACCCAAGGGAGCATCAGGAATGAAGGAAATGCAGTGAAATTGTGCAGAACAGGAAAACCTCTGTGCAGCCACTGCATGCTGTGTATTTACATCATTAGTGTGAAAATACTTTGCTTCCTATTCCCAGGGAAAGAAAGCACAGAGGGAAGATGTCCTGGTGCAACGCGACGGGCAGCTAACTCTTCCCTCAGCTGGAGTCAAATCCCTTCACATGAGTAAAGCTAATACTTTATATCGCACTGTGACTGGATCAGACTTCAGAGACAGTCAGAGCACCAAGTCACATTCCTGCTTTCATTTTTCACTTGGCATTGTCTAAACTGTTGTCCAGTCTCCAAAGTTTGTTGATTTGTCTGGCCTCTAACAAGCTGAAACAGCTCTTAATTACAGGAAGTATTGTCTGAGAACTGTCTCAAACATAAAGCATCTGGTGGAGGATTTGTAAAAATGTCCATCATGTAAGAGTAGAAGAGCTGTATGATTCATGAAGAGAGACTCCTGCAACATTCTACTTTTTCCCAAACTCTCGTCTTCTTCCATTTTCTCTCTACACAGCTCTATGACTAACAAACCAGCCACAATAAATTCTCATCTTTAACAGCCATTCTCTGGTGCACTGAATGTATTGCAAAGAAGCCAGTCTTGCAAACAATTAAAGGCGGTGCTTCTTCATAAATGAAATCTGAACTGATGTTGACTACTGTTCATTTTTCACAGATACCCTTTAAGTAAATGACACTTTTATAGTACCAAAATGGCCAAACGTCTTCTAAACTGTGACACGTGTAGAAGTGGAAATAGATGCCTCTTAAAAATGACAAAACTGAAATATTTCCTCATATTTCATTAACGAACAGTCAACTTGGTAAGTGTATTCTGAGCAACCGTTCACGGTGGTCTGCATTATTGGTGCTGAGATGCATCGGGAGACAACATGCTATGCAGTTCTTTAAAACAGTGCTTGCCATCCTTTTTCGGTTGTTGGGGTCTGGACCCCCCAGGTTGGGAACCACCCCTTAAAAAGACACAACTTTCAATCTAATTTAATTCCATTTCCATTAGTTGGATGATCAACACACAGCAACATGCTTTTTGAGAAAAAGATGGATTCTCCAGTGCAAATTTGTAGAGCCAAGAAAACAATGATTGTGTTCACTGCTATCATGCAAGTGTGGTAATTGCTAAAGGATTCATTTGTGTTGAGGGAGTTTAAGTGCATATGTTGGACAAAAAAGTGCAAAAAGACACGGATAACATCTCATTTCACAGAGCTTTTCTAACAACCATAAGCGGCACAGACATTTGGGATGCTCAAAGAATTACAAAATACTTATTAAGGAGGGGACAGAGGGACACACTGAAGCCAACAGGAACTATAAATCACACAAAAGAGCAGGAACTCTAATCTAGCAAGAACAGGTAAAACAACGATTAACGCCAGAGGAAGGATAGCTCAGTGCAAAGATTAGGAAAACAAGCTGCTGGTGGGACAAGAGCGCCCTTCTCCGGGACACGAAACATCACACCACAACAGTGTCCACCAAGGCCACCAAAGAGAGAGAAAACATGAGGTTTGTGTAACAGACGACACAGATTTCTCAGCTACGCTTTCAATCAGGACAGCACAACAGGTTCTGAAGAAGGAGCATGACACACACACACACACACACAGAGCATAAACACGGCAACAGAGCAACACTGAGCTGCCTCTGGAGTGCACAGCGATCCACCGCAGCGAGGGAACACGCAAAAATTTAGCACAGGGTGCCACTCACCGTGTGGTATCCCCGGGCTATGGGTGGCTTTCCGGTGGGGTACGGATCCACGGTGTCGATGATTGTCTGCCTTTCCCCTTTCTGGTTGATCTTCCGAAAACGGCGACGGGACTGTCTGTGCGAGGCTTGTCGCTGAAAGTACTCCTCATTTTCATCCATATAGTCCACCTGGAAATGATAGGGAGGGGGGGCGTGACTGTCTTCATCTTCATTCAAGCCCATCCCACTTCCCCCCAAAACACAAACATATACTCATCCCAAAAAACCCCACCCTCCAATACTCCAATCTCAGATTCCTCCACCCTGCCTTCCGCCCCTCTCATTGCATAAAAATAAAAGTGTGTGTGGGCTGCACGATGCACACCTACGTCAAGGGGTGCTCACAACACAAAAAGAGAGACAGAGAGAGAGAAAGAAACAGAAGCTTGAGTGAGGATTTCGGATGGAAGGAGGGAGAAAGAGGGAGAGGACTGATGGGGAATAGATTAGTAGGCAGAGATAAACAGAGATGAAGCCTGGCGGAGTAAAAGATGAACACAAGATATAAAGACACTCGAAACTGCGTCTCTGTTAAACATATTAACCACAATGAAATTACATGTTAATACAAGATAAAATCCATGTTCCCATTTTTAATGAACTGGGAGGAGGAAAAAACATTTTCCGAGTGGAAACTGGCACAGAAGACCGCTTTAGCATAAAAGTCAGTGAAGTCATGCTCTACAGTCTTCTAAAGTAATTCGGGCTAAATGCTGCTTAAATGAGACCACTCTGTTGCCTGGCGGCTTTGAGTCATGATGGACTGACATATTTAGGGTTTTTCTTTTTCTCCTTCTTGATTTCAGGCCCATTCCTCTCCTCTCCTCTCACTTGTTACTTTCACTGCGGCTTCACATTTCACAGTGCTCAGCCTTTGGGATTACACCACTGAAATATCTCTCTGCTGTACCAACTGCTGCCATGACAACGGCAGGGAAGTTGTATGTGAGCGAGAGCATAAGTGTGATTGTGTCTAATTGCAAATCTCTGAGCAACGTGTGCATGTGCGTGTACAGTACACACACGCGAGCGGCTTATTTATCCTTCTTTTGACGCGCCAGTCTCTTTGCTCACATTCGTAACTGTAGGCCTGCATGTGCGCATCTTTCTGTGTGCGCATCAAACTTGTAGCAGGGGGTTTTATCTGTATGTTTCTATACTGCAGCAGCACAAAACCCTTATCAGTAATTATAGAGGCAGTTTGGCACCTACATTAGCAAAAAGGGTAAGGCCACAAAGTGTGTGCAGTGAGCAGAGGGTGTTATTACTGAGGGTTTGTGTGTGCCTGATCCAGTAGAAGCTGGAGACACGAAAATTACAGTATGCAAAAGGGAGATTACCAAGATGTGGTGTGACTGCAGCAGCTCCAAACAGTTGTTACTTCAAACTGACAAGACATGGGTTATATTTGATGCCTTCCTTTAAAAAAAAAAAAAAATGGCAAAGGGTGGATTTGTAGGTGCTAGAAAACGGTGGAGAGTGTGTAGGTGCATTTTGAGGTGGCAGTATCCAGTATGCTAGAAACCAAATCAAAATCTGCATCCAGGCTGTTTTCAAATGGTCAGTTTGAAGCAAAAATGGTGTGTCATTTTGGCTTCATTACCCACAGTGTGTGCCGTCTGGCTGGCTAAAATTAAAGGTAATCAAAATATTTCCACAGCATTGTTCACAGCTCTCAACACACTGTTGCGCACAATTGGTCAACAACAAAATGATTAATATGTTAATTATTTTTTACGTGTGTACTGAGGTCTGTGTTCTTTCCAGTTTAATAGCTTTTTTTTCCATACCTATGGTCCTATGTCTTCTTTCAGGACAAATCAGTTTAAATGTAATTTGGGGAAGTTATAAGGAGATGTATATCATACTTTCAACCATGAAAATAGACTATAAACACAAAATAAGGCTCCTCTTGTCTTTTACAGGAAGTATTTGAGAGTTCTTCTGAATCTTTAAGGTGGGACGAAGTGTGGATAAAGTTAAATCCAAATCTCTGGTCTGAGGTTTTGATTGAAGACATTGCCCTGTTCATCAGAAGCTCTTCTTCAGTTTTAACTGTTCGCATGGAAAAGTACTAGTATCCAAAAAAAAAAAAACCAAAAACAAAAAAAAACAAAAACCAGGAAGTTATTTTGATAATTAATTGTTAACGTCCCTTTTCAAGTAAAAATGGCAAACATTTTCTAGTTTCGGCTTCTCAGTTGTGAGGATTTGCTGCTTTTCTCTGTCTCCTGTAATAGCAAAACTGAATAATTTTAGGTTTTGAACTGTTGCTTGGACAAAACAGGTTATAGGAAAATGCGATACGCATTTTTCAGTATTTTGAGACATTTTACAGACTAAGCAAAGAATCGGTTAGTGGAGATAATAATCTGCAAATTACTAGATGATAAATAATTATTAGTTGCAGTCCAATTTATTCGCGTGTTTTATTTATCCCTTCTGAATTGACGTCCTTTCTGGTGCACGTTATCGTATCATGGGGTGAAACACCAGTACTATTCCCCATGAAAGTTACAACTGAGGAAGACTTTCAAAATTCAAGTCCAGTTTAGATTCAACTCTCCAGGCCTCCTGTACTGTCATTTTTTAAACGACAATTTTCAAGGTTCTCTCACCAGTGTATTGTTTCATCAAATGTACAGATCTAAGTTGTAGCAAGTTCACGCGCACAGTATCTCATAGCATTGTGATTAACAGCTGTTTGGATTTGCACAAGGCCGATTTTGTTTCGAGTATAGGCTACTGTTGCCCTTTAGTGCAAAAATCATCAGCAGAACTGCATCTGTCGTTATCTTCAGGCCTCAGAGGGCTTCTCTTCAACAGATGACTGTATTGTGCGGCCACCTCTTGCTTCTGTGCCCCACCGAGACAGGGGTGATTTGTTCTCAACAACTTCTGTGAGCCAACATTTGATTTTCCATAAAACTGGGTCAGAGTTTCTACCAGCCTTGGACTCATGCAACCCCATTTGTTGGAAGGACTCCAGCGAAGACACAGTTAAGATACAGCTGTGCTTTAAGGCTGTGATAAAATATCAACAGGAGCTGCTTACACAGATTAGTCTACAGCATCACAGGGCCAATTCTCAAGGACATTATTCCAAATCAACCCGTACTCTGTTGTAGATAATGTAGATTTGGTGATCCACATGGGTACGGTTTGCTCTTACCATATGATGGAATTACAAAATCAACAATTTTTCAGTAGTGTAACATCAGAGAGGGCTGACTGAGTCTCGGTAAGGTCTAGCTTCAGTCTTTTGGACGCTAATTACTGTTTGTTTGCATTCAAACCTAAATTACAGATTTATTAAGATTTGAAATGACAGATGAATTCAGTTAAGTTATTATTATGATAGAAAAGAGAGACTCATAGCAGTAAGTGAATGGCATTATGATTTACATTAAGGTCGGTTTGCAGAAATACAAGACATGTATGATTTGGTTCAAAAGTGACAGAAAAATATAATTTGGAGTTGGAAAATGTGAGTATGTTCTATCCTTTTTACATATTGTTATATTCAACAGATAGTCTGTGGTTGTATACCTGGAAAAATAAAAAATAAAAAAATAATAAATAAAATTGACCATTCTATTTTGTTGATATTTTGTGGTATGTTTGAGAGTGTGTGTGTCTGTGTGTGTGTGTGTGTGTGTGTGTGTGTGTGTGTGTGTGTGTGTGTGTGTGGGGTAATGCCTTTGACACTTGCCAGCTAAAAGTCTGAAAAATGAGACTCACCACAATCATCTCTGAGGGTTCCAGGACGATGCACTCACATCCACGTCGCAGGCTGCCTGCTGATCGCTTCCCGAAACTAGGGGGGAAAAAATAAAATTATGAAAACAAAAAACAAAAATTTAGAAATCAACATTCATCCAAAGAAAGTGGAGAACGTGGTGATACGGTTCTCTTTATGTTGTTTGGCTGTACGATCCGTAAATGAAAGCACCTTGGCATATTTCTTTTGAGTTAGATGTCTGTGTGAGCCAACAGGTACCGCTTTGCCCAACATTTTAAATATGCAGTATGCAATTCTTTTATAAAATGTGAAACAGAGCTGCATTGAATGGACAGTTCCTCCTTTCAGCTTTGACCCCTCCCACCTAAAGGGAAACACCCGCCTCTGGAAAAGTCCACTATCATGACGTCACAGTTTGTACAGTATGCCTCTCTCCTAATTGGGAGGGGGGGGGGGGATATTAAAAGCAGCAGAGACCAAAATGCCTCAAAGGAGGGCAGCAGCCATGGAAATTCTGAGCATGAGGAGATCCAACTTGTGGGTTTGGTAAAGAATGCTGCCTTTGTCCAGCACCCAACCTCAGTGCAGAGGCATAAGGACTTACTTGTTTGTTATTTCTAATATCTTTTGATTAAGAATGTGACCCACATCTTGTTGGTTTGTGGATTGTTTTGTAAGATAAACTCAAGTGACTCCAAAAAAAGAACAGATTGCTGTTGAGTTTGTGTGCCTTTTTCTCATGTTGTGCATTGCAGTTTTTCACTGGTAAAATTTTAACACCAGCAAGTGAAATGTTTTACTTTGAATTTTAATGAAAGCCAAGGTGGCCTTGAAGGCTAAAACATTCATTTATTCAGAATTTTTAGAGCTGGAATAATTAGTCTATTAATCAATTTGTGAAGTACAGAAAATCAATCTACCGTCGATTGACTGATTAATCGATTAAGCGTTTGAGTACTTTTTAAAGCAAAAATCTATCAACCTTCTCAAATGTTAATATTTTCTTGTCTTTTATGATAGAAAACTGAATGACTTTGGGTTTTGGACAGTTGGTCGTATAAAACAATTTGAAGACGTCACCATAGGCACGCGGTCTGAGAACATTTGATGGGCATATTTTTTTTTTTTTTTTTTTAAATCGGTCAAAAATGCATTACTTAATTAAGAAAGCAATCAAACTTAAATTTGATAATTTTTTAAATCTTATTATTCATTTCTCATCTTTATCATTTATTCATATTTTGTATTTTCTTACTTTATTTAATATATTTTTTTACTTCATTGTTTATATTGTTTGGGTTTTTTTAGCGCTGATAATAAATGTACCATTCCTGTAATTTTGCAAGCAAAAATGCAACATTTTTGCAGGTTCCAGCTTCTCAGACATGAGGATTTCCTGCTTGTCATCGTCATATATGATAGTTAATAGTTAATAGATAGTTTTGGCTTTTGGACTGTTGGCTGGCCAAAACAAGCAAATTAAAGACGAGTTGTAATAGACATTTTCACTACTTTTTTTTTACATTTCATAGACCAAGAGATAAGTCAATTCATCAAGAAAATAAACAGCAAATTCATCAAGCAGACTGCCATTCAGTAGAACACATCCCTCCACCAGGGTGAAAAATGTGCTAAATTCTCTCTCTTTTTACGTAATCCTGCCGACAAATAAACAAGCCAACAAACAAACAAACAAACCAACGAACTGACACAGGTGAAAACATAACCTCCTTGACGGAGGTAATAACTGCTAGTTGAGGGCCAAAATGTTTGATTACAATTTTTGTATCATGACACAATCCTTTTTTTTTGGTCTCAATTCATAAACTGTGTCTATCGAGATATCTAGCCAATTCTTCAAAGTTCTCCACAGCACTCACAGATGAAGTGAGCAATGGGTAGCGGAGTGTGGCTACCTGAAACCAAGGCTGTGGAGGTGGCAGCTTTTATCAATCAGGCCGACAGGTGCAGACCTCAGGCACAGCGTGGCCTAAACGCTTTGGAGCCCTAGGCTTGTGGCTACATGTTGTGGGTACAGCTTTGTCAGGCTGCGCAATAAACACCAGCCAGCAGCAAAGAGCTGGTGATACTCTCTCTACCTGCCACTTTGGCAAAGAGCAAATAATGATTTCTGTGGTGCCTTTTATTTTCTAAAAGTCGATTTAGCTGGCTTTGCTTTTCTCTTTCTGCCTCCTTTCACAGAGAAGCCATTGTTAGGTTTTGTTTTCTTCCTCTTTTGTCAGCCAATCTGTTGTTTCCCTGACAGAGCTGCAATTTTACTTGGCTAATTTTTCAACTGTCTGATGCTTTTTGAACATCGGTTTGTCAAAAAAGTCCGCATGATACATAGTTAACTACTGGTGAGAAGGATAAACTGAAATCAAAGACAAGATGAGTGACTAACCAGACCACACTGAGGTGAGAGACTGAGGAAGGCAGTGAGAGGGTTAATGCTGATGGCTGTGGTTTGCTTTGCCTGAGCTTCAGTTTAATGCGTTTTAACTCAGCTTGCATCCCTGACACAGACAAGCCTGAATTCTACCACAGGGCCAAACAGACCTACAATATGGAGAGCTTACTCAGTATTTTCACTCATGTTCCTAAAAGAAGACAATTGCTGTAATTCTTCTGCAACTTATTGCCAGCAAAGATGATTTGTCAGCTGGGCAGCAGCTTCAGAGAAACGAACTAATGCTTTTGATCTTGTTACCGAGACAGTTGGGCTCGGTACCGGCTCCTATCCCGTTGAGCTCCTCTTGGCTTGCTCTCCCGTGGAAAAGGGAGTAGTGATTCCACCCATTACGCATCAGAAAACACGTTGGGCCACCAAATGCAAACACAGAAATGACACGTTCAATCATGTTCCTCCATTACATTCCTGATATTAGTAATCCAATCCTCCATTTTGCAGGAGGCAAATGCCACTGGCAATGTGAGATATTAAAGAGGGGATTATGGAAGTGGAGAGTGGGGGGGGGTTTCCAACACAAAAATGTCTTGTTTGGAGATTAAAACCTCCACTGCTCTATGACTAGTCCTGAGCAAATATAAAGTACCAGACCTGCCGTGCGGTTGAATGTATATTAGACAGCAAATATAATATGTATTGAATAAACTTTCGATTCTCCCAACAGATGCTAGGTTGGACCGGGGTGTGGGAATCTTTGCAGCACACACTGCAAAGTCTGACCTGCAAAAATATTTAATCTTTATTAGCTTTACTAACGATGCCAAAGCGTGTGCACTGTCTACTTGTTATGAGTAATTCACTGCAGAGGAATTCAGGTCCACAAGCCGATGTGAGATTTCTGTTTTCTTTCCTGAGAACTACAGTGTGTGTTGGCTGACAAACTTACGAAACCAGATAAGAGGATGAAAAAGATAACAAAGGTGCCAGACGCTCCATCAGGTATGTAACTCATTTGTGACAGAGCACAGCACTGAGCAAGGATTATCAGTGTCATACTCTCCACACCAAAATGCTGCTACATATTCTGTGTCGATCTGTTAATTTTATATACCCGTGTTGTTCTTATCTTCACTTCACTTCACTTCATTTTATTGTCCTTTCCAGGGGAATTTTCCTTTGCAGAGGTCATCAAAAATACAACAGACAACATGAAGTACATAAATAAATAAAGAGGGTTATGTCGGCCTATATAGACAGACATAACTATCAAAAAACACTCCTCAAAGAGAAGCAAGCCAAAAACAACTTTACAATTACAAAGAAATGGTACAACATGACATGCAATTTTTTTTGTATTTGATGCTTTCTGTCTCTGGGAGCTTAATACCAAACAACTGTTACAACAGTATTGCTATTCCGATATGTAAACGGCATATATGCCAACAGCCAAGTCATGAAAACACAGATTTTTCTAAAAGCGCCGGTATATCCAACATGTCACATAATACTATGCAAGTGCTTGAAAACTAAACAAACAAGGATGCTTCCTGTATGACAAAGTCTCTTCTTCGAGGCAATTGAACCCACGTGAGTTCTCTGAAGTCAGAATGTGGAAAAATCTTTCTCATCACTCATCTCATATGACAAACACATGGTATGAGCCTTCATCTCAAAGGTAAAGCTGAAACTCTTTCTTTAAAGGGTCATTTTGACCTTAATGCATCTGTCTAAGTGTAGCATCTGTTGATCAAAGATGACAAGCAGATGACACCATTGGCCACTAGCAATACTTGATGGTTTCATAACATTTTACAACCTATACATGTCTATAAATCTACACATTTAATGCTCCAAACTAGAAAAATGAAAGAAAAGGAGAGCGTTGATTCAATGAAAGACTCACAATGTTTCTGTCTGCATTAAAAACATTTTAATTTTGCAGGAAAGTGTATTTTTAGAGATTGACTTAGTGTTGCCATTAAAATTTAGTTTTTTACCTACTATCAATCAATCAAACTTAATTTATATAGCTCCTTCATATAGGTTATTGAAATTCAAAGGGCTTCATAGGTGAATGACAAGTTAGCGACAAGGTAGCACAAGTATCAACAGTAACCCAACTGTAGACGTATGTACATGAAAAATACATCCCTTAAAGATCCTGTGCGACTTTTAAAACATTAACAAATTTGCTTCCATTCTGCCATCAGACACCTTGTTATGAGCTGGTTTCAGACTGGTGGCCAGTATTGCATTTTAAAATTAAACCCTGAAGCTCTCTCTCAGTTGACTTGCTGACATCTCCCCTGCCTCAGTGGCCCTGCATTCCCCCCAGTTATACAACAAGCCTGGGCATCTGGAATGTCATTCTGCATGCATCACCAGCCTTTCACTCTGCAGACCCAGCAGCCCCACTGCCAAAGCCCCAGATCCATTCTGCCGTCTGACTGAACCAGTGCAATCCCTATTCTGCACCCCTGGTCTGAGCTGGAGGACGAGGTGAATGGAGAGAGCCGAGGGGGGGGGGGTCTCCTCACTCTGTTAAACTGTTAAACTGAGTAGGTGTTGAGAGACCCTTAACAAGGATGAAGATTAAACTCCCTGGTTACGCAAGAACTTTAGACCCAGCACAGAGAAGGAGAGGTCAGTGGAGGGAGGAGGATGGGATTCTCAGGAGTGACTGGCCATGACAGTGTAGTCAGTAAAACAGCATCCAGGCTTGAAGGGTTTACCAACATCCCTTCAGATCTGCAGCTGACCATCCAACCACCTCTCACCTTGCAAACATAAACAGAATTTCTTGGAGTAACAGCGTGGCCACACCACACGAATACCCGGAACCTTTGCCCCGCCATTTCTGAAATAGAAGCTGACAACGCTGCCAAGAATGTGCGATTGACTCGTGACTTTTGCTTCCCGAAATACAACTTCACTGACATTGTAATGGCAAAGAGAAAAGGGCACTGAAGTAGAGAGCTCAGAGGGAGAGTGACTAAGCTATCCGCTCAAAAGTTTTCCAAAACGTATCAGTCAATCATCGCTGCGTCTATCACCCATTTCTACCACATTCACCCCACAGCGGGAGCTCCATCTTTGTTTGGGATTCAAAGTTGCCAAAAGTCGTGTCTAACCCCCCCCAAACATGAAGAGCATGAACACACCCCTTTTACTGGCAGCGCACACTGCTCACTCACAAATCCAAAATAACATCAAAGCCATGTTTTACATTCCAGGCTCGAAGGTTTTACTACAACCAGCTCCCGGTTAGGAGGCGAGTCAGATTTTTTAATTACAACCAAAAAACACAGGAGTTTCTAGGCAGAGCTTCAGTGAGTCACATACAGGACCTAAATGCTGCTGTAGTCCAGACACTCACCCCTGGCTGTCCAAACTGTTCCTTGAGTGACACCGCCACCTGATAAGATAACAGGATCCTCCTTCTAAAATATCCCCCTGCTGCTAGTCCAGAGTAAGTCCGACAAGCACGTTCCAAGTCCCGAGACTTTGATGTGACTGAGGCATATTGTCCTGTGCACGCACCAGTGGTGCTGCTTGACATCTGTGTGAGAGAATGGGAATGTGTGACTCTGAAAGTGTGTGTGGATCAGCCTGTGTCCAATGGCTCTGCCCCTTCTCTCTCTCTCTCTCTCTCTCTCTCTCTCTCTCTCTCTCTGTCTGTCTGTATGTACTGTGGTGCACTGACTACATTCAGCATTCCAGCATACGACTCACTTCCTGCTACAGAGTTACAAGTGCGTAAAAGAGGGTGTGTGTGTGTGTGTGTGTTCGTGTTATGGAGGTGTGGGTAGCTTTTAACAGTTTTCGTCCTCCCCTTTTGGTAGAAGTTACTCATGAACTCTGACAACACTGTCAAAATTTCATAATCGATGTTAAATACTAGTTAGATTGACAGTATCGTACCATTTTATTTGTGCGTCTTGCATGTGTCTGTGGCCTGTTTAAATTAGTACCTGGCAATGTAGTATAATGTTGTCCTGTATGATGTTTTCTATTAAAACTAAATGTTGTCCTCTATTTTTATTATTGCTCTACAGATGAAAAATAGTCTTGTGGTTACCTCTGACACATTAACAGCAATATTTTAATGTACACTATCCTCGTGACATAAAGCAAAAAAATGATTTTAGAGATAATAATCAAAGGTTCAAGTCTTGTAACTCTATATCTTGATTAGACGAAATGCCCAACTGATTATTCACACAACTGATCAAATTACATTGTTTAGAACCATTGTTCGCTTTTTAAACTTGTTAGCTTTCAAACTTACTTTTTTTTTAAAAAAAAAAAAAGGCTTCTTCTTTTAATTCCTTCTTTTTCTTTACTTTGAAGTTACATCATGTAACAGCTGGGTGTCTTTTTTTCGCATGCCTAAGAGTCACATGACCTTCTCTCTGATCAGAATTAACACAATTTTAAACCATGACCAAAATTAGTGCCCACTACAACCAAACTATAAAAACGTCAACTCTTATTCTTTGGCATAAATAAGGAGCCCAAGATGTTCTGAAAGAGATATTAACTAGTATATTATTACAAACTAAGCTAGTCTGTGAGAAACTCCTGGTAACTTACAATCTTTAGCTGTGATTCATTACAAGTTGAAAAAGTTCTGTTAAAACTCTGTTCTTTAGTTGTGGACACTGCAGTGTATGTGTGATACATGTCTAAATGTCTCTTTCTTTACTTTGATGAAAGTTACATAATGGAGGCTTGTTATGTGTACAGTTTTTTTTGATCTAAGTTAAAACCATGCCAAAAGTGGGTGGGGGGTTGGTTGGCTGCGTTGTGTTGGTATTTTCGGTGGAGTCAGTCTTGCTTGGGTTGTAGTTCTCATTTTTGATGAAGTCTCCCTTTTGTTCCCATTTAGTTTAAATTGAGTTATTGTAGACTGCTGTGGACAAAAGTGTCTGCCAATTGAATCAGTGTTATGAGAAGTATCCACTTCATCCACTTCCCCATACTTTTTCTTTGTAACAAACCTTAGCCACAGACTTCATACGCATCCATTAGCACTGATCCCAGTTTGAATGTGGCTGCTAACAACACAGCTAAGGTTGTAATGATTAGGCGGAGAAGCGCATAAAGGATTAGACTTAAAACTGCTTTACTAGTGAAAAATAAACGTAAGTGGGAGTAGAGTCTAACTAACAACTTTTGTCAATGCTTAACCCTAACCTGCAGCCCCTTTCCTTAATTTCCTAAGTATGTCTTATTTCCTTTAAGTGATTTAGCATTTCACTTTCATAAAGTTTGGGGGACCTGAGAGGACAGATTTAAACAAAATTATGGTCAAAATTGATGTAGCAGTAGCAGAGTTATGTTGAATTCTAGTGTCTACTAGTCAGGATCAAGCAAAAAAAAACAAAAAAAAACAAAACAAAACAAAAACACCCTGATCCTTCAATTCCCATAATGTACAATTCTAATACAAAAAAGAAAAGCCTCTAAAGCCTAGCCAATTTAATTTCAAATTCAAATAAATAAATCAATAGCTTCTCGGTGAGAACCATGTACATTTATTATTAAATGTGTATAATTCTGGCCTCAATCTGGAAGTCCTAACCGTAGGAAGAGGAAATTAGACTTAAAGGGAGGACCTAAAGAACGTTAGCTGTTGTGACGCTAGTAGCCTGAGTCCAACTGCCATCTGCAGGGGAAGGAGAGAAGACTGGACAGGTAACGCAAGCAAAACTGCACAGAAACTAAAGAGATGTGAAGTCACGTTGATAAGTTGACTGTGACAGGAGGGGAAGAGAGAGGCAGGCTGTTAAACGTTGTGAGAGAGAGCGCGCTGCATATCGTTATCTTGTCAGAACCGTTGCCATTCCTGACAGCAATCAGTGAAATTTCTCTTTCCCAGTTTTAAAACTTAAGTTTATCATTAAAACTCCTGGCCGAGGCTTGCAAACCCGTTCCTGTTTAGCTAGATGCTACCTAGCAACACAAATGACAGATATATTCCAAGGCTCAGTAACAAGATTTTATGATGTACACAATAGGAAAGCTAGATCAAAATCAATTTGTATGTGTAAATTAATGAGTAATTAATTTAGTTTGATAATATATAGCATCCATGGTATAAGTGGGATATAATACCCTCCGAGTTTGTACATTCAGTCATGGAACTGACAATTTATCAGGTATTATCCTTCATGTATTTTACATTAGATCAACTTGTTTAAACTTTCAATTCAAGTATAAACAGCATCAAACCTGCAGTTACAGTAACAGTTGATTTTATCCATGTGAGCAGTAAAAATCACACTTAAAGCCCATTAGTGTCCCTCAGCTACCACAGAACGTATACTATATGAGCAATACTAAAACGAGATGAGTAAGATCTGTATTTGCACAATTAGAGAATAACATCAATGGATCAGTTTGTCATCTACAGTCACAGATGAGTCTATCTGGGCTGCTGCCGGCTGCCAAGAAATGCTTTGAGCTCCACTGACCGTTCTCCTGGCAATTCAGACGAACAGCAGTGATGAGGCGGACGCTCCAGTGCTGACTTGAATCCTGGTTACTGATATGAGCTAATTCAGTTTGGAGAAGCGGTTTTGGTTAGCCAATATACAGACTGATGATCAGGAAACGGTTCAGTGGATGACCGGAGGTTAAGTCCTGACAGCAGTCTGCTGATAAGGATATTAAAGGCAAACAGCAGCATGCAGCAGGGGAAGTAAAACCAGTGCGGAGTTAAAGTGTATGCCAGAGTGGAAGTTTAGTGTTTCACACTGTGGGATATTATTAAAACTCTAAGTAAAAACATTTTCAATAGGTTCATTATGCAACATTTAAAGTAGAGACATTATAGCTTCTGCACACTTCAGTATTATTGCTTTTTTGTTAGGCCATTATTTTAATGTTTCTCCTAATTTTTATAGTGTTTGGGTATTTTAAAAGTTCCATTTCTTAAGAGTTGCAGCATCAACACTTCTCGTGTTGAAATAAATCCTTTTAGAACTAACTCCACGTTTGCAACTTTTCTGAAGGAAAATTTAACCCCCTACCACCAACCCCTGTGCCAAAAGTCATTGGATTTTTTAAACCAGAATATCACACTTCTTTTAGATAAAGTTAACAAACAATACCAAGATCAGACTACAGAATGTCAGCCTGGTTTGGCCAACAAACATGGGGCATCTGGAAGGAAAATGAACAACAGGTGGGATAATTACTTGTTTTTATTCCATTATACTGGAAGACAACCAACACAACAAAATGACAAAGACTGCTATTCAATATCTGATACTAGCTGCTGTCACCATTAAATATACATATGCTTTATATTAAAGTGTTTTACTTTAATAAAATTCATTATTATTTTTATAATATAAGACATGTTCCGTAACTTGGGCCCAGAGGAGCACAGAGCACTTTATTTCAGTGAAAACACGTGACTATCGCCCTCACGTCAGGAGCATTATCATACTGGTGGGTGACGTCACCCTCTGCACACACACAGTACACAGTATATGGACGCTGTTCACCCACTCACCCTTTTTCCTTTTCTATCAAGTGGGAAAGAGGAGGACAGTGCTTGCCTTCACCAATTAGTGATGATAAATGGTTTCAGATTCACTTTCATTCATGAAACTGTTATGAATTACTAACACATTTGTTGTTGGTGCTTCCAAGTGGAACAGGTTGACCCCTGATGCTTTACTGGTGTGTGCCATGAAAGATAGAAAGATATTATTGGTCCAAGTCCAATATTTAATCTGTCGTGTGTATCAGTTTATGATCATCTAATTTGACAAAAAGCCTTATTGTGTAACCTGATCCCGGAATTAGAGGGCGTGATATACTAATATCCTTTAATTACATGTTTATACAGCATGTGTCTGTACACGTTTTAAATCTGTGTCACCCATTTATTAAGATTTATTTATTTGGGTTGTATTTGATTTCACACTGGGCTCTGGGTTAAATAAGGCACAGAGCCCTGGCTTCTTGATTTGATGACTGAGTCATTCATCTTCCACTGGATCACATGTCACTACAGGGACCAGCAAGAGGAAGGGAGCAGAGAGAGGGAGAGAAGCACTGAGAGAATGACGGAGGCATATCAGGTTTTCAACCTTGTTGCCAGCGTAGATATGAGCCGCCATTTCTAGGCAGGGCCTGTCTGTAACCCAATTCCACCACATCTTTAAAAGCTTCAGGAAGTCCCGCTGGACTCTGTTCAGTTCCTTGTGTCACAACGAATTTCCCGTCTGAGTCATTTTGCCCTCACCATTTCTCCTCTTTGTAGACTAGCTGATGCAATGTGAACTCTTTCATTTCTTTGTCACTATGGCCATTAAAAAAAAAAGACTGTAATGACAGAAAAAAAACTCCAAGTCTGCCAGAAGCAAATGTGGAAAATATACTGTAAACTGTTAAAACTGTAGTTGTTAATGTGTACTGAGATAACTTGTGGACGTGTTTATGTTTTTACTTTTCTGGGCGAGACCAAGGACAATTTTCCTGCCTCAGCTGGACGATAAGCTTTTTTTCTATCCTATTTTTTTTCTATTCAATTCTATTGGTTTTTCAATGGTTTCGGCTTTAAGAGACTGCTAATGATGAAATTCCTCAACAAATAAACGACCATTCAATATTCAAACGTCACGTCTGTGATAACACTGACATACACAGGATGTGTATTATGCGTCCTCCTTTGACATCTGATGGCTTCCAGTTAGATTGACAGTATCGTACCACGCTGTTAAAAATAATTTCTTTGGTACTGTCGCTGCACATACAGTAATACCAAAGCTGTCATGAGGTTTATTCCTCTCGTTTTCATTCATGAACCGAAAGTTTACACAGTCATTGAAGAACTGAGTGAATTTAATGACCTAGGGTTCCTTGAAATGAAACCTTGAAATTGTAATGTGACACCTGGAATGTGTCATTTTAAAAATGTCCCTGATGAAAATAGGTCTTTCTTCATTCCTCCCAAATGATCATGTTTTTAATACTGCAGCCACACATTATGGTCTGAGGTAGAGGCTAAAACTAAACTAGAGGGCTAACAAAAACCTGAAATTATAAAACTAGTGACATTCTGAATCCCAAGTTGCTCATGTCACCGTTTTCAGTCAATAAATTCTCTGAATCCCATACTTTATATTTAAACTAATTAGAGCTACCACAACCAATAACACAACCAATAACATCAAGTCAGAAGTTTAACCATCTACCCACCATCCAGAATCTTTAACTGGTCGTACAGTAATTAATAAGTTTTCTTATTTCCCACCTTTAAGGTTACGTTTTAATTAAATTTACGCAGCTAAAACTAGCTGTTTACGGGTTAAGGAAAGATGGTGGTCGTGGCTAAAAGAAACCTACATTTACTGTTGGATGGAGATCGGACACGAACCACCGTTTCTGGTATCAAGGTCTCAACCCAATCCCCTACCCGCTAACTGTAACAACATCACACTACTTCCACCCTTGCTTCGAGAAGACAACAGCTATTAATCACGCAACCACTAGAGGCTGTTGTCAAAGAAGTGTAAAAATACGTAATTTTAATTAGAGTGTCAACAAATGACAGATACTGTTGTGTTCCCGGCGAGGGCTATGTCAGAATTTAGGTACGGAGGCCACGCATATCATTGCGTGCAGACAGCATGCACAGTATAGCATAAGGTCCCTAAGCAATTAGTGTCAGTTTGTGTTTGTTATTCTAGCTTTTCATATGATCCTCAACGATATCACCGAGACAAATGTTTGCGCACTTTGTGATTTAAGTGCTTTTGACTGAAACTGCTCAATGTGCAGTTTTGTGCATCAAATGTATAATTTTGTGCAGTTGACAGAAACACGACAGTCCTGTGCAGTGCAGCTGGCATCACTCTAAAACAACGTAAGCTAATTATCAACCCCATACAGTCTCATGCAGCAGAGTAGATCCCTACAGAGGCTTCTTTGCAACATATGCTTAGTAAACATTTTCACAGCCTACTCCTCCCCCAGCGACTGCAGTCGGGCATTAACTTTAATCTGCCAATACCTGCAAATCCCCCTCCAGCATCCCACACACACTTTCACCTTGGCAAAACTGAAAAGGTTATATTTAAGAGGGGAGCAGCCTTTTGGCACATTTCCGATCGAGCCTTCCGTTTAAATGCCTCCCACGTTCATGTGAATCTGGAGAATGACCACTGCCGACCCCCACGTACAGCTCTGCAAAACTCTGCTCCACGGGCTAAAGTGACGGCCTAGAGCTCTTAGTGGCCGTAGGTGTGTTATGCAAGCCTAATGGATGAAAAGCACATTGTATTCAAGACGCCCACAGCAATGGTTCCTGTAACATATCCACTTGTGAAATCACAGCTTTTTAACATTTGGGACTTGGCTTCAGAGGTGGTGCTCGCTGCTGTGAGCTGGAGAGGGGAACATGAATTTTAAGGCCTCTGAAGGCGTAATAGATAATTATTATCCGTGACCACATTTGCTCTCTGCCTCTCTTCTTGCTTTGAATACTCAAATATTTGTTCCTTGGTACAAACTACCTTGTCAGATAAAGTGGATGAAATTATATGTAACAAACAATTAAGGCAAAGCAAGATGGTTATATTTCCTTTTCAAAGTTGCAGGCACTCTTATAATCAAAGTAGCTGGTGGCTGCTCAAAAGTTTCTAGATGGCATGACTTGTGTTAATGTTTAAATGTAGTGGTGTGGTATTGTTGTGCTAAATTACAAATGGGACATTGTGATTTCCTGGGTAACAGTTCACTTTAAGTCCCTCTATTTATCAATTATGAGCAGTAGACAATATTTAACAAGTGGTTTATACGACACTATAAAGTAGCTGTACAGAGCTGTAACGACATTTTAAATTGTTTAATAATGTATAATATTTGTCTGCAATTATAACTTCTCCTATGAAGGCATATTTTACAGTATTACTACTATGATTTACTATATTGTCCTTTATAATCTATTTATAAACTAGCTTTCACTTATGGGTGCCCGCAGGAGGACACTTAAATCTACTTACAACTACATTATAGTGAGCTATAAACCACTTATTCAAGGTTTACATACTGCTTATGAATGCTATACTGGGGTACCTAAATTACCCCTTAAATATAAGTGTTGCCAATTTCGGTAAAATCCATTGTGGATTTGGCAAAGACTTTTATTTTGAAGGGTAGAGTTCAAACCTTCGGGTGTTTTCTAACGCTTCCTAAAGTGCTGGAAACATATTTCTATGGGAGTAAATGTGTTCTAATGTAGAGGGAAAATGTTCTGTGGTTTAATAGGCAGTTTAGTGTCTGTATTATTTTACTAACTGGACGTGTTGTGTTCCCACTTACTTTAATTCCTCTTTTTGTTATAGGCTTTCTCCTGGGGAGGTGCTCATTTACTTTGCTCTTCTTACTTTCTGCGTTTTTCTATACATGTGAGGTTAAGTTAGTTTGAAACCTTCAGCTCCATGGTTTAAATTTTGGACCTGAGTGTTTATTTAATTTCTGCATGGCTGCAGAGTAGCTTCCAGTGCCAGAGTGTACTGTGGAGACCATGTTGGCTAGTGTGAAGCATTTTGTGATTGTGTTTATGGTACTACACAAGCAAAGGAAGCATTTCTGTAAGATAGTCCCTGTGAATGCGTTGTTTGTCTACAATTGCTGGTATGTGGGTTTATGTCTGGGATATTTTTCACTTGTGACATTTTTCAAAATGGTCATTTCTTTTGTGATAATTTTCTGTATCTTTTTACAATACTTTGTGTGTTTGTGTGTCTGTGTGTGTGTGTGTGTGTGTGTGTGTGTGTGTGTGTGTGTGTGTGTGTGTGTGTGTGTGTGTGTGTCATTCAGGACTTTTCCACAGGAGAAAATACAGAACATGTATGCAAGAGAGACCCTAAACGACCGTGAATGCTTTGTTTCTCTAGAATTGCAGGAAAGTTATGATGCCATCTCCGCATCCTTTCTTTAGGTAAGAGAAGCAAATACAGTGTGTACGAGAAACATTGGGATTTTAGGGACTATATCAGCAAGCAGTGGAAATTGAAATCATGTGTACCAATTTACTGCCAAATATCTGCCAAACATTCACATATTTTTCAAGTGGATGGGAAAAAAATTTCACTTTTCTGAAAATGAGTTGGCAGCAGTCGTCACTTTATCCTGACTGATCTTCTTCAGTGACATTATAAATAAAACCTTTGTGATAGGTTAAAACGTTTCCTTTTGAGAAGTCCAACAAGCGTGTGTTTCCTTCGAAATTTGTAGTAGCTACTTTGCACACAGTGTTTAACAAGCCAACTTTGGTAAAATGACTCAACCCCGTTTGCTCCTCTGCATGAGAGCAAGGGAAACCACCTTTTTTCAGATAGAATAAATTAAATTTGGCTCTTTATTTCTTTCAATCGATCTTCCTTTGTGACTGTTCTAAATAGTCCTGAAACGGAGAAAGCTGCTCATATGTTAGCGCCTAGATCAAGCCATCAAACAGCACCCAGACCGAAAATGGCTGGACAATGATCCTACCTGCTTCTGGGCAGAAACATGGACTCCTTGATGAAGACGGAGCCAGACAACAGGATGTACCAGCAGCTTCCAATGTCGTCAGGACTGAAAGAGAGGACAAGAGAGACATTTAGCACAAATTAGCATAGAAAAAAATGAGTTTGAAATTCTGAT
The DNA here is from genome assembly GCF_016859285.1 of Xiphias gladius. Taxonomy (NCBI): domain Eukaryota; kingdom Metazoa; phylum Chordata; class Actinopteri; order Istiophoriformes; family Xiphiidae; genus Xiphias; species Xiphias gladius. Next base: position 6,626,386 of record NC_053422.1, read on the forward strand.
CAAAACATAATGAATCTGAATAGTGAATAAGGTAAGGAACTGGGTAAAATTGGTAAGATATAGGCCTTTATGAGACATTCAAATCCAAAGTCACATAATTCTACAATTTCAAAGCAATTTCTTCTGTTTCTGATACTGTACTTTACAATACTGAATGATCAACTTCAGGGTATATTTTGTTTTCTTGAAATTACTATACGGTATATTGGAAACAAACCATCCATATGTATAGGTCCTGCTACACTCTGAGGTAAAGCTGTAAGAAGAGCAAGCAAATTAAAATTTCAAGTTCCTTCTTTTAGAGCTGAAATGATTAAGTAAAGTTTATTGCCAGAAAATTAATCTGATAATTGACTAATCGTTAAGGTCAATGTTTGAGCAAAAATGCAAAAACTCAGTGGTTAAGGCTTCTTAAATGTGAATATTTTCTGGCCTTCTTAGTTGTCTGTGATGGTAAACTGAATATCTTTAGGTTTATTTTTAGGATCTTCTGACATTTTACGGACCAAGTGATTAATCTATTAATCTGGGAAATCTTCAACAGATTGATCAATAATAAAAATCTACGCTTATGGCAGCCCTACACTCTTGAATGTTAATATTTTTGCTTTGTCATTTGCTTTAACTACATGTTTCTGTAATGATGCTGTGATTAAATGCATCGGCACTGTAAGACAGCTAAAAAAAAAAAAAAAAAAAAAGTTAAAAGTTAAAGTTAGAGGAAGAAAACACGAGAAAGAGAGAGTGAGGAGAGTGTTAGAGAGGGAGCACTATGAATGAACTGAGCAACCATGTCTCATCCACCCACACCCATGGCCCTGCTGAAACACACAGACGAGGAAAATGGGCATCACAGACAAAGTAAACTCAGGCTGAACCCTGGATGATGCAGCTGGCAGGTCAGGTCTGTACAACATGACTGTTAAACTAATATACAGCAGTACGCACGCACGCACATGCACGCACATGCACGCACACACACACACACACACACACACACACACACACTTAAAAAACACTTTTTTTTCTTCATTTAAAGTATAGACACTTTTTTACGGTTGTAAGAATTACACGGCATTACTAGTGAACCAGAATTTTTCTTTAGATAAACAACTCATTATATATAAATTTCAGATCTTAAATCCAGACTGCCAGTGTTAATAAAGCATGCTGGCAGTTTTTTAGTAAATATCAGTTTTTTTTTTAAATGCATGAATATCTAAGCTTATCCTTGAGCCTTCATGGATAGCAGAGGGATTGCTAACAGATAATCTCACAAGACCGAGATACACTGACTCTTGTATGCTGAGTACATTCAGGATTATCAAAGAGGTCATGTATGATAACCCACTGCTAATGTAAACTAATGCTATAGAGAGAGAGAAAAAAACAAGTTAATGCTTGCTTTCATTTATATGCAACCCGTCAGAAGGCTCAAAGGGCAAACATAACATATGCACTCACTGTGCAGGCCAGCTCAAATATCACAGAGGAAACTGTTGTTGTACCGTCGTGGTTTGTGGTAGACTAACCTGGACTTTGATAAATATAAGATTCCTTGTACCTCTAAATAGATTTTACTGGAGTTGAAAAACAGTTACAGTTTGTGTTTTTTCCAGCGAAGATGAACAGTGATCAAATAATGTTCAAGACAATTAATGATTAACTGTGATTTAAAAAAAAACAAACAATCCTTCTTTGGCGGCCGTTGTCGATCAAATGTGTGACCTAACAGCTCTCTGACAGTAAAAAGGAAGTAGATATCCAGAGAGGAAAGTATTCACATGACATGTAACACTGAAACCATCTCTCTCCAGTGCTCGGAATTTGACATGAACAGTGAAGTTTCAGCAATGGCAGACAAAAATAGGCATGTCAGTAAACAAAAAATGCTTTCATTTTGCTGATGTTAAAAAGTAAAGCCGCATTGTGACGGCAAAAACTATGGTTATTTTGCCAGATATTATGATTTAAGGTCTCAGTTTGGTGCAGTTATTGCTCATTTCTGCTTATTTCATTCTAAGTGTTTCAATGTTTGACTTATTTTGCCTTTTTTTTTTTTTTTTTTGGCTTGTTATTGCATGTCTTATTCAATCCTTTAAAGCGTGGCTAATACTCACAATTATTCTCATTACTCCTTAAAGAAACAGCTTGACATTTTGAGAAATAAGCTTCGTGGCTTTTCGGTAAGAGTTAAATGAGATGATCGATACCACTGTCATGTCTGTATAGCGAATATTAAGCTGCGGCCAGCAGCAAGTTAGCTGAGTTTAGCTGAGCAGAACGACTGGAAAGGGACGAAACAGCTAGCCTGGCCCAGCACCTCCAAAGCTCACTAATTAACACCGCATATCTTGGTTGCTTAATCTGTACAGAAACTTAACTGCAAATACGACATGATCTTAGTCTTTCTGCTAAGCTAAGCTAACCAGCTGCTGGCTGCAGCTTCATATTTACTGTACGGAGAGCAAAGTGGCATTGGTCTTCTCATTTAACTCTCTGCAGGAAAGTGAATAAGTGCATTTCCATAAGTGTCGAACTATACCGTGTAAAGGAACAGTCGTAACATTTTGAAATGTCTAAAACAAATGATACATTTACTGGTTTATAATGAGCCGGTGTCATTTCAGTTATTTATGTTATGCTTCTGAAAGTGCAAACCCTATAATTATCTTCACTATGACTGCACAGCATCAGCTTAACTGGAAATTCAAATGAATGTTTCTCCGCCTGAAGCCTCCACCTTTCTGTTTACCAGTCAGTGCTTTGAAACGTCACCTCATCACAGAAGATGAACGGCTGCTCATCAAGCCGAAATCAAGTCCTGCACTTGAAGTTGCTCTGGTGGTAATAAGACAGCCGCTTGCCTGATTATCGTGGAACATTTTCACCCGGCCTGAGTGAAACTCTTTAATTGAAACCAGAGCGAGAAGGAAACAGACGATCAATGACCAGCCAGACATCAGCAGGGTGGGACTGGTTTTTCTTAGAGAAAGGTAAAGGATGGGTGCCCTTTTTATACGCACAGCCCCACACAGACATATATTCACACCCAGCACCCCTGTGCTGAGAGATTTTTTTTTTTTTTTGAATCACTGAGAACAAAGTCTCACCTCCACCCTCCTCCTCTCCACACTTTCCTTGCAGAACTAATGAGGCTGTAGACAGCACACCCTACTGACACACTGCAAAATCTCCCTTGTTCCCTCCAACAGCATCCCTTTTTCTTCTTCCCTCTACTGATCTCCATCCGCCTCCCTCCAGACTCGTTCCATCCTTTTATGGCTCTGCTTTGCATTCGGAGACGACACGAATGAAACGCTCAATTATTAATTGCTGGCACACAGATGCACCGAGCGAGGGGAGAAACTCACATGGCTGAGGAGGAGGAGGAATAAGAAGAAGAGAAAGTACAACACTAAAAAAGTAGGAGATAGGAGACACTCATGCGTTGCGACAGCTTGACTGAACTGGGTCACGTATACTAGAAGCGATCGTCAAACACTAAACATCATCCAACAAAACCCCAACCGGGAAGCCTTTAACGGTGGGGAATCAGGTTATATGAGGCATGAAGGTGGTGGTCGGGAGTAAAACGACTGGGGAAGGGTGATTATTGCATCAAAACTATTGTGAGATGAGGTTCGAGTCTTACAAAATGCAGAGTTGTATTCACGAATGAAATGCCACTGTTGAAAATGGGAAGCTGAGTCATTTGACAGTCAGAAAAATTATTAGGCCGGCTCAGACGTAACACAGTGTTTCCCATACGCTGATTCATTTGTGGCGGCCTGCCACTATATAAACTTTGGCCACCACATATTGGTTTTTTATTTTATTTTATTTTTTTTACTATTTCAAATGGCTAAAATCTTATTACATTGTAGAGCTGCGGACAGCCCCTCCTGACCCCTCACACTCACACACACACACACACACACACACACACACACACACACACACACACACACACACAAACACTTACTTCTGTGAATAGCCCCTGTGCTCCATGCATGCTCTGAAAAAAAACACGATCATGCGAATAAGGATTGCTGTTGGGTTTTCCTCACAGAGAAGATGGCTAGCATTGCTTGTGCGAGTGGATAACGTTAATGTTCTTTAACCCCGACGCTGAATGTTGGCACCCCCAATTCACAATCCGTCCCGAGGAGGCGGAAAGACAGTCTGGACCAGAGGTACTAGGAAACCAGAGTACCTAGAAACTTAAGAAAACACACATGGGAAAGCTGAACAGTCCGACCAGTGTGGTTAGCTTTCCAATTCATTTGTTTTAAATATTCCCAGGCTTTAACCAGTGCTGGTGTGGCAACTGAAGCACTGAGAGAGGCTCAGGAAGGGATAGCCTTAGCTAACGGAGAGAGAGCTGTGGGAGAAGAGGAGGAGGACAGCGGCCAGAACGCTGCTGTGGGAGAACCAGCTTGGCCAGAAGCGACAGGGGAGATTGACAGCAAACACAGAGATTCAGCTGATTTATATTGTTCGGCTATTCGTTTGTCACAAAGTACTTGGCAATTAAAACATCTGCAGTGGAGCACCTTATATATCAGCTACCACCACAAACAGAATCGAATTCTGTGGGAAACACTGTAACAAGTTTCACTTATAACAGGATGTAACCATTTGCCGTTTATGCATACTAAGCAATCTTGATCAAGTAATTGTCCTATGTTCTGTTGGGAGTCCTGGAGACGCCGGGCCCTGTTTAACAGCTCAGAAAACATACCTAAAACTTTTTTATTGCCTCCATACCTCCAGACTTTTTCTGATTTAATAATAATTGCTCACAAAGATGATTTTGAACTGAGGAAATGTTAGAGAAAATGATGCATTACATTTCATTGGGTTCTCAAGGGAATCCAAAACATGTTTAAACACAATGGATTTTCATAGGTTTTATGTCTGTCATTAGAGTTGACTTTATACACAGTACTATCACTCCCAAATAAGTCTATTTATAAACCTCTCTGCTGCCTAATCTAACTCAAAACATAAGTAAGTCCCAAAGTATGATAATACTTTTGTCTGTAAATACGGATGTAATTAAAGATTATTTTCATTATTGTCAATTAAGTAATTATTTGCCAATCATTTTCCTGATTATTCGATTAATCTTTTGGTCCTTAAAATGACTAAAATAGTTTAAAAAAATGCCAAGAGTCCAAGCGGATGTCTTCAATTTCAGTGTTTTATTCAACCAACAGTCCAAAATCCATATATATTTAGTTATCACGTGACAAGAATCAAACGATTGATTGACTATCAAAACGGCTGCTGATTAATTTTTTTTCCATTTGCCTAAATGATGAATCGACTAATTGTTTCAGCTCGATCTGTGAATGACTTTTTGCCTAACAAAAGGGAAACAAATATTTGCTCATGCATAGCTCATTAAACATACAAAACCTGAAATATTTCCTTACGTGGTGTGATAACAGAAACAGTTATTTCTGTATTTTCTCACCTCCATCAAATGTGCATGCCCAGTCTGTGGCAAAGGAAGGAGATGCAACTTTAATACCTTTCTACATTATGGGTTTTAATATGGTCAGAAAGAAAAAAGAAAACAATTGGTTGATTTTGCAGTTAGTTTTATTTTGCACTGCAGTGGAGTCTGTGGGACCGCTAACAATGAGTAAAGTAAAGCCAATGTCAGCAAAACACAAGGTTTGAAACGGCTGGACTAACAGGATGGTGGGATGTCGGGAGTTTCAAAACAAAAGAGTTTGTCTACAGAGAAGCACACACGGAGGCCAAATATAAATAAGCAACTAAAAATATGACCATTTTAAATTGTTTCTGTTGTGATGCTTTCACCATAAAACCCTCAAGAGACTCTCAACACCACAATGGTGTGGGTGACATTATGAAATAAGGCATTCATACCACCACATACCACATTTATAAAAAAAGCTATAGTGGGGGGGTGGGAGAAGACTGAGAGTCTGCTCTTAAATGTTTATGTTTTACACATTTTGAATACAATTAAAGTTATCGGGCTTGCATACTTGGGAGTTTGCACAATACCAAAATATTCGGGTTGTTGTCTGAAATCTCCTTCTTCTGAGTAATAGATAATATATTGCCCCTCCTCCATTTTTCCCTATTTAATAAGCAGACACTTATCAAATGACTAATGTCTCCATGTCATTGCCCCGCATACCGTACTATGCAGTCTGTATTGTAATGTATCATTATTAGAGCCGACATTGGGATGGTCATTGGGATGTGATGAGTTTTCAGTTCTATCACCCAATCAGTTTTCTCATCTGCCCTGCTGTGACGCTGTGTTTGTAGGCCAGCAAATGCACAGTGTCACAGGGAACAGGAGATGCACGAGAGGGGCGTCGCTCCTTCTGAACCTCGGCCAGGGGATAAGTATGAGTCTGAAATCTATTCTTCTTTAGTGTTGTGATAATTGAAGTTATTACCAGTGCTATTTTTTTCTATATACAAACAATGCATTGACAGTCAGGGAAATACCATCAAGTTAAGTCAAAGAGCAATTGGCTTCATTAAACAAGATGGGTTGCCGCGCACGATCTTAGCACTGGTGTTTCTGAAGCGTTTCTGTTTTTTCTCTCCTGGAAACAGTCTGATCGACCAGTTCAGGCGGTTATTTGACACTGCCGGCGAGCTGACAGCTGTTTTGACTTGGACCGATGCAACCCACTGCCATTAGGCATATTCTACTTCTTCCTCTTTTAATTATTTCATTCAACACTTATAGTTCTCTAACTGTGACTGTGAAATCAGATTTCAGCATGACGATCACACAGGGTGGCAAAATCAGACGTGTGTGGAAGGTAAATTTTATTTTTTCATGACAATACTTCAACCAACAAAAAATAAAGGGCAACTGCGTTCAGCATCAGTTGTTGTTTCCACTACAACAGATAATAAAAAGACATAATACAACTGTTTGATGGAGCTGGTTACATTACCTGCTTTTTTATTAAGTAAAATGTAGGTAGTGTTCAAAGCACTTCCACTTAAGCTGACAAACACTGACATTGTCCCAAATGTAGCCTGACTTCTATATTCATTATCAGACAAATAAAATAAAGGAGACAAAAAAATGGACTGTATTACATGACGGGCTGCAACTAACAATTATTTTCATTAGACTAAGAATATTCACTTTTGTAAGCAAAACTTTTGTAAGACTGGTTTTACGTAATGTAAAACCAGTCATTTTGTGGCATTTTTGCTTCACAAATGATAAACTGAATATCACTGACTCCAATGCCAATGGTTTATCAAAGTTTATTAAAATAAAAAAAAAATAAAAAAATTAGACTCCCAAATGAAAAAAACAAACAAACTGAACCATTCCAACAGAAAAGCAGGATAACCCATTGCATTGCAAATTTTTAGTATGAACTTTCAGTTGGCCCACACAAACCAGTGTGGGTCAGAGGTCAAGGATTGCATTGAAAGGGCTAACACTGAAGAAGTTAAAGGCTGACCAGAAGATACTAAGCCTCTTCACCAGCCACTGTAAAATGTGCCCGGTCAGGCTCCATCTCAGGAAGGCTTTAGCACTATAATCTCTGGATGGTAAATCCTGAGAGGTTCAAGCTCTCACAGTATGGGATGTTTTCATGAGATATTGAGTGTGACTCTGTGTGTGTGTGTGTGTGTGTGTGTGTGTGTGTGTGTGTGTGTGTGTGTGTGTGTGTGTGTGTGTGTGTGTGTGTGTGTGTGTGTGTGTGTGTGTGTGTGTCTGTCTACCAATCTAGAGGCCCAGGCATGAGAAATAAGTGCTTTTTTAACAATTATCTTCCTACCATTACTCGAGGACTGCCAACTGTCATGGATAGTCAGAGTGAGGTTGTGAGTGCGCGGGTCATTAACTAGGCCATTTGAATGAAATTGAATGGTTTTATTATGCATTATGGGTGTTTCGGGGAAAAAAAAAAAAAAAAAAAACAACATACATATGTAGCCAGATTTTTTTCCAAAGAACTACACCGATCATCCACAACGTGGATGCTATGTTAGAGAAATCATCTTCTTAGCTTATTCAAGAATCAAAACAAACAATAAAATCTGCAGCTGAAATGTTTAGCCAACAGACAGAATTTTAAATGGCAACTATTTTTGATAATTGATTATTTGTTTAAGTAAGTGGTTCCAGCTCAGTTGTGAGGATCTGATGTTTGGGTTTTGGTTTCGGTCTTGGTCAGTTATGGACACACCACCTTTGGGAACTGTAATTGAGTTTGTTTGTTTTTGTTTTTTTTTTTTAAACTATTTTCTAACATTTTATGGACCAAATTATTTATTGGTTAATCAACTGACATATGAAAAAAACAATTAGGTCCAGCACTAACAAAATCATTTGTCTAGCTTGGTCATCATATTGTCATTAAAAAATTTTTCCAAAGTACTTCCACAGCACCCAGTGGGTTGCCAACAGTAGTTTGCTGCGTACTTATGAGGTATTTGTTAAGATATCACAATTTTCGAGTTTGTCAGTCACAGCCAGTGCTATCTGATTACTTTATCTATCTATCTGAACTTCCAGAAAACTTACTGCAGTATATCCAATATACAGTATATTGCTTGTGATCATACTCACAAATACTCACATAGAAAATGTCATTCATATTGACCATCATTGGCAATATCGTCATTCATTCTTTTAGTTTTCCTCCCCTCACTTCCAGGATGAAGTGTATCCCACAATTCACCTATAGGTGAATTCACACATAGGTCAGATATTGTACTTGTACTATGGCATCGGATACTTCCCTGCAAATGCAAATGTACATTTAGTTAAAATGCTACGTTAAAGTTTGTGAATGGTCTCCATCCCTCTGCCACTTATGATTACTGAAGGCTGGTGCAAAATGGGATCTCTAAAAAGTAGCTCTTACTCTTTGGTTGCAAGAGACTCAAAACAAAACCAGTGACATTTGTCAGTGAGGTGTCAGCCTGCTGAAAATGTTCCTTTAACAAAAGTCATTATAGTATTGCTAAAAATATCTTCCATCTGAAGGTGGCTTTTTCCTTTAAGGAAATGAACTCTCTTTACAACCATCTGAGAAATGTCTCAATGTACAAGCCATACAATTTTTACAACTTAATTGAGATACTATCACATTTAATTCCCCCACGGACTTTTAAAGCCCTCATTCCCCAGCAGATTATTGCCGTTGTTATAAACAGACAAGGAAATGAAGACAGGCTGTTAGAGGCTTGTATTTTCAGAAGAGAAGATTACGATCCTGCAGCGGAGGAGACTCAATCTGATCTGCTGCTGTTTAACACCCAGCTCCTATCAGGAAGAGCCCTGACCGACTTTTATAGGGTAATGCATGCAAGCACGAAAACATTCTTGTACAGATAAACAATTGGATGCAAGCAAACAGCTGTGCTGACACAACATAAAAAAAATTTCAAAGTGTACACACTTGTGCAAATTAAATGAACCAATAAACCAAAAAGAAAATAACCTGCTGCGTTTCTGTGCTTTCCCAGGGTTAAACACTAAATGGCACATGGACTGCACTTATATAGGCTTTTCTAGACTTACTGACCACGCAAGGCGCTTTCCTTCCCATTCAGAAACACACATTCATACTGCACTTTCTATACATACACACACACACACACTCATATACACCGATGATACACTCAGGGGAATTCAGTATCTTACCCAAGGACACACAACATGCGGATTGGAGGAGCCGGGAAACCACGTACCTTCCGGTTGGTGGTCAACCCGCCCTACCTCCTGGGCACAGCCGCCACACTAAGGCAGCTAAATCTGAAAATGCTGTATACATTTGAAACTGAAATGTGTCCATACAAGTGTTTCTATTTTTGTAAAGATATCTGTCCAGACTGAGTGAAGGCTCAATTTCTTCTTCTTTGTCCCTTTTCTCTCAGGAAACAATAAACATGTGTATCACAGCTGACATCTGGTAGAGTGGGTCACACAACCTGGTTACTCTGTCTGTTGGTTAAATGTCTGTTCTGTGAGCCTCTGCTCTCTGTGATCACCTATACTTAGTGTTATTATTCACCCAAATTCAGGATTTAGTAGCTATCCTTAATATGTTTGGGTGTGTGTGTTCATGTTTAAGTGGCTGGTGTGAGGGTCCTGAGGGAATCATGTTGAAACTGGAGTCTATTATGCAACCGCCGCTTAATCTGCATTCCTATGAGGTGTTAACTTCTCCACATCATTCCCCAACACACACACACACACACACACACACACACACACACACACACACACACACACACACACACACACACACACACACACACACACACACACACACACAGGATCGGGAGGTAGAGAAGGGACAATTAACTGTCTTAATTCTCACCGTGGGTCTTTGGAAGACGTCGACATGTGACGGCAGTGCGAGTTTTCTGCAAGCTGCAGCTGTGGCAGCCTTTCAAAATGGATCCAAAGACACTCAGAAGCTGTCTGGAAACTGTCAATACAGCTTTCTGATCATATTAACCCTCCACGACACATGGCTCAAAGAGGGAAGCACATAAACATTACCACTGGTGACTGGCCAGCTTTCTCCCCGTTGAAGGAAATGCTTATAGGAGTACAGTTTTTCTTGGTTGATTCCATACAAAGTGACTCACTGAATGAAGCTGAAATTTGACTGGAAATCCCTTCTCAGTCCTGTAGAATGGTTTGGTGTGACATTGAAACACACGCGCCTTCATAAAGGCATCCTCTGACTGATTCTGTGCTTTATGGACATTTGTTTTCATTGAAGTCACCCAGGTCGCCCTGCTCTATGGAGCCGGTACGCCTCTGAACTCATCGATAACAGCCTGGGCCAGAGTGTGTTTTGATCAAACTGAATTGAAATACTGTTACATTTGCTGCCTCCAGTTTTTATTTATGTTCTCTTACGCTGGTACAGATTAAACATTTGACCAAATGTCATCGATATCCATTCAAACACAGGCATCCACACCCACGCAACACAAGACATTGTAGTACTTACTAGTATAGCACTTCATTGGCCTCGTGTCTCTCATAACGCACCGTCTCACACATTATCCTGCAGAGACAGAGAGGAGAGGGAAGGGAAAGTCAGAAAACAATGGGAGGAAATCGTAACTTTACGTAATTAAAGGCTGGTTAACACTGTTACAAAACAGGCAAAAATGAGAGGAATAAATATATAAAAAAAAAAAAAACAGCTTTAATAAAAAGGCACAGCTTGCTTTGCTGATTCCCGTAAAAGTATAAATTCAGCATCCGGTGAGTTATGTTTTTAAGATGAATGTTATTTCTTTTTTGGCAAACCTCAGTGACACATTTTGTACCTCTTGCTGGTAATTAAAGATGGAAGTACTGTATGGAAATATAAAAGGTTATATGGAGGTGTTATCCAGATGCACGTTTTACTCTGTGTGTTTATGGAGAGGACAATGGCAACACCATATTAAGAACAAGAGTATGAGAGTCTTGTGGCTCATTGTATTATCATCTATTAAGGGACCGGCTCGTAGGGAAGGCTGTTGTTATGGCTCTTTTACAATGGATTTCTTGTAGTGGTTTTGTAAGTCTGTTACAATGAAGCCTTTGGATTTTTATTCTGAGGGCCAACGCCAGAATGTGACATTTAATGCTACAGTTTTAGATGCATTTTGTGTTTTTTTTCCCATATATTTCTGCAAACTGTACTGTAGTTAAATTGAAAATATTCCGATATAACATGTCATCTATCTGGTGATTATTTTATGGGAATACTAAAAATATGACATGGTTAGATCACCAAGCATCTGTTTGTTTATGTTTTTGACATTTCTATATGCATTTCACACTCAAATAACAAACAAATAATTCACCATTAGACATTTCACAGTTGAATAATCAGATGTACTAGTGTTACAAAGCTCACTTTAATTCGCCGCAACACACTCATAGTTGCACTCGTGAACTGCAATGCACCCAGTTTAAGTCTTGTATATTTGAACACAAGCTGAGGGTTTAGTGCCTTGCTTAGGGGCAGCAGAGATTTTTAGTTATGTTTTTGGATTTCAACAATTAACCTAATAGTAACAAGACTAATTATGCCTCTGCTCCCAAAGCAAGTTTCAGGCTGATTGAGCGTACTTCATAAATTAGGCACAGACTCATTTTATGCTCCCATTGCTCCCATTAGAGGCTGTTTTGTTTTCCTTAGTTGCAGAGTTAATGGATTTTTATGTATTTTTATTTTGCACTCAGTTTTTTCATAGGGATAAATAGAGGGTCACATTTTTCAGATGGCAGCTCTCCGATTTTGGAATCAAACCCCTTTTTCATCCACATAAAAGTGTGAAAAACTCATCCATACAAGGCTCTCCCAAGATGCCTCCAGAGGAGACAAGAACACCTCAACATTACAGGCAGGCAACCATAGTAAACAGTAGCTGATCAAAACACAAAGGGCTTCAAAAACATCTGGGGGCGGCTGTCATGTTGTAGCCCCTTGCACAAGGACGGAAAAACAATCCTGGCTCTAAAAAACAAGTTGCTGTGAAACAGAACCACAGAAGAAAAACAACACATTCCTCCCAGATAAAATGAAGAGAAGACAGAACTGTATCATCATCCCATGGTTAGTGTGATATCTGGCTGGCTGGGAGTTTTTGGGTTTTTTTTGTTTTTTCTTAAGTTGGGAAAACCAGAGTTGGCAGGACTAGTGGGTTGGGGTCTGTGGGACCACAGGGACATTCCTCAGGATCCAAACAGGGAGGAGGGAGAGGGGTTACTGTGGGGTGGGAGGCCTCTGAGGGGTCACACAGAGGAATGTTCCAGCTCATGGGTCCTGTACTGCTACATTGTTCCCTCGCCAGTGTAATTCACATGTATGCACACAAGGCACGCTGGGAACAGACTTCTGACATGCACTGTTTGGAAAGTCTATGGCGGGCATAAAAGACTGGAAAGCTAACGTGGTGACAGGAAAGCAAAAGGCAAAATCACATATGGGAATCAGAATGGCGTGTTTACGTCAGTTTAGGTTTGGATGTTGGCACAGGTTTGTGTTAAAAGCAATAAAAACAAATGGACACGGATTCCAGCAGAAACAAAGAAAAACGCGAGAGCTGAAATTAGGGCTGCAACTAATAACTAATTATTTTTTATGAACGATTATGCTCCCAATTTTTTTTTTAATTATATATAATGTCAGGGAAATAGTGGGAAAAGCCCATCACAATTTCCTTAAGTGCTAGGCCAAAAGACGCAGGGTTGTCCAGTTAAAAAAAAAAAAAAAGGAAAAAAAAAAGCAAATCTCACCCATTCCTGGTGGATTACTTTGTAACTTGAACACTGTATTTCTGCTGTTTACCTCATGATATGTGCAACTAAAGATGAAATGACTGCCACCATGATAACTTTATAGAGTTGTAAAATCCTGTTTCGGAGTGTTATAATCTGCTGATCCTGCAAGTACTGAGACCCTTACAAGTCAAAACCTACAATTCAGTAATTTAGCATGACATTGTCAGACTCACAATGGACACTTAGAAGAAAAAAAAGGATCAAAATCGATGCAACAGTACCAGAGATATCGTCTTTTTCATTCTAAAAATTAATCTTTCTTGTCAAAACCTGGTGCCTCTATTACCCATAATGCAACTTCACTACTGAGAGTTAAATGCGAGATTTGGGTGTGTTATGCTGGAAGCGGCTTATGTCGCCTCAAGTCACTAGCTTCAAGCAGGGATGAGGAGCGGGGTGCAGAGTTCTTATGAGCCCCCTTCTTTCTAACCCCAAACCCCCAGCTTTCCTCCATTTTCAAGCGTGTAGTCTTCGATTTGGGCATTTCTCTCTGGAGCCACAAAACAAATTCATACAACTGTTTTTCTCTGTTGATGTCAATCCACTAATAACAAAAGAACCCTTGCTTTAAAGAGCTTTTGGGGAATTCAGAGGTCAATGTGAAACAACAGTGCACCTGTCAGTGAACAACCCACTGTTGCTGAATACTTTTGCTTAAAGCCAAATGAAATGACCCTTTCAGAAGAGTTGGAGGCTGGTAAATTTCATGTTAGTGTGTACACACCTACAAGAACCAACAGATCTTATCACTTTGTTATCTAGAAAAGTGATAAGCCAAACAAATACTAAAAAAAAAAAAAATTTTTAGTACACTTTTGCTTTTTATAGAGTAAAATAATTCCAGCCAACAAGTGGTTTGAGGGCAGAGTGGCCGCCGGATTAAAAAACCAGACAAATTTCACTAACGTTTGTCTAGCGGCTAAGTGTTCATTTCCTCCCCAGCCTGTAACTGTTACGGAGCAGACACAGAGGAGTTGTCACTGCTTTTCAATTTGCATCTGAAATTCTTGTGACTGGGATATCAAGCTTTACGTTATGTTAATCAAGTACCGGGATTGTGCACACACACCCACCTCAATTGGTGCTCTCGAAGGTTGGACAGGGCCTCCATCCCGTGGAGGTAAGAGTAGACGATTTCCAGGTCCTGAGGAAGAAAAGCAAAGTTGTTTTCAGACACAGGATTTAGATTGAAAAGTAAACATCCAAACAAATATTGGTGTGTTGATTATTCAGTTAGTTAATGGACAGAAAATTAACCTGCAACTATTTTCGATAAGTGATTGAAAATTGTTTTTTTTTTCCCCTGGTGTCAGCTTCTCAAATTAAACTATTTGTTGCATTTCACTGTTTTATATCACTGTAAACTATATTTGTTTGGGTTTTGGGCTGTTAGTCATGATGTCACCTTGGACACCTTGATAAATTTGTAATGGGCATTTTTCACTTTTTTCTGACATTAAACTAAGAAATTAATCAATTAATCAGGAAAATAATCAGCAGATGTTCACTAATGACCGCAATCGTTAGTTTCGGCCCTACTTTCAACGTGATGGCACAAAACGGTTATTAATTAAACTGGTCAACTTTGACATTTTTCCTTACTAAATGACTTTAAAGTCAATCCTTTAGAAGAATTATTGATTCATTTTTAGTCAATTAATCTATTGCTTAAATCAACTGAGCATTTCAACACTGCTCCTAAAAAAAACCCACATTAAAACACAGCCAAGTTATGAATATGTATTCACATCGACACTTAAATACTAATCATTCATTCGTCGGTAACAAACTGGCTTCTCACACGACAGAAAACATTTTACAAGGACAGTGACATTGATTTGTGTGACCCAACATTGAAAATGAAAGCAATAAAGCACCACACATGGGGAAAAAAAAAAAAGGGAACTACATCGCACAACTATAAACTCCCCATTCAATTACTTCATCAAGTGACCCAGTGAGCGACTCTCAGATTGTTTGGCCTGAATCCAAGTCGGCGGTGAAACAAAGTGGCCCTCTCTGAGAGCTGGCAACCCACACAGCCACCTCACTGTCTATTGGTACACACTGGGGCACTGACAGCGTGTGAGCGTGTGAGTGTGAGTGCGAGTGTGAGTGTGAGTGAGTGTGTTTGTATGTTTGGGTGCTGGTTGCAGCAACTGTGATGCCTTTGTCGGCGGCAACCCGAGGTAGATGTGGCGATGGCGGAGTGGAAGGGCAACAGAGACTCTGTGTGTTAGGACCTTGCCAGACACACAACCACACACATGAAATGGCCAGAGTTGCCACCCTGTCTTTGGGTTATGTTTCTGAGGCGACAACCATAAGCTTATTGAAAATTTGATGAAATGTTGCCCGCAAAAGCTAAATAAGACTTTGCTTGTGCTGTTTTGGTGTCACAAAATGTCTGTGTGAGAAGAGGATATATTGTCAGAAGTTTAAACTGACGTGAGAAATAGAAAATACACAGCAAAAATAACAGGAACAAAAATCTTATTTTCAGTCCCATTTTCAGTCACAGCAAAAAAAAAAAAAAAAAAAAAACTATCTGATGTGATTTTCAATCGAAGACCACTTCTCATAACCACAATAACAAAGTGTACCGGTCTGATTTAAAGACGGGGTGCCAGTCAAAGTCGAAAGTGATCATATTTTTATATGAATCAAAACCTACAAAAGGATGCATGTGAAACTCATGACATTGGATTAAGAAAATATGCCAGGAAAAAAGGTACGAGACAAAGAAAACACATCCAAAATGTTCTGCCAAGGTCAAGGTTAAATTCGCAGGTTCCCATTACAAACAACAAAATGAAAACCACCACACTCAACAGCTGACAAAAGCGTTGTGGAATTCGTCATCACCACCTGTTACAAATAACCATGTGAATGTAACCGTCAACAAATATGTGACACATTACTACAGACTATGAATTCATATCAAAACTGTGTCATGAAACTACATAACCGAGCGCTGGTCCCCTGAGATCAGCCATAAACTCTTGCAGTTTTGTTGTATTTGGGTTTGGCCTCTAAGAAGTGGACACGGAGAGAAAACCGTACTGTCCTGAGGGCTGCCTGGCCCTGTTACATCACTCAGTGATATCTTCACTAACCAAATCCTTATGTTCAAACTGTTTGTGGTAAGTGAAACACTATGAACAGGAACAGTCATTTCACAGAGGCAATGTTCTGACATCTACCGCCACCTATTGGGGGACTGAGAAACTACAGCCCTGACTAAAACACAAATTTCTGCTGCGCTGCAAATGCAAATTAAAACGTCCTCTTAATTTTATGAAAAAAAAAAAAATGGACGCAGTGCTGAGTTGATGAAGATGAAGGTGACCATTCGGGGAGCCAAGTCTAAAGAGTCAGTGCAGTGGCCCCCTTGATTTACATGTTTTTGTGGGTGCCAAAACCTATGAAAAACAGTGACATACACTAGCTCCTTCCCATTTAAGCAATCATTTACAATAACCTCCCCCATATTAACTTTAAACACTGAGAATCATTACAAACACATTCATGGTTTTTAAACTAATGTCTGTGAAAGACTAATTCTGATGTTACATTTTCAACTGAAAATTCAACTCAAGAGTCGCAATACAGGATGTCTTTTTATTTACTGGCAGGGTGGCAGAGTAATGTTGTTGAAAAGGATGTCGTTCTGTATCTATAAACCTGACCTCTGAACTCCCTGGAGGAACGTTCACTTCAAAACCTTCAAACGCGTTTTTGTATCTTATGCAGTAATGATCAAATGTATTATATCTCTGATTTTTCACTGCTAACCACTGACTCCGAGGTGGCGTTGTGGCCCAGTGGTCAAAAGCACAAACCGTGTAAATGCATTGTCCCCACTTCTGTAACCTTGTGTAATCACAAAGGTCATCAGCCAGGACCTTTGTTTGCACCCTCCCCTCCCCCAATTTCTTCTCATGTTTTGTGCCACTCAGTGCTGTGCAATGCAGACATAAGGCAACCAACTATTTCAATAACACAAAAGGTTTCATCTAATACCAGCTATCAATTTCTCATAAATTTGATTTGGGATTTGGTCACAGAATTTGCACAAAAACCACAAGAGAACAGAACAGTGTTACTTTATGTTGAAGGTCACTGAGAGTCATTGTGAATAACTCTCAGTGACCTACAACATAGAGATCAATTTTGACTCTGTTGACTGTAAAAGGAAAGAAGAAATTACTTTTAACTTTGGTCGGACTAAGCATTGAATAACCCAGGTAGAAAGCCGCCACTAGGTGGCAGTGGTGCCGGTTTCTTTTCCCCCCATCCCACAGTGACATCACTGTGAATAAAACAGCACCGCTCAAATGCAGCCTCACAGGGAGAAATATGCAAAACCATCAATTGTGGCTTCAGTCTCAAATATTTCAGATTGACTGTATGGAAAGAATGTAAAGGACCCCATCTTTTCCACCCTCTGGGCCCTACATTTTCCGGTCTGATTTTCTCTCTTTTTTCTTACTGGTCTCCTTTTAGACAGAGCCAAACACAATCACCACAAAGTGCAGAGAGAGAGGATACACGAAAGCTTTAGCAGACGGACAGTGGCATCAAATCTGAAGCAACCTTCGTAATTTCAATTGCTTTATTTCAAACAATTTAACATTTGAATTATAAAAGACCTTGCATGGCCTTTAATTATTCTAACAGCTGGTTTTTAAGCTTTTTCCTCTTATGACTGAGATAAAAAGCGCTTACCTACTTCATGTTCATTTCCATCTTTGGCTGAAAACAGGACCAACAGTCTCTCATAGAACAGAAACAGGAAGGAAGGAGATCAGACCGAGAGTAGTGGGTAGCTGAAACTAGGACATGTCGATGAAGGCTGTATCTAGCCAAAATTCTGCTCATTGTGTGTGCTGAATAACGACATAGCTTGTACGTGTTCATTTTTTTTCTTTTTTTAAAGACTGCTGTCTTTTGGGCATTTGGGGGGGTAGCTAAAACTCACAGGCTACACCGGTAACACCATCTAATCCCTCCCCCTTCATTTTCCAAAGTAATCCTTCCAGGAACACAGGTGGCCCCCACAAGAGGAAAAACATACCGAGGTGCTGTTCTTGATAAAAACCTTGGGGACACTTCACAGCTGGTTGTGCACAACTACTCGTGGCGTTCCTTGCATACCAGCTACATACTGTCAATCAAACCTCTTTGTAAACATCCCTGGTTATTTCCTTGGTGCAGCAGAACATGCCATCACCTTGCACCTAAATTTGTAAGACAGATGGTAACAGTGCAATGCAGCCAAACAAGTGGAGGCATTTCCTTTGCAGAATACAAATTAAACAATAGCAGGCCTTGTCTTCCCTGTTTGGGGCCTGAATACACATGCACACTGACCACGACATCCTCCATTTTCCACCCATTATGTTAGGCCCCAGAGGGAGAGGGTGCAGTGTCGGGCCTGTTGCCAGCCTGTTGACTGGCAAAGCATTCAGTGGGCAAAGGGAGGTCAAGGAAGTTGTGATGTTTTTCCCACATTGCGTTCATTGAGACTTAGGAGAAAATAAAAGAGCCTAAGGAGGCAGTGAAAACGAATGGTTTCCAATGAAAATATATTACTATAAAAGGCCAGATCAATGACTGGGAATGATTAAACAAAAAAAAGAAAAAGAAAAAAAAAAGGGTCTGTTTTGCCGGCTAGCAAGTTTATTGATGTGAATAGTGACACAGAGAAACAGAATTTTTTTTCAAATTTAAAATGTCAAAAAGAACTGTACATGGTACAGTACGTTCATTTTCTTTATGAACCAACTAATTGTTTAACCTATAAAAAGGTATAAAGAAAAATAGTGATAAATATGGCATTCACCATTTCTCAGGGGCTACAGTTCAATTTGTTTGTTCTGTCTGACTGACTAAAACCTTAAAATACTCCATTTACAGTCAAAGATAACAAAATGATTAATTGATTATCAAAATAGTTGCCAGTTTCGTTTTCTGTCAGTTGACTAAATCTAAATAAAATAAAGAATGATGAAATTTCCTCTGACAGAATGAATCTTTCCTGAAATGTGACATGATTCGCAAGTCGGTGATTTGGATATCATACGCTGTTTGGGTTGCTGCCTGACTTTGCTTCACCTCTAAGATATGGCTGCAAATAATTATTCTCATAATTTCTCGAATAATCAATTAATTGCTTTGGCAAAATTTCCCAGAGCCTAAGCTCACATGTTCAACTTGCTATAAAATACGTATGGAGGATAAGTAGCAAAATTCTCACATTTAATAAGCTGTGACAAGAAAATGCTTGATAAATGACTCAAAATTAATTGATCAATTTCCTGTCGAAAATATAGAGATGCATTACTGTATCTCAGCTTTTCTTATAGTCAATAATGTAATTTTAGTGCTTGTTTCAATTAATTCAACAGTGTGGGGTCATCCTACACTTGGATTAGAAAACACTTTTGCTTTTTTTTTTATCTCTTAACAAAACAGTGTCTGCTTGTCAGATAGGAAGCCTTTCTGTGGTCGGGCCCTTTCACTGTGACACAAATGGTCAATCCATTTATTCATTTGGCCCTGGCGGAGAGCAGATAGCAGAGCCACGCATGCATCTATCACCCACTGTAGACAAACATCAAAGAAAGGGGCTGCAACCTTTCAAAAACAATGGGACACTGTGGGAGAGATACACAAAAGGGTCTCAGATAGAGAGGCGAAGGACATTTCTGATGACGCCGGCATCTGATGGCTGTTCAGACACCAAATTTTCAACATGTGCATAAGTCTAAGAATACATGTGTCACTAACACATCTTCTTTGTAAATTGATATCAGTGTCTCTCGTCCAAAAAACAGAATGTCAATTATCTGGATACAAACGAGCTTTTTTGAAGCAGTAACTCAAAGACTGACCTGTTAACGAGAGTCGAGGGACTGAGGTAGCAAACCGCAGGTGGTGATGTTATGTTTTTATATCTTGAAGGAATGACAGTTTAAGTGTTATAAAAACATGACTGCTGTTTCAGGTATGTGCTGCCCTCACTGAGTCACCCAGCAGTAAATCAATGATCGTGTCATGTTTGATGACAATATTAACATCTCCAGCTGCATTACCGCATGCAAGCCAACCTCCTATCTAACCAATATCGAGGAAATCCAAGTGAGCTCAATTACATGTTTGATTCTATCTGGCTGAGCTGCAGAACATCTTACTTTCACTTGAAAAATTTAGTATCAGTGGAGTTTCATTTTTCTCGTTTTCTTTTTCTTCAATGAACAAGAGTTAGAGAAAAATGAGATTACAATTTTCTGAAATTATTCTTAAAATAACTCTTTTCTTAATCAAATATTTGACAGCTTTTCGAGATTAACAGCTTCAACAATTAATCATTTGTTGTCATGTGGTATAAATCAAAATCGTGGTTTTAATCCAATTTATTTAGGGCTGCAATATACCATTATTTTCATTATAGATTAATCTCTTGTCTATAAAATGCCCATAACCAGTCGATAATGCTCATCACGAACCATTTGTTTCCCATTTGTATGTGTAAAACCAGAGAGTTTGCCTGCCAGATCTAGTTGAGGAGACTGCTATTCTTATCAAGCCAAGAGAGAGAGAGAGGAACACAGAAAGGCAAAGTGAGAGAGGGAAACCAGGTTGGCCACCTACTGTGAGGCATATGTGCTTTTGTCAGCACTGCCAGGCAACTTGTAAAGAACTTGTCAGAATGAGTTTTCGCACTGAGTAACATCTCACTGGCATGTTGTGAAATCTGGCAAATTGTAATCATTCCCTATGCCCCCGGTGTCGGTCGGAGGAGCAGGCTTGTGTACCAAATTTCGTTGGTTCAAATCTGACAAACCGTGGAGCATGACACACTCAGCTACGTTTTCAATCCTTCGGAGTTACAGAACTTTCTGGGGTTCGTAACTACATGAGAACATGGGCAGTGGAAAAGAGAAGTGCTGACCAAGTGCACAAAACCTCTTGAAATCTTGAGTCGTGATTGAAAATAATAATTTAAAAAAATAATCACTTTCCAACTGCAGTATTGTACTGCCGCAGTTTCTAGTTTGCGAGAGGCTGCATCTTTCTACCAGTCGGCTCATTACGCCACCCCCGTCTAAGATGCTCACGACCTTGATCCCTGGCAGCCAAAGAGGGAATGGCCGTTCTAATCGTGGCACTTTGCGCAGGGAGGATTTGTTGTCGTTCTGTTTCAGAAAATAGCTGTGAAAACCACAAATTAATCCCCTGCGACTTGGGAGCGAGGACGACCTAGTTTCATAACAATTGCTCACTTGTCACTGCAGGGTGAGCTGTTTGCTCCATAACTTCACCCTCTGAACTTTAGTGGGGCTGCTTCGGGGTTGGAATCAAACAACGAGGATATGATATACAAAAACATCTCATTAGGGCAACGTAACGCTGATAAAAGAAATCAAATGATAATTTCTGTTTGAACTGCAAAACATATGGACTTTGCATTTTCCATATTACTTTCTTTTTCAGTGTTTAGCAGAGACGGAGATACTAATGCCTAAGATTTTTTCATTTTAAGCAAATTGCAACACCCTTCTACTTTTAAAAAAATGTAGTCTCCTGTCTTTCGGAAATGTGTTTATTCATCAATTCGTTCATTCATTCAACAATTTTGTACAGCCACACACCAAGTCATGATGCACGGCATTCCTTTGATGTTTTGACCTTTTCCAGGTTCGTCTTTCTGTTCCAACGAGCCCTCATTCAGAGATGTGCTGGTATTCCTGGATCCTGTTACTGTGACAGCAGAGGGGCCGTCTTGTGTGTCAGGCCGGGGTGAGGCTTGCATTCCTCAGATGACACTGGCTAGATAATGTCTCACCGTCCACACCACTATTACACACACACACACACACACACACACACACACACACACACACGGAGACACACATAAGGCCTAAAGAGGCCATCTCGGTCGTGCCTCCTACCCCCTTTCTGCTCACAAACCTATGGAAGGTACTATATAGCATGCCAAGTGGAGGAGCCGTCTGGGTCAACTATTAAGACTTCTCAACTGGATTCCTGCTGGGACACTACAAGTCTTGAAACATACTAGGGCGGCAACTAACCACTATTTTAGTTATCAGTTAATCTGTCAATCAAATTTATTGATTGATTCAATTATTGTTTGGTGTAGAAAAGCTCAGAAAATAATGAAAAAAAAAAAAGAAAACACCCCACTATTTCTTACAATCACAATTTCTTAAAGCCCAACCAGATGCCTTCAAAAAAATGGTACAAAATGATAAAGCCTAAGCTTAAAGATGAAGACAAAAACATTTTAAGTGACTGAACTAGCTGAGAGTATCTTTTATTAGAGACCTTTAAATAAAAATCAACCGTTATTATTACAGAAAATGAATAAATGAAGACATTTTGCTTCTTGTCATTTAGTACTTGCAGCGATTCATTAAATTTTTACATAATTTTTCAAACAAAAATGCCACACCTCCTCTTCACAGCTTCTCAGTTGTGACGACTTGATGCTTTTTCTTGCCTTATGTGATCGTAAATTTAATATCTTTACGTTTCAGAGTGTTGGTTGGACATCAGACATCTGAAGATGTTACCTTGGGCTTCAGAAAATAGCAGAGGGCATTTTTACTATGATTTTGACATCTTGTAGACCTCAATAATGAAACATCAATCATGAAAATAATCATTAGTTGCAGCCCTAATTTACAAAACAACACTCCAAAACACACGGTCCCTCTGGTCCAAACTGCTAAATATCATTTCCATTGAAAAACAAACAAACAAAAAAAAAAAACAACAACAACAGAGCTGCTGTGTGAGGAGGTAAAAAGCCTGTAGCCCTGTAACGAGGTAAATAGACCACTGGGAGTCAGACAGCCAGTGTTGAAGGTTGGAAGGTCATGTTGCCTGCGATGCAGTATCTGCTAATGGCAATATATTGCATTATATTGTCTGCTCAGCACAAATGCCGCAGCATGTCTGTGTCAGTGTGCCAAGTGGGACTGAGGAGGACCGCCCCCCCCTGAAGCAGACAAAACAGCAGCGACGGCACTTTATTCCCAAAATGTGGACAACGTTCATCGTAAACCTCGGGGGCAGTGATATGATGCTCCAGTGGGTGCTGCTGTGTGCACGTCTGTCTCCGTGTTAATAAGTGTGAGTGCGTCTGTGTATTCCCTCGCCTTTGTTTGTACATTCCCTGCGTTAACAGGGTGGCCGGCAGCTGTCCTTGAATCTCTATTGACAGAGAGTGTGAGATCTGCTGGGTATTTTTATCCATTAGCCTGTGTGAGAGAGCAGGTGGAGGCTTTGTGGGCTACAACAAGGTCACACGGTGACGAGAGACGCTACGCCACTATCTGTGGCTGTTTTGGCCAAAAGTCGAGGTCGAGTGTCCATTTTACAAAGACACAGCATGTGATGATAGCAGAGAGAGTCACTGGCGGAATAGAGGAGCTGATTGCTAAAACACTACATTCATTCCTTGGGGAAAAAAAAAAAAAAACATGAATTAAACATGAATTAACACTTCTCAAATTCTTTAAATGTCCTTCATGTTATGCCACTAGGACCACATTAAAACCATGTGCCACCTGAATAAAGTTGGCACATAGCACACAAAGCTAATTAGCAGTCTTATTATCATTAAGCACTTGGTGTTAACTCAACAGGTTAAGCTAGCAGAGCACATGGCCCTCTCCTTCTTCCTTTCTGCCTTGGATGCTGTATTAAGTACTGGACAAACAATTACACTTCCATTGCCACCTGGTTCAGACATGATTAAGAAGAAAATAGGACTCTTCTTTGTCTATAGCAAGGTGTCTAATACATCCAGCCATTCTCTACTTTCACTTGTACACCAGCTTGATGGAATTTATTGAATAGAATTAAACCTGTGAATGATGGTGGTTGGCTGAAGTGGCTGCTGGAGCAGAACAACTTTGCAGTGGCAGAAAAAAATTCAAAAGCACTTGGGAGCTGCTGTTTATTTCCCACCATGGTCAGGCAGCTGGTGGACATGGTGACTGGCTGGAACAGGAATCAGGAAGGCATGTGAATGAGCTTAACAGCACCTACTTGAGCTGCCTGCCAGTGTAAAACCTTAAGGACCTAAAATGTACTCCGTCTCTTGAGGCATGCAAATCAGATGCATGCTGGACTGCACAAGTAGGAGCTGATAGTGGAGGTAATATTGGATTTGTTGCACGTTTTTTGTAAGAATTGTGCAGCGGTGCAAGAAGATGTTTGCTAAAAAATAAAATGTGTGCACGTTTCATAGAAAGCCAGCAAATTTGTCTTAGCACTACGCACGTCAAGATGAATACTAAGGGCTCACTGACCTCTCGAACCCATCTGCTTTGATCAGTGCTGCAGCCATCTGACACAGATGTTGGGTTAGAAGTGTCTGCGAATGTCGCAGCATGTCCAAAAATAGAATTGTGCAGCCAAAGCTCTAGCAATGTCTTTCTAAAGATAAAGATTATGTTATACAAAGCATCCGCTTGAGTATCGTTGGTGCGTGTCAAAAAATATTTTACAATGAAAAGAATGTGTTAAGAGTACTTGCTGCTGCAGCTCATTATCCCAATCTGATGGCTCCATGACAGCAAGCCAGCACAAGCTAACGACAAAAACAACCTTCAGGTGAAAAATTACAGGATATTCCATGATGTTCTTGTTTAACTACTTTTAGTAGTTAGAACAGCAATAAAAAAAAACCTGAAATATTCAAAATACCAGATATCAGCAATCTGGAAAGGAAGTTATTTCAGTGGATGAGCTGCCAACACAGCTGTATGATCCTTAAGAACAACAGTGGAGTCCAAGAAAATTCAGATTAATTAACCAACCATCCAACTGAGACTCATATGTGACAGTTAAAAACTCATTCTTAAATGTAATTATTGAGACACTGTGGCCCGATGCTTTAACACAAACACCTTTTTTGTCACTGACAATGTGAAGAGACCTACTTAACAAGGAAATAATTTATGAGGAAAATGTGGAAGTAGCTTCTGGTCATCATTAAATAAGAGCTGCATTGTTCACAATACAAGGGGAGAACATTTTATTAATTTACTAACGATTATCAGTATGATTTATACAAAGAACTGTACAAACACTGTAAGGACACAATACTATACTGTTGTCCCTTGAGGTTAAGGACAAGACAAGCTGTACTATAACATTGAACTTCCCTGTATCAGTCTGGTTGTGTTTTATGATTATCCACATAGCAGACAGTGAAATAACAGTGATACGGGATCTCACAGCAATCTAATTAGCACTGAATGATATTTGATGACCAGTCACACCCCCATAATACCAGAGTATTTTCACACAAAGGAAGAAGCCAAAGCTATCAACGGCATCACAAGAATAAATTAAAGATCTGTGATGGGACTAAACACGCACATAGAGTGCTTGATGAGAAAAACAAAGTTAAATACATGCTCAGATAGAACTGGTCTTGAACCATTAGGACTTCCGGCTTGCACTTGTTACAACTGGTCAAAAATTACTAAGTAAAGTTTATGCTAATCATTTTTTTTAACTGCCACTATTATTTTGCAGAACAATGCAGTTTTGCACCACTTCGTGAGAACAACTGTTTCTAAAAAAAAAAAAAAAAAAAAAGTTAACAGTACATGTAGAATTGTAGGATCCACCCTGAGGAAATCCTGAGGTGAAAAGTTCAGCTATCGAGTTTCTTTTCTTCACATTTCATCTCCATATCAAAAAACAGGAAGGCATCATGTTAGAACCTGTTCTCTCCAGCTCCTTTATGCAACTCAATATGTTGTCAAGCTTTTCTGTCTCCAAAGGTTTTAAGCCTTTTTATAAATTCTTCTCCATCTGGACTGACCAGGAGTCAAGATTTTACACCAAAATCAGGACTATCTTTGTTGCTGATGCTAACTCAATATAAGCAAACAGCAACATCCAATCTGCAGCCTCTTGACACAGTCTTTGACCACAGTGTTGTGCCAGGAGCACTACTCTGACCACAGCCTTGTTCAGGGTCAACCACTATACCAAACTGTAAACACAACCTCAGCACACATACTGCATCTACTCACTGTAGGTCTGCACATTTAATAATAATAATAATAATAATAATAATGATAAATGTGTTGGCAAAAAAAAAGACAAAACATGGCTGTAAAAAGTAAAAAGTGTTGTACAGTATGCACAGCCACAACTATTTTCATTATGGATTCATCGTGAAAGTCATCTTTCAAGCAAAAATGCCAAACATTTGATGTCGCAAGGTTCTCAAATGTTGTTTTTCCCTTGTCACTTACATTATAGTAAAATAAACATGCGGCCCTAACCACAACAATGGCTCAATGTGGGTTCAACGGTGGACTCTGACCAATACTTGACACAAAGGGATCTCTCAGCTCTGTCATTGAACCTCATCGTAGAAGGTCCATACCTGGGAACAAAGCCAACTGTCTGGCCAAATGAAACCCGCTCCATCTCGCTCAAACAAAGGCCTCAAAGAGGAGCCGCGCAATCATCACAAAGTTACGCAACATCATATAAAGATCAATTCATGAGAGCTCAAAGAGAAAGCAAGGAGAGATGCGGTACGGTGGATAAAATGGGATGGGGATGTGCTTTAATCTTCCCAGGGCAAATGGCTTACTTGGTGGCCTAAATGATCCAAAAACACTGGGTTCCAGCTTTCACCCTTTTCTTCTGTCCAATTAACTTGACACAAATAGAAGCCAAAGGCTTGAGGAGAGTTACTAATGAAATCCCCACCGAGTTCCACAATGGGAGAAAAATAACATAATTCCAACTCTGCCTAGGTTCAATACATTGCAGTTACTGCTTCCATTTGGTTCGTTTTCTAAACTGTAGAGCCACTAATCCCAAACCTCTTCCCAGCTGCATATGAAATATTTCTGGAATTCAATAATCAAGCTTTTAAATCTCTGATGCTTTCTATTATGGCCTTCTGCATAAAGTAATTCCAGCATTACAATGCTTCTCTGGCTACTGGTTGCTAGGGAACAACCGGTGATACTCTTTCACTGCAAGTACTGCTTTCACACAACCAGATTTCTCTTTGTGGGCCCAAGGTCACAAACACACCCTGGTCACCGGCGGAACATTAGCGGGGGTGTTTGTTTGTAAGAAATCTTACATAAAATCTCATATGCTGATGTTGTAGATGTTGTTGCAGCATAAGAGGATGTGTCTTTGTAGCTATCACTTTAAAACAATACCCATGTAAGAGAAAGGGCATTCAAATAAAGCTAACAATACTGCTGATGGGGCTTTGGCTTTGAATACTTTTGTCATCATTCAAGTAAACATGTTGTAATCAAATGGCCTTCGGAGTTTTCCCCTTTTTAGAGCACGGGTTGCTTAAATCTGGTTTAGTTCCACGTTTTTGGAACGAAACACCTGGACTTCCCATTTTTCTAACTACACTTCAACCAAATAATTGAAAATTACAACAACAAAAAAAGTTTCCCAATACTACCAGCTATTTACTATTGAAATACTCATTATTGAAAGTCCTTTATGAAATAAAGTCACACTGCATTACAAATGCACTAAGTACCTGCAAGTGCCAGATGGTACAAAAAAGAAACACTGAAACAAGAGGGACTGTGGCTCAGAACAAATCAACCGAAATCCATAGGAGACATAATACGTCACATGAAAACGTGCATGATACTAAATACTAATTACTTTCATAAATATGACTTACTGGTGCACTAAATTCCTAAATTAATTTTAAATGCAACCTTGGCAGTGCCAGTGGTCTCATGTTTGGAGTTTTTCCACAGGGTCTCTGGGCTGCAGGACTAGAACAGCATGTTCCCTCTGAGCTGGGAGCGAGCCAGCAGCGTCGCCTTTGTTAGTCGCTAGACGACATTGTCATCTATGCTCTTTCATGGTTTGTCATCACAATGGAGTGGGGTCTAGCGCCTGCCTGTGTTAGGTGTGACTCCTCACCTTTTTATCTCAAAGGCTGTCATTGTCACACTGCAAACCTTCAATGCAGAGGAGACAATGACAGTGTTGTTTCTAAAAGCCGGTAAAAAAAAAAACTAAAACAAAAAACAAAACAGCACTTTAGTTAATTTGAGTTGATGATGTATATGGTCTGCTGACAGCTCAAAGAGACAGTGGTGCTGCGAGAGCCACTTAAGCAGATCCGGCCAACTATGTCTCCTGTGTGAAAATCATGTATGATCAGTAACTACAAGCTTGAACCATACATTAAGGTCAATTCTTGAAACCCTGCTCAGGATTGAAGAGTTGCACTACTCAGTAACTGATCATATTTCCTTGTGTTTATCATCTGCACTACATTGGTGCAGCCAGCTTGCCTAGTCTTGAATGGAAGTTTCCTGTTTACAGAGTTGCCTTATGATCCCACCCAAGGCCTTTCACTTCACTCAGACTAAAATAGGCCTCAGCTCTAGATGGAAGGGGATTTCAGGCAATATCCTGAGGATGTTTTACAAAAGAAACATGGTGAACCATTGTGATCTTTTAGGACTTTAGTCACACATTAAGGTTTTCCCTTTCCTTGGCATCACTTAAGCTAGTTCAAAAATCATAGAATAGAATACTTCAGATCTCACCTTTTTCCATTTAATTTCATTTTCTAAGGATCGTCTCTTCTATCCATGTATTGTTTTCATTTTATGATGTTGCATATAATTGCATGTGTATGGTGATTTGAATTTTTCAGATAAATAAACCGGTTAAAACCCATTTTATTTCCTTGAAAATGTACTATCACAAAGCTGAAAATAGGGCTGTATTAGTTAGCCCTTGGAAAGCTGGCATTTTGGTAATATATGGTTTAAACAGGTAAGCGATTATATGTATTTTTTATTGAATCAAGTATGTATCCTTTCAATAAAAGTGTTGAAAATTGACTTACACTGTAAATGCTCTAATATCTGAAATTAGTCAATTCAGTGAATAATATATATATATAGCTTATGTATTTCTCCTTTCTCCTTTCCTGGTTCTCTTATTGTAATTATTACCACCTTTTTCATATACTGTTCTATAAAATTAAGATCGATGTTAAATTAAAACATGTGCTTCTGGGCTATAATACAAGCCTTTGTAAAAGTCTACTTGGCATGTCTACAAGCGCAGTTGGTACAGTTTAGCTAAAACAGCTATTCCCAGCACAGTGACAATATAATTGGTTTGATTTTAACCGTTTTTGACAAGCAGAAGCTGGTTGTAACAGGGAGTCATTGTGCTGGGTCCACACCACACTTGCTGGTGGATTCAAAGTGCCCGAGCCTATAGGGAAGCATGCCTGAGTGGCCTGCATCTTTCCCTCCAATTACAATCAAATACAGTCTTCATTTGGTGCAACAATAACACTGCCGCAGGCAGTCAGACCTACACAGGCCTGCAGTGCAACTAAAGTATCATATGAGAACACCATCCTGAGTTGAGTCGCACACTTCATGACACCAACACAACACCAAGTGCTTACAGCGCAGACGTACTGTAAATATAGACTAGAACATGGCACAATGCACATGGTCAAATTTGAATCGCGAAGTCATCTTTTCAGATGACATGAATTAAACTAATTAGTCAAACTGCTTAATAACCATTGAAATTTGTTTGAACAACCATGTCAATAGAATATATATTTTATAAATGACGGAATGACAAAAGTATTGGCTTACAAAACAAATACAAACCAGGAACAACAAAACCTATTGAACACCTCTCAGGTCACTGTTAAACACGTGTTTGTTTTACAGTGTTGTAGTGGTGTTTTTCTCCTTATCCCTGACTGCAAACTGAATTTCCTCCTCATATATGGAGGATTTGAATTAAATTTGACTAGTTAACTGAGTATCTAAAATCCGAGTTTTACAAACAAATAAATAGGGAGCTATACATATAGATGTGACATTATTTTTATTCCTCACATTGCCAATTAAGAGTCTGTTTAAATATAAAAGAAAAAAGGTTAAGAAAAGTCACCCTAATAATAAGTCACATTTCTGTCACTTAAACTAGAAAAGGTTTTTAAAACAGCTTATATTTAAGTATTTCGGTTTGATGTCAAGAAATAATATGAGAAAGGCATGTATGAATTTTGGAACTTTTGTGATTTACAAAGGACTATACCACTCTACACTACATAAATACATTTATTTTTTCCAGGTGGCAGAAGTGCTGTATGCTCGAAGCCTCAACCATTACTCTCTGTCCTTGGTCGGATCATTTCTCATCGTCTCGAATTTTCACTTCACACAGATGCAGCAGTGTCAGTGACACTGCTGCTCAATCAATCGCTGAGCAGTGATTGATCGGTGCCCACTGTGTTGTGTTGTACAGTTCAGACTAAAGCCCCTCGGTTCAACATTATTTTCCTTCCAGACTGCAGCCTTGTCCTGTGAAAAGGAAAAGGCTGTTTTCTTACAAACAGAACAGAGGAACTAAGCAAATGTCACAACCACAAATAAGCAAATACTGCTTTAAGAAGATTGTACAAGCATTAGCCTCCCAGAATCCTGCCAATGTGGCATTATGTCAGCCTATTTTTGACACTTGGTCTTTGTTATATTAAGGCTGCATAACACTTAAGGAGATCTGTATGCTAGTCATGGCAAGAATGATTAACGAAAAGGGTTTGGTCTCAGCAGGAGTGGGTTAAGCATGAAGAAAATATAGTTCCATATGGGAAAACGTCTGGCAGTGGATGGCTGTTTGAGGTCAACTGAGGCAAGCGTCAATTAGGCTGGTCAAGGTCTGAGGTGCAGATGAGCTAATGCCGTTCAATAAATAATGCTAAGATGTAACTGGCATTACAACATTTACTGAAAAAATATTGCTGGAATAGTGCAAGAAAAGCATACCACAGTGACACCAGAGTGAAATCAATGTCAACTGGGCTGCAAGGGGAATATTGCATCACAGCAGTAAATGTGTTTCCACAAACCTGTTTCAGAGGGAAGATCCTAAAAAATCTGGGCACACACAAAGTCACTGGTCCTGATAATCTCATGACTGGCAACCAAGCGATCTGGACTTGGAGCCATTAGAAAGAGAATGTAATTGGTGGTTCAGTTCCAGCAAGCTAAGATAATTATCCCCTTCTTCCCAAAAGCAGGAAGCAGGGAGAAGCTGTCAAACATTCCAGTGACAATCAGATTACGTTGAGACCTTGGTTATGAACGGACATTTTCCCTGATGCGCAACGAAGGAACATAGGGCTGAAGAGCTGGAAACGTGACCAACCACAGGTTTGACAAACCCTCAGGGACCAATTGCAAAGATAAGGTTTCAACAAGACAGATATCATACACCGCTCCACTGCACACGGGGAGTGGAACAAGAGTATTCCCAATAACTGATTTATAAATGGGGAAAACAATGTTATGAGGAGGCTTTTTCCCTCCTTTCCTCTTTGGTTTCTTTTGAGGCCATCCACTACCCCTCATATTCCCGCTGGCATAAACTCAAGGACCGCTGCTGCAGCAGTTTTCACTTCTGACTACAGCTCCATTAGCAGAGACAGCTGTTTTTGCTCATACTAGCGTTGTAATGAATCGCTTCCATGAGCTCACATGGCAAGTAATCACCTGCCTGCCACCAGCAGAGCTATTAATAAACCACAGTTTGCATGAGGCATGACAGGCCACATTAGGAACAAAGGCACATCCAGCAAACAGTGTAATGACTCAACATTCAAGCTTGACACTGACTAGAGAGTCTTTACAAAAGAATGTAATATTAGCCTTTAGGTCAAAGAAGTCTTGGCTGAACGATGCGACTGATCATCACATAAAAAAATTCTCTCTCTTTGCTGTCCTGATCTGCTATCTTCACACACTTTCACTTTACACTCTTCCTGCCCTCATCTACACTGCACTGTGTATCTGTTTACACTAGACGGGGGGGGGGGGAATTTTTTTGCATGCACACGCAAAATCTGCTGGTGGAAGATGATTAACTTTATTGGTTACGTGTGATTGTCTTTAAGAGTGGCAGTTGTAAACAGTGTAAATTCTGTTGTATTTTTTATTAAAAAAAAACAAAAAACAAAAAAACACTGATTTTATTTCATCATCTACATAAAGAAATTAAGATAAATATCATTATCATCTCCCATCACTGTAGAAAAAGCACTAAGATTAGCAAACAGGCTTAGCAGGTTACATACTGGTGAAACAGTGAGTGCAATACAAGTTATGGACATTTAGTAAACATTGCATCTTAAAAAAAATTGCCAAAAGGAGCAGTCATCCGATTAAATTTACTTAAGCGATACTACAATATGTTTTGACATGAAACAAACAGCTCTAAAATATTTGGTTTCCAGTATAATCAGACTATACGTAGAGCTGAAACGATTAGTCAATTAATCCATCAGTCAATCAACAGAAAATGTATCTGCGACAATGTTGATAATCGAATAACTGTAAGGAGGATTTGAGGATTTGCTGATTTTCTTCATCAAATGCGATCGTAAATTGAATATCTTTGGGATTTAGACGGTTGGACAAAACAAGAAATTTGAAAACATCGCCTTTGGCTTTAAGAAATTGCAACTTACATTTTTCATTATTTTCTTCAGTTCAGTAGACCAAACGGTCAATTGATTACTTGGGAAAGCAATCGTCAGCTTAACTGAAAATTAAAATACTTCTTAGTTTCAGCCCTAATTGTATAGTTATTAGTCTGTGGTTGCAACACATGTGGCCTACCCTTCGCTATATCTTCATAAACGTTACACAGACCGCTCCTGTGTCCTTCTTGAATCCAACTCAGATTCTTTACCAAACGTTCCTTGAACATAATTACCCTAGTACATAATTACTGCCTGCCATTCCCCATGACTAACTGCATGTAATGTGGGAGACTGGTCTTGATAAGGGAAAAGCAAAATACTAAGAAGCTTAGCAAATATGAGAAACAACATGTTAGTCCTGAGGGGACAAGGAGTGCAGCATTTTAGAGTGTCATGTTCCTTTAAAATATCTATTATCATCGGTAAACCATGTCAAATCTGCTGAAAAAATATTAATATCATAAAAGCAAAGCAGAAAACCAATAAAACCGTGTTTATCAATCTCTCTAAAAGGGCTTATAGCAAGGAATATATTACAGATTGATATATGTGCTACCAAAGATTTCTGGAAAAACCCAGTGCAGTGAGAAAAGCTAGCTGGGCCTAGCTGCTAAATATTTAAAACCTTACATTTTAGCAACAGAGCAATCCACTAAAGGCATAGTGTTAATGAAACTGACTTTGGTTCCTACAAGTGTACAAGCACAAACTGTAGAGCCATAATGCTACAGAAGTTGGCTTTGGTTCCACAGCAGACTGGTGGGATGCCAATAAGGTGCCAATGACTTGGCCTTTTTTTTCTAAGGATGAAAAATGACACTTATGAAGGTAAACAGGTCTGCAGAATAAATTTAATTACACAAGAAAATGCTTTACTGACTGCCAAATAAGTACGTAAACATCAAAGCATTCATTTCACCCTCTTTCCTCCCAATTGTTAAGGATTGAAAAAATAAATTATGCGGAAAAGCTTTGAGGACATGAAGCCTGACTCATACACTTATCTCCAAATTAAAATCTCAAAAGACAATAGCATTATAAACTTGTTTATAAAAAGGTTGCCTTGGTCTTGACCTGTTTTGTGCAACAGCATCCATCTTTAAGTGCCATTGTTACAAATACTGTAAACAAGTATTAGCTGCACGGTGAACCCGTATACTGGGATTTAGAGATCTCTAATCACACAAATTAATCAGCTCTCCATCTGATCCACATCATGTCTGAGCAGTTCACCGAGAAACAGGATTATACAGCAGATTATACACCAGAGCGAGGCTAAAAAGCAAACTCACTACAAGAAGTATGGTAGTTGTTTACATTAATTAGATTAAAGATTAATTTCTTAGAACATATATCTTTAGCTTCAGTAAAGTAGCATTCAGTGTCACTACAATAAAGAGATCTTGTCTGTTGAAGTGACAGTTTTGTGTCAGCTAAGGATTTACTGACATTTAAAAAAGTAGCAAAATATGTTTCACTTATTCTATCAATCCTCTCTGTAATGTAGGTGTCATTTTTTCCAAATGCTGAAATTTCCAAAATCTCATTTAGGAATGAAGCTCTTAATGACAGCCTCAGCAAGTAGCGTAATTTAATAGCAGTCATGTAAATAGTGCACGCCAGGAACGGTTTATTCTTTAAGCTCTCCAAGCAGCCAAGTGGGTCTCGGGCTAAGTTATGTAAAGATTGTGGTCGCGCAGTGGCATGAGGTCTACTGCCTTCTGCCTTGGAAGCCAATGGAATTTCTGGAGCCTTGTCTCCAGAGCTGTTTTTCTTTGCTTCAAAAATATCTCTAGGAATGCGAACATAAGAAACTGAAACATGCCTTTGACATTAGCATCTGTGTAATTCAGTTGCAACAAATGTACGGTGTGACCCTGAAGGCAACATTCCAACCTGTGTGACAAAATAAAATGAGATTTAGAATCAAAAACAGTATATAACCTAAGAACTTAATATAACCTAACACGAGGCATGTTTTTTTTTTCCATTTTTTAAAGTTTTGCATAGATATTAAAAAAAGAAATGTGCAACCCAATAGATCAAAGCAACAACTGTATGACCTGGAGTGGGCCCTCAGTGAGCCAGAACTCAAGACCAGAACATAAAAGTACAGCAGAGAGAAAACTGCAGAATAAGCAACTCAGAAGGCAGCATGGGGTCTCTCGATAAACATTTTAGAAATAGTTACTTTAACTTCCTCTCACCCTCTATTGTTGTAAAAGGAACACTGATATGATTCTGCTGAGGGATATCGAGGATACTTTTGCAACCTCTGCAAAATCAACTCTTTTTTTTTTTTTTTTTTTTTAAAAACATGCACCTCCTGAGGAAGAATCTACTTCAAACACTGTCAAGTCTTTTCTTGGTACTAAAAAGTGAGTCGGGCTGCTGACTCAGATTTTAGTACCACAGTGACCTCATGTTACTACTCTGCAAAAAGAGAGCACCGGTATCAGATTTATACTGTATTGTACCTTGAGTTGATTGAGACAAAATGTTGGATGCGGATCTTCTTTCGACCGCTGGCAGGTATTTTACAATCGTCTTAAAAACTGACAGTAAATTGTAGGTTCTGGTTTCAGCCGCTCGGAGTTTCTCTGGACTCATCATATGCCGCATCACCACTCATTCAATCATGCAGAGAGAAATCTGCTGCACAAGAGACAAAGTTGTCTGCTTTCTTAGTGGCCTCAATGGACCAGAATGCAATGTAACCACATATCACATCCTTGCATATCTGTCTTCGGACAACAACCAAGCAGGGCGCATAATCTCTATCAAATTCCTCCGACACTGGAAAAACTTTCGACTTCTTCACAGAAAATCACTGACTAAAGCAAAAGTACACAAAACCAGTTGAGGGAACACAATAAAGTCAATCACTTCACATATTATCACACCTAGATTGCAAATATCATCCTTGATTAATATCATACATTCATAAGGAGTATCTCAGGATTTAATTTTACTTGAGGTTTCAATTTATATCTATACTTGAAGACATTAGTATCGACCTACTTTAGTCATAGGTAAATGAATAAATATATATATATGAATGCAACCATAAAAGTAGATACACCGTTATCTAATGATAAAAAGCTCTTGCTTGGTTTTGTGCTCCACTAGTACTAAATGATGCCTCATGGGGTGAAAACCATGGTGTGTTTAACAACTTCTATCTCAGTGGAGCATTCAAACAAAAAACTACACTGGATTGGTCTTTTCATTATTAGATTTTATGGAGTGACGGGACAGGAAAGGACTACACAAACACCCTGGTGTATTCCAGTAAGGAACAGTTTCTGGAATGCAAATGTTTTCTGGCTCTTAATCAACCATGATATCAGACATTTATTTGCGCAGTTTGACTGTAAAACTGCCCTAAAGGCCATATTCCAGCAGTGACGACATCATACGTCGGATTTAAAATTTAGACCTTTTCATCACCTGCTCCCTGTACAGTCATAACACTGAAGAATCAATATTTTTAATACAATAATCAATAGCTTTTATGAGTCCACTGATGAGTGGTCTGTACTGTGTTTTGTTACTATCACAATATAAGGGGAAAAAAACTGACCTGAAACTGACTTAAAAGCATGATTCAAATCAGCCAATCGGAAGCTGTACTGGTACTCTGCGTGGGCATTGTACGTTGGTGCGTTTGTTTCTTTCTTCCCTTCCTGAAATCATCCCCTGTATTTAAACTGGGAGGAATACGTCACTGTGACCGCCGTGTGTGTAACCACTTCAGCCTGCTCTCAGCCTCCACTTTCAACACAAGAATAACATGTGACATCACTTTGCTTCTACAGGGTTAGCGCTGCAGAGCGCAGGAAAACACCAAGGCAAGCGCTGCCTGAACTTGCAGGATGGATGGGAGTTTTGGAGAATTGGAAGACCCTGTGTTACCTGGGGAAATTACATCGTTACAACTCCAGCAGAAAAAAAAAAAGAAGTTGCTACAGAAGTCTTTCCTACTTTCTGAGCCAGTGATCAGAAGGGGGGGTTTTAAATAGACGTTCACATGCTTCTGACGCCCTGACAAAAATAGGAAGACACTTACGAAACAACACCCAGTTTCAGAAAATAAAAACAGCTTTGGGGGAAAGGGGTTTTGTTGTGAAGACAGTCTTCCTGCTGAAGTTTAAAAAGCATCCTGACGCATTTCCTCTCCTCGATTGTACTGAGCAGGATGCCGGGAGACAGGGCTTTGTGCTCATCAGTCATTTCACAATTTGGAGTAACTGCTGTCTGTACAGGTTGATTACCAGCTACACTTTATTTTGTTAGGGCTCTAAAAGTTTGGCTGAAATAGTATAGTAATCCAAAAGTATCTCTGCAAGTGAAAATGTTTGCATCTACAGCCAACATTTTTAACAAAATATGTTGCATAAATATTGTGAATAGGCTGATATACTCTACTTTCTACAATTTAAAATGTGATATTCATGTTTGTGTATAAATCGAGCATTTATTTCTTTAAAATCACAGGGCTGAATGCATTAAGCAAACAGCCCTGCACCATTTATATGCTGCAATTTCTTTGCTGTAGTATAAACTGCTGGTCTATACTATTTCTTGACCCTTTTACTTTTTGTACGTAGCATGTTTCTATCATGTCATAATCTTTCTACAAACATAGGAATATTTAGCAGGATTTTTAAACTCCTTACTGTTGGTTCCTTTGAGTAATTACCAGCTAATCATCTATATATTAAAATGTATTTATTCATGACAAGTCATAGGGGTCATAAATGTCCACTAAATGCCCAAATGCATTTGTTTTCTCCATTGTCTGCGTATACACGCTGCAAGCCAGTGTTGGTCTCCTGCCTGGGTCCAGAATATGTGGAAACAATGTAAAGTAGGCAGCTTATCCTTCCAGCTATGAAACTGTAAAGCACGGTCACGGCAGAGGGAGACTGTTGTTTGTGACCTTTAGCTTTGCCACCTGGCTAAACACGAGGAGAGATGTCTGTCCTGAGTCCAGCTACTTGCTGAAAATAAACAGAGCAGCGAAACCAGAAGTATTCATCTGTGCACCATGGAGGGCCAGGTGCATGCTGTTTTTTGTTCCTGTAAGACTACAGAAAGTGATTTCACTCATTATTTCCTGATTTGTTGGTGCAGTCTTGGGTTTCATACTCTTGGGCCTTCATGTTACACACTTGAACGACTAGATAAAGAGATGGATGCTGCATCAAAATACACACTTAAACTCAGTTCAGTTCAGTTCAGTGCCTTTGCAGTCAAAAGTAATGACATTAAATATGCAACAACAGGAACAAACAATTCTAAATGCACACACAGCACTCATCATTCCAAGTTAAAAGCTATTTATAGAGTGAAGACCTGAGCATGAAAAAGGCTCTGGATATGAAATACTGTAGCTTACCCCACTACTAAAAGGAATTTGTTAAGATGAAAAACAATACAAGCACTTTGACTTGATGATTGACAATCTATAACTAGATGAGAGAAGCTAGATCTCAGGGTTTAGCAATGCATGACAGATACAGCTAAAGATAGTCCATCTTCCACCTAGTGACCAGACAAACAAACATGTCATTGACACCACTTTCACAAACAAAGCCTGAGCTTGACGTTTGATGATTAACACACATTCTAGGGAAGTTACTACTGTTAGTGTTAGATACTAATTAATAGAATGGAAACAGGCTATAAATGGATTTGTTATAAATAGTTAAATGTCAAAAAATTATGAGAAAGGTCCATAACAGGTTACCCGAACCCAAAGAGGCGTCTTACAACTACTTATTTTGCCTGACCAACAGTGAAAATGCAAGGTATATTATTTACCTGACTGATTCTATATGTTGAAATTCACCATACAAACCAAAATTAAGATTAAATTAAGAATGGCTACGAGGCGAAAATGGGTGAAATGTTTGGCCTGAAAGTTGGCAAAATCATCACATAAATGGAGGATCACAAATCCAAACTCTGGAAAACATCTTCTAGCATGTCCAGTCCAGTGCTACTGAGAACCACATTGCATGTTAGAGAAATACTTCTGTTTCATTCAAAGGGATGTAATTTTCTCCCCAATACATTATTGAATTTGAAAATGAAAAAGTAATTACAGATGAAATAGCCATGTTTTGATATCTTAATTCATATCACAACTGCAGAAATATGCAGCAGTGCTTTATAAAATAATTGTGCCATCCTCCTCCCTCTGCATCCTTGATTATCAGACTGCCGACTTAGTCCAGTGTCAAAAATTCTGTGCACTTCCAGTTACAGTTCCAAAAGAAGCAAACTGACAAAGCCACTGTGAACACTAGCTGTCAAGTGGTCGGCTATTTAACCTGCCATGTGACAATACGGTGAGGCAGAGGGTCAAATCCCACTGTGGTCAGTCTTGAACGATAAAGACAGATCCCTCTAACCGTTAGTTAATCCTGACGGAGAGGCCCTGCCAAGACCATTAGGCTAAACTGCGTCAGCCACCACATTCGCTAGTGACTTGAAAAGAACGCCGGGAAAGGTGCTGCTATTGAAAAGCACCGAAGAGGAGACCAACAGAGGCACACAGTCACATGATATTCAATACTATGAAGATTAGTGTCAAAAAGACTTCTCACTTATCATAGACATGTCTTCTAGACTTTCTACAGAACAACAAAAGACCTTCTGGGGGATTTATTGCTGTGAAAAAAGGTGTGGCCTTTTCTGTGATGTTAACTATAAATGAGCAAGGATGCAGCATTTCTACAGACTTTCAAGTCCTGTTAGAGTATCACTCTCTCCCCTATGACTAAATCATTTTTAAACATTGTAAATTAGTCATTGTTCAAACGGTTTTTGTTTGACTCTCCATTCATTTTTTATCATTTCAAAAGACCTCGCGAATGAAATGTTTGTATACTGGCACAGCACGGGTTCGTACCATGGCTCTGAGTGTTAAAGGACCACGGTAATCAAACAAACCTTTTTTTTCCCTCCCAGTAGGACCTATTTTATCGAAGCCTCGTTATCTTTTGATCGGACTATTTTCCAGCTCAGAAATTCCAAGTAAATTTCCCCTCACATATTCTTGACACATTTGGAAAGTCTCAAGAACAGCATTCAGACATCGATATGATGCTGAAAGCCACGCTGACGTGTCAAATTCTTTCAGGTGTTTGCAAGATGAAGCAGGTTATATCACATGTATCTCTGAATCATATTCTCACTTCCTTATCAACAGTGGGGAAGACTGCAGGGCACTTTCCTGTTATTATCTAACGGATCATATTGTCAGAACTACGAGCAACTATTTCCTAATAAGAAATATCGCCTGTTTTGTCGGAGAAGAAACAAAATGTTAGCCAACCACATCGGGAAAATTACAAGCAATTTGACAATTTACGTTCAGCCAACGTTATGAGCTACTGAACAGTTTCCGGATTACTCAATCCAGAAATCCACAGAATTTAACTGGTAATTGTTTTGATAAAAGATTAACCGTTTAAGTAATTTTTTTTATATCATGTCATATATAGTCACATTGGTCATATAATTCTTTCTCAAATTTAGTAGTTATATGATAGCTGATTGAATATTTTATTTTAAGACTGTTGGTCAGACAAAACAAGCAATTTGTAGATGTCACTATAGGCTCTAAGAAATTTTAAACAAGCATTTTTTTCGATTTTGTACAAAAAAAACAACAAAACATTAATCAAACAATGCTTTGTCCCGTCTTAGATGGTCACTGCTGCTGCTGATGCGAGCCAAACCCATGTTTATTTCCTTAACCATGATGGCGTCTGTCACCCTTGCAAATTATAGCATGCACAGAGCTGTAAGGAGCATGGGCCTAGTACAGTTAACGACCCATCAATGACACCATAATTGTTTCCTCGGTGTCAGATAAACAGGCGGACGGCTGTGCCACTAACTGTAGCCCACTGGTTTAAGTGGTGGCCTATTGATTGTCCATTGTCTGTAAAGCCGTTGCTAACGCAGCAACCATGTGCAGCGGAGGCAGTGCTCAAATGAAATAATACAATCTTTAGAGCCAAACTGGATTTTTTTTTTTTTATGCTTATCTGTAAAGCATAACTGCTAGTATCTCAAGCCATGCAAGATTGGGTGCGTGCGTGCGTGCGGCTCAAGGGCGATAAACAAAGTCCACAGCCCGCAGGATTTGCATGTTCAGAAGAAATCTAACTCGCACTTAAAAACTTCCCAGAGGAAACCATTGGGATTTATCAGGTGATACGGAGGTGGTATATAGTACAGTGACAGTACTGAGCTGTGGAAAGAAATATTAAAACTCTACAGGATCCCTGGTAATGTAAACCTAGGGGAGGTGGGGTGATATCAACAGTAGACCAAACTCTGAAGAATATAATCTTGAGATTGTACCTTGGTCGAGCATAAATGGTTGTGGGGTAACGTCTGTTTTGGTGGGCCACCATGGGCTGGTGGCCGAGTTAGGATTAGCCCCCAGTCAGTGCCTCTTTTACACTCATCTTTGCAGCCTTTTATATGTTTTTTTTGTTTGTTTTTTGTTTTTGTTTTTTAAAGCAAAATGCATAAATCGGCCGTACCCAAGACAATTTAATGCTAAATGCACAATTCCCAAACGTAAAAACCAAAAAACACACGAGGCACACACTGATACTATAGGCTTGGTTAGATTCCCACCATGGCTGCGGCTCCTGTTATGTTAAGTGGCCTTGATTATCTCCGCTGATAGAGGGCTTAGCGGGATGTAGCCATACGTAACACTAGTACTAGCTGAATGGCAACAGTTGCACGCAGAAACACTTGCAGTTTGGGACACTGGGTAGCGGACGTCGCGGTGCTATAACGCGGCGACCGAGTGGCAAAACACAGCAGTAAGACACCCTCGAACACGGAGTCCGTTAATAGTTAAATACAATTAGTCATTTCTTCTGACCTGTTGCGTCCTTTCAGCCGGATTCATCATCACAGCCTGCCGAAAGCTGTTATCCACATAAGACGCCATTGTTTTGGAAGATGCCGTCTGGAGGATATTGAATTCCTTATCCTAGAGAAAAGCGTTTATAAATATCCAGGGGCACGGATATATATGATATAAAAGTGCCCCAGCTGTCTTGCTTTATTCTTGTCGTCTGTGCTCCGATGCTAGCGGATAAGCTGGGAGTGCCCGGAGCCAGGCCACGACCGGAGCCAGACAACCGAGCGGTCTCCTCGGGGTGTCTGTCTTTCTGTTGCCGGAGCCGAAACCGGCTGCCAACCCGAGTCCCACCGAGAGGAAACTTCTTTTAAAAGCGCGGCTGAAACTGTCTCTTACAACTATTTTCTCAATGTGAAAAATGTCCCTTTATTCAAGCCAACGTTCATCAAAGCCATTCCTTGTCTCTTCAGCATTCTGCTAGCGACGAAAAGAAATTCCATGTAGGATCCACCAAACCAAAAAAAAAAAAAAAAAGTAAGCTAAAGGCTAACAGTTATCCCGTCAACAACAACCTGGCGTCCATTGTGAGACGTAGACCCGGACACACTCACTGAGAAAATTCATTACATTAGCATTTTTAATGGGTCTAAAAGTGAAGATAGGTCCGCCGCCGCTGGGCTCTGTTGTATGCCACCATGGTGACTGACACGCCAGTGTCGAGTCGGGCAGAATTAAATGTAGCACTTCCTTTCATTTTGTTTCAAAAATAAAACTCAGAGGAGCGCAACGTGCTCTTTGTAAATACAAAGAGACAATGAGACATACAGTGTATTTAGGGCGGCGTCTGTGGTAAATGAATATAAGGTGGATGCCCCCCCCCCCAAAAAAAGAAAAACAAAATGTCATTTTCATTGCACCTATTTATAGGCTGTGGGTAAAAACCTGTCATAGCACAACGGGGTCTTTTAAAAACACAAAACATTGCCTATTTTCAAATAATGTACCAGATTAATTTAGCTATGCATTACAATGAAAGAGGCATTTAAACCCAAGGACGAATGAGAATTACACAATATACATGGCATGCAATGGACTGTACCATTGTCTAGCATGCACCATAATACAACATAATAATTTAAAATCTGTTTAGTGTATTCCAAAATATAATCCGCGTAGTGTTTCTCGTTGAGCGCTCCGCGGTGGTTCGTTGTTTATTTATTTATTTTTGCTCACAATTATGGTCGTTCAGTCCGAGCAATTGTACCATCTTATTTTGAAGGGCAAAATCATCTGCATTTCCTGTCAGGCTGTTGTTCCCTGCGTTTGACTTGACAGAGATTTAGTCACAAGAGGCGGCTCATGGGCGAGTCCATTTAACAAAAAAGAAAAAAAAAAATTGGGTAATGGGGGGGTGTGGGGGGGGGGGGGTGCAACGTCGCAAAGTGATGCTTTGGTGCCACCTAGTGATTTATTAAGGGAATACTTATGTAGGTGGATTCGTACAGTAAAATGCATGTTGTATTACAACAACCTAGTTCCCCTTAAACACGTAATCCCTATAGGATAAAATAAGCTTAGGAAATACGCAATGTCCTGTAGCAATATATAGCAGGTTATGGAAAATAACCTGGAGAATTGCAGAGGAAAGTTCATGTAAATCGATTATTATGTGCCACAGACATGAAAGGTTCCCAGCAGTAGCTCTACATTGTGAGAATCCGCTATAAAGCAACACTGAATTCACTAAAAAAAAAAACTGAAAACTTTCCAGTCGATGTAAATCCCTATCCATGCGCCGTTCTGGTAGAACGTTTTCTGGAAAAGCCACCCCGAATGTATTTATTTTGGCCCCGCAGTCATCGCTATAAAACTCCGCAAGACTCTGCACCGGACTGACTTATGCAGCCAGTGTCTGCACAGGGTTTTCAAAGGTAAAATAAGATCGGCTAGGACCGGACGTTATTGATCCCCGAGGGGGGAAATGTTACAGCGGCACGGAGAGAGGCTCAGAGGATAAGAAAACAGATGGAGAGTTCTTCACTGAAATAAATAAGAAAATAACATAAGACATTAGAGAGGCGACATGAAGAAAGCCAGATACAGTATATACATCAAAATACCTTGGAATGTGCAAGTGAATTATTTAAATATTTGTGCAAAAGAAGTTCAATAGTTCAACGGTATAAAAATATTTGCAGTATAAATATATAGGTTAAAGTAGGAATGGTATGTACAATATACAAAATAATCCAAAAATATAAATGTTATGCTGTTAAAACTTGTTACTGAATTTATTATGCAGTTAGTAAAGTGGGATTTTTAACATTAGCACTATAAGAAGATTATTTTTATGGAAATTCTGCTGTCATGTCGATTTGTTTCATTAAGTAACCGGGGACAGATTGAGATCAAATGTGAAGTGGACATGTTTCAATGGCAGAAATACCCCCCCCCCCGCTTTTAGACTGTAACTGGGCCACGAGCACCGGCGCCATGACAACCAGTCCGTTGCGTGACAACCAAACCATGACCCCCCCCCCCCCGGTGACAGAGCAGACCGCCCAAGGGGTGCCCATTACTCAGGTGTATCTTGCCTTCAACCAACCCGAGCCCAACAGTGCGGAGAAAATGGTGCGGGACGGCGAGGCAGCTGCAGGGGGGGGCGGCGGCGTGGACAAAGGATGATTTCTACAGGTAGGAGACGCATGGAGAGGGCGTGCCTCCGTTGCGTTGCCCCCCCCCGAGCGTAATCAAATTTGTCCCGGAAACGTCGACGCGTTCAATATGCACCTGCCGTCGAGCGACATAGCTGACGGTCGGGAGCTCGTGTGTTGTGACACTGCTACCAACCCACGCGGTTTCCCGTGAGG
This sequence comes from Xiphias gladius, assembly GCF_016859285.1. Taxonomy (NCBI): domain Eukaryota; kingdom Metazoa; phylum Chordata; class Actinopteri; order Istiophoriformes; family Xiphiidae; genus Xiphias; species Xiphias gladius. Next base: position 6,671,091 of record NC_053422.1, read on the forward strand.
CTGCGCCGAGGACCCCGAGGCGTCGGTGCAGCGACAGTTCCAACATATGGTCCGTGTCCCGGCCAATTTGAATGTGGCTGCGACTGGACACATGATGGCACTGTAAGCGGGGCCAAAGGCGAGCCGACGCACTCTGTGTATGCGTGAGTGGGTAATTGTACAGTATGTCATTGTGTTTGCGTTATAGGGTATGAAACACATTGATCCTTTTGACTGATAACTAGTTGTAACAAATGGCTTTATACACCTGTGTCTCTAGAATCTAAGTTGTAATGAAAGTTTTCATCTTTTTTTTTCTTTTAACCTTCTTCTCTCAAATGTCCGCTGTTTCTATAACAAGGCCCAGGTGGAATCGGAGACTACGGGCCGAGACCCAATTATTTCACCCGGTACGTCGGCGTGGTGGGCGCCTCATCGCCTGAGGGCCACGGGCGACCCTCGTGCCGAGCCGCGCCGCACCGCACCGCACCGCACGCGCCCCCTCCTATGCCCGAGGCCGTCCGGGGCTGGCAGTATAACCGGCTGTGGAACAGTGGGACGCCGCTCGGCGATATGCAAACGGAGGGTAGAGCTGAAATCCGCCATGTGTTGCTCATTTAAATGAGCGCGTAGAAGCGTCACCCGTCAGTGAACGTGCCACAGAGTTACACTGAGCATGACTTTGAGAAATGGTTGGATGTGATCCGATATGCAGGAATTTCATCCGCGATGGGATTAACAGCAGTGCAGCAGCAGCAGCGAATGAATGATTAATCAGATTTATTGGTTTTTGTTTATCTTATATGTTATATATATGTTTATCTTTGTTAAGCAAACATGCGTGTAAATAATTGATTATGTATTAGTTCCGTTAGATTATGCCTGTTTACTTGGGACATCATAAATGCTGATTTTTACATGCTGCGGGTTAGAGAAATGTCACACATTCTTAACCAGGAATGTGAATTTTCATTGTTCCTTGTCAGGAAAACCAGATTTATCATCATGTAACGTAGCGTATAAATGAAAGACAAATAGCATTTCAGGGACGCATTAAACTTAAATCGGTCCTCCTTTTCTGACAGAAAGCTGAGTTACGGACGGGGGGTTGGAGGACAGAGTGACTCACAGGTTTCAGAACAAGCAGTAAGCCAGAATTTGTAACCCTCACTTATGTCATGTTGAATGTCTTTTGTTTCCATTGCTCAGAAGCGTATTACGTGTGTGTGTGTGTGTGTGTGTGTGTCGAATGGATCAGTGACAACATCTCGGGTTTGCACAGTGTTGGCTGACTGCATTGTAGGTTATCCGCTTGCCAATTCACAATGCAGACATACACACACTCAGTCACGCCACTGACACAAATACTAACCAAAACAAACACTCCGGAAGATGTATCCTGCACCTTTTTATTAATTTTCTTAAAAAGCACAGTGCCTACAATCAACTACATTTCATTTACTCAGTAAATACGAGATCCCCGTTTCCATCCCATTGGCACAATTCTGGCATTTAAACCGAGTTAAAATGCCAGAATTATATTATATGCCAGAACAGGCCTCAAAAACCCAAAATGTGGACTCTGTGTGTAATTGTAGAATGTAAACTCCTCCTCACGTCATTATAACTCCCAAATTCCCAGAAGTATGACACGGCGCTGTGGAGATGCGAGACTACCGAGGACATGACCTCAGTGTCCTCAGCGGTACAGTAGTTACAGCCCTGGTTCTACCAGTCCAGCAGAGTCCCGGAAACTTAAAGAATCCATACTGAAGAACCTAACACCTGACAAAGACATTTTATGATGCTTTTTTTCCTTTTAATTTGTCACCCTGGATGTTTCCCCACTTTTTAATTCATTCAGCGATTTCGTTCTCCTGTCTCTAGTGAGCATTACAGCCTAATGGACCAAGACTGTGGGGTTATAGACTTTTATTCTTTTGCACAGGCAGCACACATTGATCCAAGTCACTGCCTCAGTGTGAGCAACACGGCCCATTTTCAACCGCTGCTCTTGAAATTACCTGTGACAAAAACAAGAAAATGATCATATGATATATATATATATATATATATGATTTTTTCAACCACATTTTAATACTGAATGATCCAGTTTTTTTGTGACTTCAGTGACTTTGTGATTCAGTCACAAAGAAACTGGAATATGTGAGTGCGAATTTGTCATTATACTCATCAAATGGGCACATTTGTTCTAATGCTCTGCTGTTAGGCACCAGAATCCTTCGGGAGTGTTCAACGACCGGTTTTGTGGAATCAGCCCCTTCTACAAAGGCAATAACATATAACAATACACGAATCAATACTGCGCATCTGTCCGGGGGAACAGGACGCAGTGAGAGCCTCTGACATAAACACAAAAGAGCACAGATTCTTAAAGGGGCATCCAATGAGCAGAGAATATTTGTACGGTGTATAGTACCAGGTAAATGTTTCAAAAATAGTATATAGTTTTAACAAACCTCATAACTACACATCAGTAAAAAAAACAGACAGGCAATAAAAACAGATCACGCAAAGGTAGCATGTATTAGGAAGTAATAACAAGGCTAAGAGAGAGAGATGTGGCCTGATGGATTAGGCCAGAAAACAAGGAAAAAACACACTGTCAAGGAGAATTTGATGATGTCCCACATGATGCGCAAACACAACAAATAATATGTTAAAATGCACATGGCAAAACACAGAAAATCAGTGAGGAGAAAGTGTTTCAAGGCAACTTGACACAGCTTGGCTCCTAGTCACCTCTGCGTAGTGTCCCTTCCACAAAAGGACAACTAGATGGTGTATTCGGCGTCATACACAGCTGGTAAATTGCCAGCAACAGGCTGCTCCACGAAAGCAACAGTCAGCCACTCAACAAATGGTCGGAGCAATTTTTTTCCTCAGTCTGACATTCTGGGAACCAGCAGCAATCCGCTTGTGTCTCAACACAGATCCATCAGCTGGGTCACCAATAATACAGGAAATACTGTGAGTGACCTTCACTAAATTCCCAAGCTCTCAGGCCTCCCAGCCATTACATCTTAAAAGAAAGTGTATCCCTGGGGGAGGACAAATTCAAACTCGTTAGCATCCATTAAATGTCAAACCGATTGTTTGTTTACAACTGTGGGATGTGTGAGACATTATAAAGGAAACAAGTAAGCGACTCTCTGAAAAGTGACTAGTTGAACACATGTTGAACATGTCGACATTCTGACCCATCAGTAATCACCAGTCATTACTACATTATTACATGACTAATCAGTACTCATGGTTTGGACCACCCCCCATCTTCTTTTTGACCTCAACTACACACCTGTAAAGTTTCGCAACTCGCGGTGACAACATCTGTCCACAGACCGACAGACAGACAGACACCCGCCCAAATACTCCAAGCCGCCTCTGTGGTAGTTCCCGCTACAGTAAGTGTCTCCAGGACCACATTTTCCATGATGGCGCGCACACACACACGCGCGCGCACACACACACCCTGTAGGCATAACCTAAAGTATGTGTGGGTCAGTGACGTCAGTTGAATCTTGCCTGATTTATTTCCTTCACCATCTCTCTGCGGCCTCTAATGGCTTCGTGTTTGTTCCCTCCCAGGAAGAACATGACAGATGACTCACACCAAGTTAACACCACGTTTCAGTCTGCGTTGCCCTCGGCGGCTGGAGGACCCGACTGTTAATGAGATGTGTCAAGTTTGATTAAACGTCTTTTAATTCCTGTAACATGTTGACTTTCCAGCGGTGCTATTTTTCACGCCCTCCAGCCTGAATGATTAAGGAGAACGTCACGTGACCTAGCTTTTGTTGTGCTGCACAATTCTACACACACCTCTGAAAGTTCACGGAAAGTTTATGCCTCCACTTTATCTGTTGTAGGCTAATCATTGTAATCCACAATGGAATTCTGTGCCAGTGCCGCAGATTTGACAATAAAAACTGGGCAAAAAAGGTTTGAATGAGTCTTTGTCAACATTCTGAGAATTTCTGCGAAGTGGTGTAACGCGTCAGATATACAGTAGTATTGATTCCTTAAACTGAAGATTAGGATCCAAAAATAACAGCAATAACCAAGTTGGTATTGGTCGCTGAAGGTTCCTGTCCCCTCTAACAATGTCACAGACATGGACTTTTGATTCCTATATAAGAAGCACCTGGTAATCCATCCCCACGGCCAAGGGAATCATATCCACTTACGTCTGGTGTAGATAACCGTGCAGATTGTTTGCCACAACAGAGAGCACCAGTTTTCGTAAATGAGCCACACAGACATCCGTTCCATGGGATCAGCTGCCCTCAACGAGGACCTGAAGGAATGTGATGGCTGAATGTTGTTGAGACAGAACATACAGTGTATGTACATATAAATACATACATATATATACACACACACAAGACACACACATATATATATATATATTTATAAATATGTGTTTGTGTGTAGACTTACACACCAGCATTTTGATACTGTTCATACTGATGTATTTATCCCTTTAATATCTCTGGAATAACAATGTTGCAAACCAAGCACGAATGCTATTCTGATAAATATTGGATTTTTATATGATAAGCAATGTGACAAAGTACCTAATTTACTGGTTTAGCCAAAAAAAAAAAAAAAAAACTGTTTCCTTTCTGGTTATTTAATCCACAAAACCGTTCCTCAATTGATTTCCCAGACCGTTTACTATATCACAGTGTACCGTACTGGGCTATACTGTATTGTGATATAAAATTGAGAGGCTAGAGGATTTTATCCACGCTGTTCACTCCTTTACTTACACTGGTAAATGTGTGCTGTGAAAAGAACCCCCCCCCCCCTATTTCAACTAATCATCCTTTAATGACGTTCATCAATGTAAGTTTTAGTTTGAAAATCTTGACCGGAAGTTTCGCTTAAGTGCACTGTCTCATGTTTATAATTACGCTCTAGAAAAGGTGTAAAAGAGAGAAATAGCGAACAGCTGTACTGCATGTTTCTTGGTTGTTGTTTTTTTTTATTTGAAACCCTAATATATGCCTATTTATTGTGTATTCCTCCCTTATCCGTAGCTGCATTCTAATCGGTTGGGTTTTATTCTGAAGATTTGTGACCGGAAGTCATCGAGTTGCTTCTTCGTCGTTTGACCCGCACCAGCGCACCGGCCCGTGTTTAGCTAGGCTAACTGAAACAAGTGTCTTAAATCGCCTTGTTCTTAAAATGTCTCACCCAACACCGTCTGACAAGCCTTCAAACCCCGAGAACCCCCGCGTCTTCTTCGATGTAGACATCGACGGAGAAACAGGTCAGGGCGTTTTAGATTAATTGTCAGCTCGCAGCTCTTTGCGGTCAGTTTAACCGTTAGCCTTGTTAGCCTTGTTAGCCTAGCACCGTCCTAGTGACTCCTAGAAAACGGATTAATTTATCGCTGCCAGAAAAGTTACAAGTTGGAAATAAGCCAATTTGTGAAATGTAGATATCTGTATTGGTAAGACCTTACTAGTGTTAATTGTGACTCGCTTGGACTTAGATAAATGTTCATTTATCGCTGGACTCTTGTCCTGTGAATGCTTGAACCACGTGTGGTTGTGTTGTCTTGTAAGACCGGCACATGTAGCTATGTTCAACCTCAACTTTGCTACACCACTGTAACCTAGTTAGTAACTGTTACTCGTATGTGTAAGTTACTTAGGGTTAATTATTGATCATTTAACCTCCTGTAGCCAATACATTAAACCATCATAAAAAGGCGTTATGATATTTTACTGTAGCTTGGTAAGGCCTATTCTCTAAATTAAGTTTGGCTTTGTTTGGTTATTCATAATGCTTCTTGAACACCTCAATATCCTTCTCCACTTTATCTTTAATTTAGTGATTATAACAATAATGTAGTAGTAATAACAATAATAATTTGTTCTACTTGAAGGCATGTGGTAACTTGGTCCAGACTATTCTCAGGTAGACTCTGCTGTAGGTGGTTTAGTTAGTCAGATTCTCTGACTGAACTTGTACAGTAACGTTACACTGAACCGTTTTCTGTCCGCAGCTGGCCGTATAGTTTTTGAGCTGTTTGCTGACATCACCCCCAAGACTGCTGAAAACTTCCGGGCGCTCTGCACCGGAGAGAAAGGCACTGGCAAATCGACCGGGAAGCCGCTGCACTTCAAGGGATGCCCGTTCCACAGAAGTAAGTGGCCCTCTCGTCTGCATATAATGTGACACTTCAGTTTGGAAAGACATCTTGAAGTTTTAGTACACACACACACACACACACACGTGTGTGCAGAAGGACGTCTGTTGCATTGATGCCATTTGGAGAATCAGTAGCTTTTGGGATCCTGAAGTCCTTTTTAATAATCATTTATGAAAGGCGTCAGCTCCCAGATCTGTGACAAAACTATATGCATGGCTAAATTTTACAAGGGGCGAGTGAAAAAATGTTTAGGTGATCTGCCCCTTTTCATTTTAGGTCAAGTTGGGACCCCAAAGGATAGAAAAAGCATTGAGCTGCACCTGAACATAAATATATGCGAGTATTTCCTAACAATATATTAGATTTCAGTAATGGAAATTTGGCTTGTAGACATGTCAACCATTAAAATACACAATATAAAGATACACTTAAGTAAGCTGATCTAAATAGGCCAGTTGAGCTTTTGGTTCTTTAACATAAGTGTTTAGGGAGCCTAAATCACGACTGACACTCGGTCTGTTTGATCTGGAAAAGTAATTTGGTTGTAAATTTATTTTTGGCAGTCATCAAGAAGTTCATGATCCAAGGAGGTGACTTCTCCAACCATAATGGCACCGGTGGAGAGAGCATCTATGGGGAGAAGTTTGAGGATGAAAACTTCCACTACAAGGTAAAACTACCTATCACCAGAATCCCCATTGTATGACTCCACTACAGGACATTTTGAGGAGCTTCCGGGGTTTCTTCATCTATCATGTTATCCTTTAGGATCTCTTAGTTATTTATGATGCTTAAGAGTATACTGGGATTTTTGTTATTGTCTAAAAAAGCCCCCCCCCCCCAAAAAGCCCCCAGTCCTCTTCTTTTTGGCTTACATTGAAAAGATCAGTCTTTTCATCAACAAGCGTTTATTATACTTCTTATACATGTGTACTATCAGTGCTGTCTTTTCTATCCGGTAACGATTTATTTTCTTCCCCGTGTAGCATGACAGAGTGGGTCTGCTAAGCATGGCCAACGCAGGGCCCAACACCAACGGCTCGCAATTCTTCATCACCACTGTCCCCACGCCCCACTTAGATGGGAAGCACGTGGTCTTTGGACAAGTGATGAAAGGGATGGGGGTCATAAAAATGCTGGAGTCGATTGACACTAATGATGATGCCCCTGTGAAGGTAAATATTTCCAGTTTGAATGTGTTGTTTAATTCCAAAATATTACCTTTACAGTTTCAATAAGCTGGCACCTAGCCTTCCAAAAGTGTCAATATAGCCTTTAATGGTACTTGTTTTACCACTATGGTGACTATGGTGTAGCTTTCAGATGTTTTATTGCCCTTTTTATTTTCTTTCTTTCTCATGTAAAGATCAAAACATCTTTGCACAGTTCATTCAAAGTCTGCAGTACTGGGTAACTGGGTGTGGGGTGAATCAGGATGATGTTTTAGAGACCAGTTAAATGGAACATAGATTTTTCTGTGCTATAAATGACTTTTTTTCTGTCCAAAATGTCTGCTCATATCTACCTTTTTGCAGCCATGTATCATAGCGGACTGTGGTGAGCATAAGGACGGGGACAGCTGGGGTGTTGCACCAAACGATGGATCAGGGGACACCCACCCAGACTTCCCCGAGGACTCAGACATCGACTTTAAAGATGTAAGCATCAGTGAGGTCTTCAATCTTCAAGGACATGGGCGAACTTTTGCAGATAGCATCAGGCTGCTCCGCGGGGCTCAATTAAAGGGGCACTCTGGCTTTTGGGAAAAAGTGAACGTTTGTCAACTTATCCAAAGTCAGATGAGAGAATCGATATAAATTTCAATTTCAAGATCCAGGACGTGTTTAATGTAGCAAGCATTGGAGGAAAACAGTTGATAAACAAACTCAAGGGCTTGTCCTCAAAATGAGGGCTGATGGATCACTACTGACATTTCGGGTGTGATCATTCTCGATTTTACCTTTTAAATAGAGTGGTTTAGATGGTCTGGCTAAATGTTGTGATTACAACCCGTCTGACTGTCTAAACGATTGAGTTTCTTGCCCAGCGATGTCTCCATGTTCTCAGACCTCAGCCTGTACTCTGAACACAGTGTTGTCATAACCAATGGACATGATGGCCGAAACTGCAAAAAGGACTGAATTATTTTTTTATTTTTTTATCTTTCATGCCAGCAACCATTTTTTCAAAGTAAAGGGAATGGAATTTAAGTGTCCAGTTGCATTTTTACTTTCAGGTTGAAAAGGTTCTGTCTGTTGCTGAGGATGTGAAGAATATTGGAAACAAACTTTTTAAGGATCAAAACTGGAAAGCTGCTGTCAGCAAATATAGCAAAGCCCTCAGGTAATGTATAGTCTCACTGTCTGCTTGCTTTCAGTCACAATCACTTTTTACAAGTACAAATTTGAGAGGTGCGCTTTCCTTAGAACCATCCAAATGAAATAAATAATCTCAAATCATCTAGACATTTTATAAATACTACACCCAATATCTGAAATTAAGTTTGTGGCTTATGTGGTAAGGACTGCTACTTATGAGCCTCATATTCAGGCAGGTATACTTCAGTAATGCAGTTCATGGAAATGTACCGCTTTAAAGCCCTGCTCCAAAACATGAACACATTTAAATGACAAAGGTTTCTTAATTCTGTATTTTTCTTATTATTAGAAGCCAAATGAAAAGACCAAAACCATCTTCCTCAGCCTGTCTGTTGCTCTCAGCTCCAAACCAATTCGTTCCTATTGAAGATAGGAATGTGTCACACTTAAATAGTTTTATTTTAAATAATAGTCTAAATCATTTTCTAAAACAGATAAAAAATTTTAGCAAATGTTACTCAAACAGTAGTAAATGCATTTGTTTGGGAATATTTCCTGCAGCGGATTAATATGCGCTAATGAGTATTTCAGGCATCAGGGTGGTGTGACTAAAAATAAATTACAGTTCCCATATTCATTGAATGTCACCCAGTGAAACAGTGTGGTTCATTTTTCTAATTTTAATAGTTTTACACAACAATGGAGGTCTATGGCACAGAGGAATAAGGCAATACTTGTTAGCGGGATCAATGCGTTGTTTTCTTTGGTCTTTTCATGGGATTTGTTGACTATAAAAAATGTAGAATATCACGAGCATCATCTTTTAAAACAGAACTGGGGAACCCGCACTCGTTTCCACTGCTAGTTCAATAAATGACGTGTGCCTGTCCGGAAGAAGACTTATTTACAAATGGTCACCCATCTAAAATTAAGTTCATAAAGCAAACCACCTTTTAAAACACTGACGCAGCAGCAGATCGATGGAGTTGCGCTATCTTACGACTTCAGGCACAACAGCATCCTTTCATCCTCCCACTGCAGTTTCACCTGTTGTTCAGTTCAGATTTAATAGTGCACAGCAACATTTTTCCAGTGATATTAATCGTTGCTGTCACTAGAAAGGAGCCAAATTTTTTTTTCTTTTCTTTTCTTTTCTTTTCTACCTCTGCAGGTACTTGGAGGTGAGTGGAGATCAGCTGGAGGAGGAGGTGCAGCAGAAGCTGGAACCCACGGCCCTGAGCTGCTTCCTCAACACAGCAGCCTGCAATTTGAAGATGCAGCTGTGGCAGGATGCTCTGGACAGCTGCAATGAGGTAACATAGGCCAGAACATAACATTAACAACACACACACACACACACACACACACACACACACACACACACAGGTTTACAGCTCAACTGCCACTCGGGATCCCCATGCTAAGAATTTGCTCCTTCCCACTACTAGAAGGGAAGATCAGTACCTCTCAGTGTTGGTAAATATGAAGCTACTGTCGGCAGCCAGTTAGCTTGGCTTCACATAAAGACTGGAAAAAAGGGGGACAGCTAGCATAGTCTAGCTCTGTCCAAAGGTAACAAAATCCTCCAACCAGCAGCTTTAAAGCTAATAGAGCAATGACCTCCTGGATCCTTGTTTTCAGTGTGAGGTTGCCAGGAAGCCAGTGGAGATTAAAGCAAATAAGTGCATTTCTGACTCACTGGCAGTTTACAGTCTATCTTGTTCTTATATTCACTATCTTTAACATGGACGTGGCGCACTTAAATAAATTCTTGGTTGAACCCATCCTCCCTAGTCAGTGATAGAGGGGGATATAATTGGCACTTAGAAGAACATACTTCCAAAATTATATTGCAGACTTAAATAAATGAACATGCGAAGAGGAGGGAAATTCATTTCTGATGTTTATTTCTGTTGTGTTTTACAGGCTCTGGAGCTGAACCAAGCGAACACTAAGGCACTTTTCCGGAGGGCCCAGGCCTGGCAGGGGTTAAAGGAATACAGCAAAGCCATGGTAATGTCCATAACAGCACCTCTGTAGTTTAGCAGTTGACAGCTGGAAGTCCTACCTATTTATTAATTTCAAGCCTTAACAGAATCCGGGCGCATTGAAATTGTTTTCTGTGCTTCTCACTTGACAGACTGATCTGAAGAAAGCTCAGGAAATAGCTCCAGAAGACAAAGGTGGGGAATTTATCTTCAACATTTTCTGCCTTACTGTGATTTGTTATCATGACAGAAGGATACAGCTTTCTCCTTCTCCCACATTAGCACATTTAGTTTAACATTTCATGCATATTCACAGGCATATGAGTCCAGGACTGCCCCCCCAAAAATCATAGTGTTAGTTCTTCCTCCTAATTGAACTTTATGGGGGAAACTTAGTAAAAGTTAAGTTATTAATGAAAGGACAATTGCAGGACATCAATGCTGCTTTGCTTGGTTACTAGGGTTTTATTACAGAGAGCCAAGTGTACTCATAGTTTACATGGGGGGGCAATTCGACCTTAACAGAGAGCATGGTTTTAAATTAACCATTAAAAAAAAATCAAATTCTCATGAATATTGTCTGTCAGTAATTGGTAGTGTTAAGTGTTAAAGGTAGATATTTTAATGCCAGGTCTAGAACAAGTAAGACCCGGTCATAGAAAAACTGGCCCATTATGCTGCTAGAGGTCAAAAACTCCACAGGGCACCTTTTTATAAGGACAACACGGCTTTAATGCTAAAACTCCTACAGATAGCAGTGGGTGAAATCTGCTGTAAATGACAGAAAAGCATATTAGATTAAATTTGTGTTTCAGGTCTTTAAATGAACAGACACTCTTATCTAGCTACGTTGTTGAGAGTGACTCAGTTATAAAGTTATTCAGTTATATGCTCCATAGTGCCTGGTGTATTCAAGTATTTAAGCATAAAAAAATGACAAACTCTCACTGTCAAGTAAGCATTTGAACATCAAAGTAAATAAAAAGACCTTAAAAAGGTCACACACAGATTTACAGCAGTTGAAAAGCTAAGGAGCCAAAGTTATTTATATGACCAGAGCGTCACTTGATACGTGTTGTTAGTCCTGTGACATCATTGAACAATCAGCTGACGCACCTAGTATTTATTAGCTGTCGTTTGCTTGCCACTTCTAGTTATATCATACGGTTTTGTCTGATTGCAAGCTTTTACTACACCTGCACTGGTCGTTTAGAGAAACAGTTTAGAAGTAATACACCCCTCCTCCCCCCCTACAGATTTGTTTTCTGCAAATCTGGAGCTCTTCTGTTTTCTGACAGTGTAAGCTGCAGGTTATAGGCTGCTGGTAAGGAGATAACAGCTATCAGTACGCTTCATGCTCTCCTCGTGCCTTCAGGAGCAGGCTGGCCGTAAAATGAAATTGACAGTGTGCAGGAAGACAGACAAAATGTGCTCAAGTGGACACATGGGGACCGAAAACAGTGTTTGAAACCTCAGCATTCAAGTTGAAAAATTCTGTACAAATTAGAAATAATTAGTTTCATTGATTCACTTTGAGTTTCTTGTTTGACAAACTATGTGAAACCGATTTCTTTTTGACAGCTATCAGCAACGAGATGAAGAGAGTGCAGCTTAAAATCCAGGAGGAGAAAGAGAAAGAGAAGAAAATCTATGCCAAAATGTTTGCATGAAAATTTCAAGAAGGGATGCAATGAATCGTTATCAATATTTGAAGTCATCTCTACGGGGGAAGCTGCCCTTACAAAGGAGTCTGAAAGCAGTTGAAAATGTACAGTATTTTCACTGGACCGGTTCTTTCGTGTTTTCCAGCCAGCACCATTCTCACTGTCTGTATTCTTATGAGGGAATAACTGTTGTACATTTTGACTCGTCTTCATTCCGGCAAGTGTGTTCACTGTAATGAATAGTTTGAACGTTAGTCTGATGCATGTCTGACTCCACTGCTCTGAAAAACTGGGTTAACACTTGGCACTGATCTTTGTTCTGGGGCTTTCAAGCAGCAAAGCAAAGTTATTTGTGTTGTATCGCATACAGTTCATCGATTTGTTTTTATTTATGTTTTTTACAGAGGTGAATAAATCAAAAAGGACAGCATTCAAGTGTTCTTTATTCATTACGGTGATACACCTAATATTATCTACAATACTGTCAAAAGCTGTCAAATTGTACCTGCAGTAATGCTAAAATAAACCTTAATTTAAGAACAGCCTGTTTGCTTGTTCCGTTACAGATTTTGAAGGAAATATATTAATTATAGTTGGTCAAGTTCTTTAAAAAAAAAAAAAATACAAAAATAAGAGCCACATTACTTTTAAACTGTTTCAAATGCCCACATTGTGAATATTACGGCAATAATGCAAAAACTGCCGATTTTGACTTCAGTTTTATTATGGTCCTGACTTCTGAATGGGTTTCATAACCCCTCTGCCTCATCTTTAAATGTAATACCCCACTGTATAATTTAAGAATTAATCTCTATGACAAATTGCAGTTCTCTTTCCAATATCATTACTTTTTATGCCCCCAAAAACAGCTACATAGTTATTTTAAGTTCCGTACTTAGGCACATTTGCCATCAGCTGGCCAGTCAGGTAACCCTGAATATGTCGTTGTACTATACAGTCATCTTTGAAGACAAAAGCTTAAAAGACCCCCTGAGGTTCACATTCCATTGTAGGCTGGTCCGCCGCCACCTTCAGGCACCACCCAGTTGATGTTTTGGCTCGGGTCCTTGATATCACAGGTCTTACAGTGGACACAGTTCTGAGCGTTAATCTGCAATCTCATCCCATCTCCCGTTTCCACGGGAACGTACTCGTACACACCTGGGACGGTTGTTGGACAGAGAAAGTAAACTAGTTAGACCGCGGCACAAGGAGACTGGTGATGTGGGGGGAAAAAAAAAAAAAGTAAGGAGAACTACAGAGTTTACCAATGGGGATGGAAAACATTTTTTCAGTAGCAGATTAATGTCAACAGGTTAGTTTTTTTTAAAAAGTTTTTTCATGGTTTAAATGAGCACCTCATTGCTTTATGTTTTAAAGATGAAATGTAGACTTGACTGCTGCCACCCACTACAGTGGCCGGAGGTCTGCACGAGAGATGGTGCAGTTGATGGTGGAAGGCTTTGGAAAATCCCACTGTTTGAAACTGTCCTATTTGAACAGACATGTTGACCGATCACAGTTGGCGAGCAGAAACGAAGGTAGCCAATGTGAATGTGGATGATATTTAGTCTGAAATTGCAAATGACAGGGGCTATGGGAGGAAGCTGAAGTTTACTGTTGGACCCTGAAAACCTGATGCATTTTGCAGGTATAGAGATATCTTGGTATCTATAAGAACTGAAGAGTTTTTACAATTCTACAGTTTCAATTGCTGTCCTGCTTTATCCAGTCTCCGCCACTCTTTGTCATGGCTCGCCTCTGTGGGCCACAAAGATATAGCCACTTCACACATCAGTAAGTTTCAAAGTTTCCAGAGAATTCAAAGAGTTCCAGTGTCCGAGACAGTAGCAGGAGTTTAGCTTTGCAATCACAACTGCTGCACTGGAAATGAGAGCCAATAACCTGAGACTGCAAAGTCTGCCTGTGTTAATGAACACACTCTCTCTTATTCTATTGATAAAAAGACTTGGTAAAACCTAGTATATACCTGGACCACTAATTATTTTTTTGCTTCTTTCCTACTCTCTGTGCTCACACATACAGCATTTTAATTCAGCCGAATTCAAAATAAAGCTGTTCTCATTTACATGTTTTTCAGTTTCAGTTGTCAGACAACGGAACAAGTCTGAAATAGCGACTGAAACGTGGCCCACTAAGACCACATGTCAACCAGCAGTCACTTCCAAGCTGCTGCTCTGCACTGCTAAAGCCCTGATTTTATAACTGCGACGACGACAATGACAAAAATCACCGTACACGTTAAAGACAACGGCTGTGCTGGGATTTCGGCCAGATTTACTTTTAAATTGATCATTCAGAGAGAAATACCAAGCTCATTTACGTCAATTGAATGAGATGCATATAGAGGTGAGCCTGCTGAGGGAAAACCCCGGCCTCACGCTAGAAGGGCGATATTGGCGACTCTTCTATGGATCGTAGCTAAGGTTTGTGCAAAAAGTCGCTAGATTTGTCGCTAGTTGCTTTTGTGAAGAAAAGTCGCTAAAGGAGTCTGAAAAGTTGGCAACACTGCCCGTAAACGCCCCCACCCCCACTGACGCAATAGAAACTGTTTGTGCCAATTCATTTTGAAAAAGCAATGGCCAATGGGGAAACTCCAACACTTGGCCGGCCGACCAATGGTGTAACTTCAGCACTAAGTCACGTGGCATTCAGCTGAGCAGTGATTTAACTTCATCACTCACTCACTCAGTCAGTCAGTCAGTCAGCCACATTTCGATCATTGGGCCTGCCCCACTGTTGTGGGGGTTTTCTGCTTAACTCTGTTCTACATCATAGTATATTGAATACTGTTTGGTTTTGGACTGTTGGTTGGACAAAGGAAGCAATATGACAATTTTACCATGAGCTCCGGGAGATTAGATAAGATTTGGGCTTTTTTTATTTTTATTTCCATCATCGATTAATCTGACAAGATAATTTTCTTGATTAATTGATTGGTCTATAGGATAGTAGAAAATAGCGAAAAATGCCTAAAAAATTCCTATTAATCAAAGTTGACATTTTCAAATGGCTTGGTTTTGTCTGAAACAGTCCAAATATCTAAGATAGACAGTTCACTATCATAGGAAACAAATGCAAGAAATCTTTACACTTGAGATGAAATTTAAGTCATTTTTACTTGGAAAAATGACTCTAAAGACTAGTTCACTTTCAAAATTGTGGCAGATTCATTTTCTGTACATTGACAGTCAGCTCAAACAAAATTAGACCTATGCTTACAAGCCCTGATTCACTTGTAACTTAGATATTGGTTTGAGACCCTATGCAACAAAACAGAAAAACAGAACAACTTATCTACACTCACACATTGTATGTGTGATGCTTTTCAAAAGCCATGATGCCGTTACCTGCGGGACAGAAGCGCTGCTCGGGCCCATCGTATATGGCCAAGTTCCTGGCGACTGGTACGCTGTCGTCCTTGAGGGTCAGATGCGGGGGCTGGTCCCCCTCATGATTGGTGCCACTCAGGGCCACAGAGGAGAGCAGGTCAAAGCTTATCTTGCCATCGGGCTTGGGATACTCAATCGGTGTGCAATCTTTAGCCGGTTTCAGCTGGTTTGCATCAAGGCCTGAGGCAGATCGAGTACAGCCGGTTATGAAATGGCGATTTTCGATGCTGAGATGAGATGACACCTCACCTTAAGAGAACCCGCTGGCATTTTGCCGTTATTGTCGATCTCCGGCAGCACAGCTAAACACAGTGAAAATCTATACTGTTCCCCTTTACATGTAAAATGCTCTCCACATTTAGCTAGGGTCATGGAAACTACACGCAATGCTATATTCTTTTTATACTATGTTCAGAGCTGCATAGCTGTTTTTGTTAAAATCAGCAACGTAAGAGGGTGAAATCAGGTTCTTTGCAATTAGGTTTTATCAATGTAGAAAATCCCACCTTTCACTATTTAAAAAAACTTCCATTTTCTCTCTTTTTTTCCAAATTGCCTCATTTCTCCTGCCTGCCTGTTAGAAATGAGCTTTGTTGTAAACCGTTCATTCTTTGTGTCTAATATTGATCTTTTTGTCTTTCGTTTCCTTCAGCTCTTTAAAAATACATAAAAATGTTCATGTTACCTCCAAGCTGTAAAAGGATTCTGCTCCATTATACTCACCACAGTGTTTAAGTGTCCATGGCTCCTTTCCTCTGAAGATCCAGTAAAAAAGCCCAGTATAGACCATGCCACCGTACAGGCCAAAGTAATTGTGGAACGATGGCCTGATGTTTCTCACTGCATACAGCTCTTTCCACACCCACGAGTTCTTCAAGGTCTCAGCGTACTCAGGTACATGGAGCCCTGGGGGGGGGATTGAAATGAATTTCTGCTCTGCTGTTGTCATGTTTACCATTCTGCACATTTGCGGCACAATGCCTTCAGTAATCTTGACCTCGCTAGGTAAACATTTATAAAACAATGACTGGATTTCAACACATTTCCAGGAATTCGAATAGTTAAACTTTTCCACTGGGAGAAATAATTCCTTTGAAAACATGTCACAGTCAGTTCTGTAGACTTTGCTTATCAGCTAGGACACCGTTTCGGTTAAAACACTCTGCTGTCACATTTTCAAATGTAATTTTTCCAGTGTTTTGAGCAGCACAAATGAAACTGTATTAACCTCAATCAAATTGGAGTGGTGGCACAAGTTTCAGAGATGGATGTCTTCAAACCCTGGCACATAAAAACGAAGGTATCTGCATAATACCACTTGGAGTATCAAAGAAATTTGGGTGAGCTAACCCTTTAAGAAAGCAATGTCTGTATGTTTTTCTTTTCCATACTACAGACAATTTGTATTGAAATAGTCCATTGTTATTTTGCCATTATGCTATAGAGAATTACCAAATTTATGTTAACACCAAGTAATCAAGTCACAACAATCACAGAAAGACGGATCATATTCTGTTTGCCACTCCAAGTATTTGTCAATACCCAATACTCCCTTTGCGTTGGGTCCAACCTGTGATTGTTTTTTCTCAAAGCAGTCTGTCTTTTCTGAAAGTTTGTCATGATTCTGGAAACCGTTCCCACTGACATTTTTACTGACACTGCAGCTTTCTGATTGATGCAACTAGAGGTTTAGTACAAAGTATTTGTCCCCACTGGACCTCTGAAGTTTTCTGATGTTACTTTAAAAAATAATTTTAAAAGAGTTTACTGACTGACCTTTCATGGCTGTATAATAATGCTACCTGACAGCTTTGTAGCACTGTTTATGATTATGTAACTTTAAAGTTAATCCCCCCCCCCCCCGCTTTGCGTTATCTCCTTTAGTGAGGTTTTGGAATTTAACAGAGTAATGGAGTAAATAAAACGAAATGTAAAACGGCTACTGATGCTACTATCGTGATCTTTAAAAGGCTCTGTACCTGCTGTCTCTGAATCCAGGCTCTCTGCTGTGAGTTTGGGGAAAATGGCCTCTGCGGCCAGCATGCCGCTCTTCATCGCTGTGTGGGTGCCTTTGATCTTTGGGACGTTCATGAAACCGGGGCTGCAGCCAATCAACAACCCTCCAGGGAAGGTCAGCTTTGGGACGGACTGGAGAGGAAGAGGAGAGAGTTCAAGCCCACTGTCAACTTTCTTGTGTTCTACTTTCTGAGACCTTAAACCTCCTAACTGGATTTCAGGAATGTGGTGGCTGTTCATTTTGCTGTATCCTGGGCTAATACAATCATCGAGCGCTTTATCAGGAACACCACGCTAATACTATGCAGGGCCCCCCTTTTGCTCGCGAAAAAGCCTCAGTTCTTCGTGGCATGGATACCACAAGATGTTGGAAACATTCCTTTGAGATTGTGATTCCTGCTGACATGACTGCGTCACATAATTTCTGGAGATTCGTCAGCTGCACATTCACGCTGCCAATCTCCCGTCCCAAAGGTGTTTTATTGGATTCAGTTTTGGTGACTAGGGAGGCAACCGAAGAACACTGAACTCACTGTCATGTTCATGAAATCGAAACGGAGGTCCAGATTCATCAGGCCAGGCTACATTTTTCCGGTCTTCAGCTGTCCAGTTTTGTTGAGCCTGTGGCCACTGCAGCCTCAGATTTCTGTTCTTGGCTGATTGAAGCCGAACAAGACATATTCTTCTGTTGTTGTAGCCCGTCCGCCTCAATGATCAATGTGTTGTGCATTCTGAGTTGCTTTTCTGCTCACTACAGTTGTAAAAAGTGGTTATCTGAGTTACCGTAGCCTTTCTGTCAGCTCCAACCAGTCCGGCCATTCTCCTCTGACCTCTCGCCTCAAAAAGACGTTTCCGTCCACAGACTGCTGCTCACTGGATGTTTTTTGCTTTACACACCATTCTGATTAAACTCTAGAGATTGTTTTGAGTTAAAATCCCAGGAGATCAGCAGTTTTTCAAAAACACTCAAACCAGCCCATCTGGCACCCATAATCACACAAACTCACACGATACAGTTTTTCCCCATTCCAGTGTTTGATGTGACCATTAACTGAAGCTCCTGACCTGTATCTGCATGACTTTATGCATTGTGTACTGATGCCACGTTATTGACTGACTGGATTACTGCATGAATAAGGCAAGTGCACAGGTCTTCCTAATAAAGAGCTCGGTCAGTGTATGCCATTAGTATGTCCATTTATGCAAGTCCATTAATTCTGGATATTATCAACTATAAAACAATTACCACGTGAAAACGTAAGGCCTATTATATATGCCTTTAAATAAAAAAAATGTGGTTACTGTGTATCAGCAACCAGTTGGTATTTTGTTGTATTAAATGTACACGTGTCACGTGTAAGGAGAACTAAGTGAGCCTTTATCTATATGCACACATCAATTTTCTGCCGCTTATCCAAGTCCAGGTAACAGTGGCAGTGGGTTGAGTAACTTCTTTTACATAAGTATATACATTTGTTATAATTAAGAGAGATATTTCGTATATCATAACATCTTATTGCAGTTTTGTTTTAGTTTAATTTCATTTTCAAAATGAAACATTTCCTTTTTCTTAATTCTAATAATGACACTTTAAGATAATGGCACTTCATTAGCACCAGGTAACACCTATTCTGGGCTTGAAATGATTTTTATTGCCCGTTTGTCAACTTTGTCATTGGTGGAGATAATGTTTTAATTTGATCATATTTTCCATCATATTCTAATCTATAATTTATGCCCAATAGGAATGACACAGCATATCTGACAGAGTAGAACATGTTATCTATCCTCGTGGGAGAATTTTTAAAATCAAAATAAACAGATAGCTGAGGAAGCACCAGAAACAAACACAGATTAGGAAAATCAAACAAACCACGTTACAGCCTCGCAAACGTATTTTATGCGTGCAATATTAAGACCAAACACAGTAATGTATCAGTAGTAGTGAAAATATTTACATAAACTGATGTAAATAGTAGGCTGTTTCTGTTCTCAGTCCAATGTAACAGCATTGATTTGTTTGCTAAGTAAATTAGACTCTAAATTTAGAATGCTGCTGATGGCTTTACTTTAAAATAAAAGGAGGAATCAATTTAAGCAAGCCTTCAGGAAAACTGGCTAGTTAAATGGAGTCCTCTCTGTATTACACAAACAAAGAAAATTCAGTGATTACATCTTTGTTATTTCCCCAGTGACACAGCTGCACTCACACTCAATCTTGTGACATTTAGATTACTTCAGTGTTATGGCGCTGTGTGTTTTCTATGACAAAGCAAGGGCTGTTTCACTGCTCATGGTTTTATGTTGTAAAACAGCAAGTTAACAACAGACAAATTTGATAAACACATTTTACGCCATACCGTCATCCTCCAGCCAATTGATAATACCTGTAATCCTCCCTCGTTCAGGGCCCTGGCTCCATATGCAATCCTGTGGCCTCCCTCCAGAGTGGGAGCTACAAAGGGATGGTGCTTCCAACGCTGGAATTCTCTGAAGGGGCTGAGGTAAGGGTTGGTGTAGTCTAGACCTATCTGGAGTGGGAGGAGATTTGCTGGTTTAATGTGAGTCGTTTCAAAACAACAAGTATAAACAGAACAAGTAGACAAATACGTGGAAAGGCATTTCTGACATTTTTTGACATTCACCGTGGCTATGGACAGAATTCAAATACATTTATTTTTTCACATCTTCTTGTGTTGCAGTGTTAAATTGAAATTGATCAACGATTGCTCTATCTATGCACGCTTAGAATGTGCAGCCTGTTCAAAAACAGAAATATCTAATTCAAATATTTATTCAGACTCTTGGTTATGACACTACAAATCAAACTTTAATCATCTGTGATGTCTCTAAAACTTGTTTGAAGGTTGCCCACAGGAAAATAAAACTGTCTTTTTATAGGTTTCAATGTTCAAAGTGAATGTCAGAGTAAGAAAAAATAAAACCAAACCAGGTTTCTGTTGTGCTCTGAGGTCAACTTGTCCCAAGTTATAGGTCTAAGGACACATGTAAAAAAAAAAAAAAAATCTATGAAGTGTGGAACCATCAAGACTCTTCTGTGCTTTATGTTTGGCCAGAGTCACTGACTGGACAAGTAAGGCCTTGGTCAGGGGGGAGAAACCTGCCAGGGATTTATTGTGGTGTCTCTGTAAGGTGCCATTTAATGAGTCTGAATTGACTGGTCTAATTGATAGACTTTATATACAGTTTATGATTTATGTCTGGTGAAAACTGCATATTGCTCATCACCTGGTTAATACTAAACTGTTTGGTATGGTCAAATAATATAATGATATGGGGATGTTTCTTAGTGGAATGGGGAAATTTGTCAGGATGGAGAGAATACTAAAAACGTTCGATAAAGTGCATGTGCCCTAAAAACTGGGAATCTCTTTATAGCACAACAATCCAAGGCACGCAATCAGGACAAAGCTGGCTTAGCCTCAAGTCAAAGCACTGACTTAAAAATCAGTGCTAAAAGTGCTGAACTGAACTCAATTAATGATCAGTGGAAAATGTATTTGACCAATGTTGGCCCATCAAATCTGGCAGAGGTCGAGATTCTCTGCAAAAATCAGCAGTCCACATGCGCAGAGTGGCAGATGTACAAGTGAGAAGATTTAAAGCTGTAATGACTGTTATCAGTGCTTCTGAATTTACCTAAATGCCTTAAAAAAAAAAATAAAAATCTAAAATTCATACTTTTAATAAGTAACTCTGTAACAGATAACACACACACACATTTTGCAATCATATAATATAAATATGATTATGTTTCACTTCCACTTCACCGTTAAATGCAAAGCATAAATTCAACTTTTTATTTATTTTTCCTCCGCTGGATAAATGATATACAGTAATGTAAGACTGTAAAACTGCCCACGGCTTCACTGTTTATTCAGAAGCTTAAGAATTATCCTTGGATTATTTACTGCATGCATGACATCCAGCTCTCACATCTGCATGTACCATTGTCAAGAACGAATACAAAGCCACTCACCACAAAGCCCAATGCCACTAGTGGTTCTCCTTCATTCAGGTGATACAGGAAGGATCCTCCATATGTGTTCCTGTTCAGAGGCCAACCCACAGAATGCTCCACTCTGCCTGGCCTCCACTTCTTCTCATCAATCATCCAAAGCTTAAAAAAGAAACAAAGGGGGGACAAAAGTTATTAACAGGCAGAAGATTTCTTTAATTACACTCGTTTATACCTCTTCAAGATCCGGATTGACTATGTTTGGCTTTGCTATGAAAAGACTGAGTTCGTGTTTCCATCAAGGATGGGAATTTTTTTTCCTCGACACCAAAACAAGACGAGGTCAAAACCTAGTATATGGCTGGACCGCCCTTTACAGTTTGCTTCTTTCCTAGTCTCTGTGCTCACATACATCTAATTTAATACAGCCAAATTACCAATAAAGCTGATCTCATTTACATGTTTTTCAGTTTCTTTTGTCAGACGATGTAACAAATATGAAATAGTGACTGAAATGCTTCCCATTACGGACCACATGTTAACCAGCAGTCACTTTCCAAGCTGCTGCTCTGCACTGCTAAAAATCCCGATTTTATGACTGCAACGTCATCTGACAAAATCACCAAACACATACGCTAAAGACAACGGCTGTGCTGTGATTTCGGCCAGATTTACTGGTAAAATGATCACTCAGAGAGAAAGTTAGAAGCTCATTCGCGTCTGTGCCAGCTGCCGTGCGGTCAACTGAATGACACGCACAGAGGGGTGTGCCTGCAGAGGGAGAGCTCGACCTCGCCCTACGTAGACAGCAGGGCAACATAGATTACTTTAGAGTAAAAGTAAAATTACTGTAACGTTACTAAAGGGCTACTATGAATACTCTATAGACCTTACTATTGTAGATATTGGTGGCAGCTTTCTGCCCGTTAGCCATAAATCCTGTTTCATACTGTGACTGAAGTTAAATTGCCTCTTTACAGCAGATGCTGTACACAATTCTGAATCTCCAGTGCACAAACAAAATTACAGCAACCGCTTTTTATCAGACTCCTCAGGACGGACATTTCTCATTAGGAATGATCAGATAAACCAGTTTAAGGGGAAACGAAATGTAAGCACCCAACAGAGTTTCTTTCTGAAACTAGCTTGATGTGGGCGGTACATGTTATTTACCTCCTTCAGGCCGATGGCGTAGGTCTGGGGTTCACAGTTCTCGCGCAGGTTGAATTGCTTGTAAAGCTGCTTGGCCAAGTGGCCGTGACAGCCCTCTCCAAACAGTG
This sequence comes from Xiphias gladius, assembly GCF_016859285.1. Taxonomy (NCBI): domain Eukaryota; kingdom Metazoa; phylum Chordata; class Actinopteri; order Istiophoriformes; family Xiphiidae; genus Xiphias; species Xiphias gladius. The sequence goes on from NC_053422.1 coordinate 6,693,912, forward strand.
TGACTTTAGCATGGAGCTCCATTCCCCTCTCAAAAACATCCTGAAGCAAGAGAGAAACAGGATTCATAATTATGTTTCAGAAGTAATTTCATAAATAGTTGCTTTTTATATATTGGACAACAAAATCTGGTATATAAACAAGACAGAAAGGGAAAAAAAATAGCTGTACAAAAACATCAGATCCCACCCTCTTATGCCGGGTTCAGACTACACGATACTTTTGTCTGATAAGATGGTAACCGTGTCAAATTAGGCGATAATAGAGTCGTAAATTCTTGCCGTGGCTTGACCGAGAGATATGACCGACTACACATCGGTATCCGACATATCACAGTTTGCCATCTTTCACGACTTGCATGGTGTCATTGAACGGAGGTGCCAGGGACCGATTTCCAAGAACTAGAATGTGAACACCGAATGGAGTTGGAAGCGGTGTGTATGATACTGGCTGTCTTGTGTCTCGAGGACACATAAAGAAGGCAATGATGCACTGAAAATGCTGTAACCAGTGGTGCCCACATGACATTGCCCCAACACACTATTAATTGTTTATTGCATATTACCGTTTACTATACTATTTCGTGAATTGATTAAACAATACATTTTTTCAAAACACTGTGCATTTTTGAGGGACAAATAAATATTTGAATTAGATATTTCTGTTTTTGACAAGGCCTCAGGACAAGGCCTGATGTATTCAAGCTATTCATGTGTACGGTCGCTTTGTAAAGTATTCAGACCTCTTCACTTTTTGCACACATTATTGTGTCGTAGACTTCATTTTAAAATGATATTTCTAAAAACATGTTTTCACTTTCTTATTATGGGTTATTGGGTGTACTATGATGGGCAAAAATGGGGATTTTATTCATAGAGAAAATTACATTCACACTACAATAAAGTGTGCAAACAATGAAGGGATCTGAATAGTTTCCAAAGTCTTGTAAAGAATGGCCTGCATTTCTAAATCCCATGAAGCTATGACGTAGGCTCAGGAGCTCAGAGACAACAGTGGGACACTAGTATTAAATTAACTTTTTTAACTGTACAGTACCTTCGGCGAGCCATCCTTGGCGATGCCTACATCATTGGTGGCAATTCCTTTTACACTTCCGTCTTCATGAAACAAAACCTTGACAAAAGTAATACAGATTAAGGATAACATCTGAAGATGAGCGGGTTAACATGATAAACATGTTAACATGATAAACGTGTTAATTTAAAATGACTGAACAAGAACAATCAGGGGCACTAATTCTGACTGCGGTACTATAACTTCTTTAGCTAAACAATCAACATGTCCACTCATAAAGGTAAACCTATGATCGGCCAGTAACAGTAGATCCAATACATTATTTAGGCTGTAAAAATGAAAAATATATTTGTACACTGATAATAATTATGGTCTTTTTGTTTAGCTCAGGTTGAAAATGGAATGTAATGCAGTGACGTTTATAGAAAAAAAGTGGGCTGTACTGTTTGTTTGGGAAGTTGCTGACTGCACTGCAATTACAGAAAAAGGAAGACATTAATGAAGGTTTAAAGCAACTTCCCATCATTCTTTGATAAACTCAGACCAGTGGTGTAAGCACTCATTTTCATTATAGCACCTAAATCAGACCAAACAGTACAAGTTAAAAAAAAAAAAAAAAAATCTTGCCTGGCTTTGTTAAAAATCAGAACGGTGGTGACTGAGATACTGTGTTTCATTGACAACTGATCTACAAAACCATAGCCAACCTAACAACAAACGGTATATTTTTTTAGAGATGAAGGAAGGAGGCGAAACAAAAGCGGAAAAAATATGCAGTACATCAAAGAAATTTAAAAGAGGTCTCACCTCAGCTGCGGCGTAACCAGGGTACAGCTCCACTCCAAGCTCCTCAGCCTGCTCCCCCAGCCAGCGTACAAAGTTCCCCAGCCTCACAATGTAGTTACCATGGTTCCTCATGGGCAGACCTACAGACGGCAAGAAAAATCATACACATGAACTCAGCCCTGCTGAGGTCACAGTGTTATATGAAGTTGTAACAAGCTGACCTAGAGTTTGAGAGTTGTGTTTCTGCATTAGCAGTTCTCTTTTATTTAAAAACAAGAAAAAAAAACAAAAAAACCCCCAAAAAGGATCATTCTGTGATTTTTCACCATGTAAATTACAGATATGTTCCAAATTGCTTTTAACTTCAAACAATCTACGCTGTTTGAAATTTTGGTGGCGTGACAACCCTTACGATTACACGTGGATTTTGATTTCAAAGACTGAGGCATCTTTCTCTCATATCAGTTCAGTTAAAAAAAAATATCTCTTCAGTCTACTCACCACATAATTTGCACTGAAATGCAGGCACATCCCGTCTGTTAATTTTTAAAATCCCCTACATTCTCACCTGTTTGGAGCCTCTTTACTCCCAGTAGTAAATAACACACACTAATGATTACAAATGCAACTGTGATCTCTGACTGAAACCATGAAGTTATCAATTAAAACAACCTCTCTGTGGGGCAGAACCTGTTTACACCTTGTCAGAACGATAGTGCGGCCTTAAAAAGTGAGACAGCCTTATACCATTTTTATTCAAAGAGAATATCAGAGGCTTTTACCTGGCAACATGGGGACAGGGATTCTGTGTTTCTCTGTTAAAATGCTGAATATGTCTTCAGTCACTGGAGTGTTCAGAGGTGCCTGAGGTAAGAACACAATATGCAATTGTTGAGAGTTTGACTTCATAAGGATTTGTGTGTATTCATAAATAATTTTACAATTTAAATAGCATTGTTTTATTATTTAAAGCTATATTTGCTAATATTTACACATATACATGCATATCCATTCATATATCCAGGGTAGGAGTTTGCAAATAATGATGAATAAACTGTACTATATACCAGTATGTACAGTATGTGTAACTATGGTATATATAGCATTGCTGACGTACTGTACAGTCGCAAAATACAATGTGTTGCACAACATTCAACAACAACATGGATCACCTGATGTAACCATTCCTTATGCTCTAAAGGAAGGACATCTTTGTAGACACAAGTCTATGCACCGAACCCCCAAAGAAGTCACTCACCCCTCGGTCCATCCAATCAGGAAAGAGCTCGTGGAGTGCAGTGGGCTCCAGACAGGCTCCCGACAGAGTGTGCGCCCCAATCTGAGAGGCCTTCTCCACAAGGCACACTCGCAGCTCCTTCTCATGTTCGTTAGCTAGCTGCTTCAGACGAATGGCTGCTGAAAGACCGGCGGGGCCCCCGCCTACTATCACCACATCTGCCTCATCAGCAAACCTCTCCATTTCGATCCCTGGGAGAGAACCAAAAGATAAGAAACAAATACTAAAGGAGAAATACCATCACCCATGAAAGAGAGAGGCACTGCATTTAGACTCAATTTGCAATATTTCAGGAGGATAACTGCAGGTCTACGTGGCAAAGTTGGCAAAGTGTTAAACCAAAACTAACAGGATTTGGCAGGAGAGCCACCGAAAATTAATGACTAACTATGAATACTCTATCCTCTCAAACCTAATTTCAAAGTTGAACTCAACAGGCAAAGAAAACACTTTTCTGATCTATTCCAACTGACGACTCATTATGTGGAACACACAATTTCCTCACAGGTCTACTGAGAATACGCATTAGAACTATTTACTAAATAGCAAAGGAAGAACTAACAACCTTAAATGTCGAATAATGCTATAAGCTGGATCAGATTTCACAGGACAAAAAGACTCTTGCACATTCTCTTGGGTTTAGGAGCTTGGATCATTCCTGTCTATCTTTCCCACCACACCAAATGCAAACTGACTATTCTATTTTTATGGATATTATACAATTATACTATAGACCACAATACAAAATATTGTAGGAAGTCGTCAAAAGAAAGTTATGATGCAGGTTATACTTTCTTGATACTATCAGTTGTCAGTATCAAACACGTCTAAACAGATTTACTAATTTGATCGCAGGCATATTATAAGTTGCCCTGTATACTTTATTATGTAGGAAACAGTAACCAAAAATAAAATTAATACTCCTGTACATGCATATCAGGAACCCGGATGAGACTGGACTGATAGAAAAACATCAGTCCCCTCAAGGGTGCCAGTACATGTCTGGCCTCGGTCACCTAAATGACGAGAAAACCAGCCCGAGAGTGGGTCTTCATAATGACATGTGATTCCAAACAGTGCGGGGTCCTACCTTCCCATCTGGGATCTTTATCCCGAGGGTGGATGGTGTAGTGTGTCGTGATGCGGGGTGCCGACACCGAGGAGCACGTTCTTCTGTGTAGTGTTGTGTACAGCTGAGGGGCCGCATGCTCCGTCTGTACCGCCTTCAACGCCCTGATGCACCTGTGGGCTGCAAGAGGGAGAACAGCTCCCAGTCAGGACCAGTCCGAACTGACGGGGAATGTGGGCTGTATACTTTTTAATAGTGTGCTCAGTGGCGGAGCCCGTCCTGGTCCTTGAACGATAAAATAATCATGTAATCCAATAAGATGACAACAAATAAAACCCTGCCGGTCTAGACACGTGACATCATATATAAAAAAAAAAGGGACTTGTGAAAATATGACACCTCAACAAAGACATGGCAGAGACAAACACAAAGCTATTTTAGTAGCTAAATTAGCCAAAATGCCAAGCAGCTGTTTAGCTGCAGCCGCAGCACCATGCTAGCAAGCAGAGTTATGTGTGTGTGACTACTGCTAAGCCATATTCAAAGTCCAGCCGGCGTATAAACATCCTTCTTAGATCGGAAATACTTTCAAAAACCACGACAAGTCAGTAACAACATCAGTACATTTCTGAAAAGGCGCAAATGGATCGTATATAACCAAGGACAAGGGATGTGTAAGTGACCTATATATTGGTTCAACTTTCACCTACATTTTAGCAGGATGCTAACACAAATTAGCATGTTTGGACTAGCCAGACGAGTAAACATATTGAAACGCGGGGAAATATAATTCAGCACTTAACCCTTTGTAAAATGCAAAACACCGACAGCGATGCTGGTAAAGTGAAGTTGGCAGCTGAGCCCAGCACAGAAAAACTCGCAATACTTTAGCTAACTTGCTATTAGCTGACGTACCTTGACTTGAGTATCTGCTGGCTGGAAACATTGTGTGTCGGCTAGCGTACGCTCACTAGCGGACAGCGGCTTTTCGTTTTCCGACGAGCCGAAGTGAAGTGTGATGTGTCCCGACCTCGTCGCCAGCGCAGGTCTTGTGTAACCCGCCCGCTCTGCAAACAAATGTTGAGCCCTTACAAAACACGTCTCGTAACGCGGACACACGAGAGCGTCGTAGAAGCTGCGCTGCTGCGGCGGCGGCTGCGGCGGCGGCGGCGCACATCCGTCTGCGCCAGCGTAGATCTCCACACTTCACGCTGCAGCGCATCTGTGGTAAATCCCGGATAGAAACGTTTAGGAGACGGGCATTGTACGACAGGAGTCATCCCGCGCCGCTGTCCGCCGCTTGTAAGGGGAGACTGGGGAAATTGTGTTGTCCACAGATGGGACTGAAAGTTGAGCTATCCAAATTAACTTTTTTTTTTTTTTTTTTCTCCTGAATATTTTATTTTCAAAAATTAAATTTAACCAAACATGTACACAGAAAAAGAAACATACCTAAAGGGAGTCAGTATATAAAAGATAAAAGATAAATAAATAAAACTGTAGAGAGAATGCAGATAGTCATCTTGAGTTACCTATAGACGACTTAGAGCTAATCAGTAGTAATTATATATATATATATTTAAATCAAATCAGCAACCAACACTGGCTACGTGTCCATGTAGTTGAAATATGGACACATAGGCACATCTTTAGAAATATGTTACTTTATATCTCTTTCTGAGAGAGTATGTGATCTTTTCAAGTGGAAATATAACTGTTAATTTCCAAAAACCATCTATCCATGAGGATATGGGATTGTGACTTCACCGCTATGGCCTACACTTTCTGGCGTGAATAGTTAGGCTATTTTTATAAACCTTTTTCTCCTGTAATTTTAGGCATAGTGCCACAGAAGTCAGAGCAAACACAAAGAGAAATTCTTTTAATTTTCTAGCGGCCTAATAATTTCCCCAAGTGTTTTAACTGACACAAACTATTTAAAAACTGGGGAATTTTAAAGAGAGAAATGATATAACCTACCTCTTTGTTTATCAGTGGTTAAGTGTAACTAAGTACATCTAAGTACTTCAGTAAAATTATGAGGTTGAATATTTAAATTTCATGCAACTTTATGCTTCTACTTTGCAAGTCATAAATAAGTCAACAAGCTGATTTCACCCAAGAAAGTCAGAAATACAAAAACTTACTTCATAAGTAATTTTATTGTAGGGCACAGGTCGATAAACAAATGAACCGTTAACACGTTTTTGAAACAACGTTTCCCATCAATAACAAATGTAAGCCTGCAGAAATTATCAAAAAAAAACTGCTAGCTTTCCCATCTTTTCAGCATGTATGTAGGGATTTTAATGTAAACACAAACTGCCACACACAATGTACTCACAAATCATTGTTATAACAGCTAATTTATGCTCCTCTGTGTTATAGCATGTTTGCTATACATTTATACATTTACAGTGTCTAAAACAATTTCCACAGGAACCAGTCCTTCACTGAACAAAGTATGCACAGAAGAGTTTATGATCATCATACAAATGTCTTCACTGTACAGATCACACTGTAAAAAAATGTGCAGTGTGGTGTAGTTTTTGGTGAGTCGAGGTTGAGTCCATGATCAGACCCCCAGACCAGCTGGGGGGGGTGGGTTTTCTAGACAGGATTTATAAAAGACAATTTAAAATTTCCGCCATGTAGCTGCAACCCACTTATACCTTATACCAAGTTATACCTATCAAAATTAAAAACATTCTTTGTTGAACAAGTTGGACCTATTTCATACATTACATTCAGTATTTCCCTAAAAATCATTTATGATGGCAAAGGCAACACAAAATGGACTAAAGACAAAATACAGAATAAAAAAGGTTGCATCTTATCCCTCCCCAGCAGACTGGATAATCCTAAAACCTAGAAAGTTAACATGAAGTAAAAACAGAAAAGGTCTTTGCTGCAAGAGCGTTGCATGTACAGTATTTCTGGCAATATGAGATTAAAGTAGCAATGTACAGCTTGAAATGTATTCGGATGTGTCTATTAACTCTTGCAAAGGGAACGGTGAAAAACAGGGGTTGATTCACCCACCAAAGTTCTTCAGTGGAACTGCCCAGTGACTGATCGTACAAAAAAGAAACAAGTTGAGCATAAAATGTTTTTTTTTTTAAAGACATAGTTTCAAAAGCACATGGAAGATGTAGTCCTTTCCACTGCACTGCTAAAGGGTTTGACTTTTGTGTTTAATGTAATTTAGCTCAATCATGAGCACCATTATGAGCTCCAAATAGTCAATTTTTTTTTATTTCCTCTTGCACTGCCTATTTGAGTACTCCCCATTTTGATGTTTACAGTTAAAATATATATATTTTTTAGAAATATGTAGGAACATCTTAGGTGATAAATGGTCATTGCTGTGATGTTTTGCTGTGCGTTTCCCATGAGATCCTTTTGCATTAGTTGTATCAGTACCATTTAATGTCGCTGCCTTTACATCATCTGCCATGCCACTGAACATGTAACAGGTATGAATAAACCTAGACATTAGCCCAACAGAAAATGATCAGTTATGACTGCAGAGAAAAAAACATTAGCAAAACCAGATTAAAGGAAGATTAAACAATTTTGAAAAATTTTCTTCTTTAAAAAACATTCTACAATTGACGGTTGCATAACGCATGCCCTTGTGTGAGTAAAAGATCATTATTATCTTTTTTATGTGCAGCAATTCAAGGAACTGGCTTGTGACTCAAAGTCACATTTAGCAGGTTTCAGATTCTCCACAAAGGAGATTTGTTCAATTGTTAGTAGACCGGTTCGAAAGCATGCCAACCTGCCCTGCCTGCAGGAGAGGAGCTGAATTGTAGACCTGGAGACGTAGATACTGCCTCCTACAGGCCTCCTACATAACTTCATCGTTCTTGCATTTAATTTTAACACTTGCACCACCTGCAGGCAATGAGTGTTACAACTTTAGCAATATTATCTTAAACTATGTTCTGTGTGTGATGTTATACATTTAACATTTTACACTTGTACTGCCTGTTACATTTTACACCTGTACTGCCTGTTACCTAAAAACAACAATCAATAAAATGAAACATCACTGTGACACTAATCTCCAGTGGACATTATATATATACGCACACCATAATTTTTATCTTTTGGAAAATAAAAATGTTTGGTGAGGACCACCCCTAATGTGTACACGCTTCCCATTTTAATAAGCAGAAAATATGCTCTAGTTAAAAAGTACTTGTATATTTTGCAGGTTTAAAATGTAAGATGTATACCCAAAAGCACATAATCAACTCATCTAGGCTGGTCTAAATACTGATGTCAGCATGTTAACATGCTCACAGCGACAATGCTGACATGCTAATGTTAGGCAGATATAACATTTACCATTTTCACCATCTAAGTTTAGCTTGTTTGCATGCTAGATTTTGCTAACTGGCATTTAACCCAAAACTGCAGCTGAGGCTGATGGCATTGTCATTAGTTTTGTAAGGATTTAGTCATAAACCACAGTATTGGACAAACTGAAATTTTGACCTGCTGATGGCGCTAGTTGAAAAGACAGAGAACGAACCAAAGTTATTAGGATTCACTCCTCTGTGGACCATGTATATGGACCAAATTTCACAGCAATCCATCCAATAGTTAATAAAATATTACACCAAAAGACAAAAATGTCAACCTGCTGGTGGCTCTAAAGGAAAAGTCAGGGGATCACCAAAGTCAGTAGGCTTCATCCTTTTGGGAACCCTGAATGTTTCTACAAAATTTCATGGCAATCCAACCAATTGTTGTTGAGCTATTTCAGTACGGACAAAAGTGGTGGACTGACCGACATTGGATGGCGTTAATGGATACGGCTGGTAATACTCCAGCACTAGACTTTTACTTTTGAAACTGTCAAAATACCAACAGTGTGTTAATCCATCTCAACATCTTTCCATCCTCCCCCAGTTCGATGCTCGCAGCCCCCAGGTCCATTCGTCCCCACAGAACATAAATCTTTAAAACCCAATCAACAGTACATAGTTTCATTTTATAAAGAAGGCTTAGTTATTAACTTAAGCAAATGCTACGTAGTGTGTTTGTTTGGGAGTATTTCCAGCTGTGGTGTACTAGTGAGTATTTATGACAGCAGGATAGTGTATGTGGGATCCACTCAAAATAAACTACAGTGGCGGTATTTGTAATAATGAAGAAACATCGTTACCAGTGTAACGGTGTGGCTCAATAATGTGTGTGTCATTTTTTGGGACATCAATGGAGCTCTATGGCACAGAGGAATAAGCTATATAAGGCTTTTGATACAACCAATCATACAGTAATTTTTAGGAAGATAAATTGGTTTAAGTCTTCTGATGGGATCTGTTGACAATAAGAACAATATGGAGTCATAGACTGAGACATGTCATTCAAGAATATATGCTCAAAAACATACTTTCCTTTAAACTTTGATACACAGTAATATGGTAATGACTCAAAAAAATGATTTACATCAGTGAAATTTATATTTGCCCTATTCAAGTGCCACAGTCCCAGTAACTTTCTAAGCTAGCCTTTTCTCCATTTGCCTAAGCCAGAAACTATTTCCATAGTAGGCTACTTTCAACAGTCTTCCTAAAAAGCTAGACGCTGTTTCATTTTTGTCCATATTCCAAAAAACAATAACAAAAAGCCTAGTACTGTACTGGCTGGTAAAATTTGAGCATCCCATTCTTTTAACAAAGATACAGACTGGTTATTTTTTGAGTAACCTTCATTGAAGACTGCAGGATGCAGGTCGAAAGCTCTGGAAAAAACTGGTGAGCGAGTCATAAGTTAAGATATTTTATGTTAAACCACTTTTTCCAAGGTCAAGAATGAATTTCCACACTCACCAATTATTTACAAAATTGTTAATGAATCTTAGCCATAAAAGCGCAGTCAAATGGTTAAGGGGAGCTGCAGTCGTTGGATCTGAACAACATATTCTGTCTCTTATCTTTGTTGAAATGATAAATTGTCCAAATTTTAATTGCTAATATGGTACTCGATTAATATTCAGCTCAGGACCTGGACAGACTACTCCTCTATCCTGTTTTAGCTTTCAGAGAGAATGATGCAAGTGAGAAATAAAACCGAGCAATGAAAGCTAGTTTAGCAAAAGCTAAACCAGAAGTGAGGCTTCTGTTCTGTATTGACAGAGATATTTTTTGGAGCCAGCATGTATTCTGCATGAGGGGAACTGTACTGATGTTTAAGGGATTTCTGCACTGACTTGACCCTTCTGCCGTGCTGGCTGCTGCTTGGGCAAAAACAGTCACACAGTGGAATTTCTAAAAACACTAATGAATACTAATGATTTTCAACCACAGAGGAGAAATCTGGGCACAAATCAAGCAGTATCCTTTTAAAACGTGTATTTTTAAACTGGTTAAACACTCTTAATTACAGAGATCAATGAACCTGAAACACGTTATTGGTGTTAGACACCTAGGTGAGTTCATTTGTTTGTGTGTGCGTGACTGTGCGAGAGTGTGTGCAGCATTGTTTGCGTCTGTGAGCGCACTGAGAGGACTGCATGTTGCCTCTGTTGTTCCTGTGAGCACGCGGTAATGTCACTGTATCCCTCGTTGGTATTTTCCACAGGGGTGAGCTTGGCTAGTGTGCCTGTCATTTCCAGAGGGTGCCCCAGGGTGAGGCCGTGGCTGTTCTCCTGCAGGGGCCACATTTCCTGCCATGTGAGCGACGGATGATGGGCTGGGTGACCGCTGAGCAGTGGCCTCCTCTGCCTGTAGTTAGCCCACACCTGCAGGATGGTCTCTTTGAAAGGTCGAGTGGTCAGCGTGTAAAGGATGGGGTTAAGAGCGCTGTTGATGGGGAGGATAAATATGACCACCCACGAGCTGATGGTACCTGCCGGTGCAGAGGGAAAAGACAGGGAGAGGAAAAAATAAAACAACAGTACTGGTATACAGTCTGTGTTTAAATATGATTAAGTTTAACATAAAAGCCTTTTTTTAAAAGCCATTAACAGTATGTATAATAAATCAAAATCCCTTTTATTTGACAGGGAGCCTAGTTAGGGAGCTACAGCTCACGATGCTATGTATGTAATGGATTCTGCACAACACTAAATGGTCATCTGAGCATACAGTGCAAACCTCAGTAAGCTACAGTTAAATGATCTTTAAACAGTAACAGAGGTATTCTGAAAAAAAACAAACATCTAATACTTACAGATTTACAGATTAAATGATACACAGCAAATGAAATACTTCAAGGAATAATCCACAGAAAATATATATTACGAGTTCTTTCCTCCTTGTAAGCTTGAAGGGTGGCTCTAAAAAGCTTGCAGCTTTGCAGAGGACAGTACCTGGAGTCAGCTTGGATTCACAACAGGTATAATGGATTCCGATGGAAGCCCAAAGTCACAGTAAAAAAAAAAGTGTCAAAACATATCAAACAGAAACTAATCATAACTCATTTCAGTGCATATCATTCAAATGCTCAGTATCTTTCAAACAATCACAGTTTCTTCTGAACAAGTTTACTCTTCTGTAAAGCTATCTCGTCCAACGCTTCTTGCAATGCTATCACGCCCTCAAAGCTCAAAGCTTTGCCAGAAGTAGCCAATTTGAAAATGTATTACCAAGCAGGAGGATACGGAACAATAATTGAGAAATTGATTATGCTGTGAAGAAATTTCTATAGGCACTTTGATGTTTTTTGCTTTAACTCTGGTTGGCCATTGGAATAGTAATAATGAAATGGTTCATTTATATGGCAGTCTCAAAACCAAAGTGACCAAGTGCTTTACGCTAAATAACCAATATAAACAAAGATACAGGAATAAACTAAACAATGAAAGAAGAAAATTAAACTGACAGTAAACGAAGATAAAAATTTAAGACACACAGTGTATCAAATATAATGAGGTATCAAGCACAAGAAGAAATGGTTTTTAAATGGTTTTAAGTAGTGACTTAAAGGAAGATAATGATTTTGTGAACCCAAGCTCTTCAGACAGGTGAGTTCAGAGCTTAGGTGACAGCAAAGGCATTATCTCCTCTAGTCCTAAATCTACACACAGGAACAGCCAGCAGTTTTTTGTCTGAGAACCCCAGGTTGCGCCCCTTGGAGCCTGGCCATGAAGTGAAATCGATAAAATCGTAAAATGAATCCTAAAACAAATTGATTACATGTGTTGTGAAGCTAAAAGCTAAGTAAAATGGTCTCTTTTCCTGTTTTCAGTTGAAACTCAAGCAGCTTGCTTTCTGTACTAGCTGGTGCCTGTTGAGTGTTTTCTGTTAAAAGACCATCGAAGTCCAGTCGTGAAGAAACTAAGGCATGTATGACAACTTCTGCATCATCCCCAAGCTAGAAACTTTTTAGAGCCACACTACAGGCATACTGAGGGGGCATATTTGATACTCAAAATGTAGACTTTCAGTGGATTATTCTTTTAAATGGGTTCTTGCACTTCTACTATACCGGGAATCTCCACCTGCAGCAGTGACAGGATCTTGAGGATGAAAATTGGAATCCAGCAAAGGGAGTCAGTTATGACGATAGAGAAGAACCTTTTGGCGATGGTCACCTCTTTCTTGATGTGGTTGCTGTATTTTGTGGTCTGAGTGCCTGTTCTCTGGATGTTATAGAACATGCTTGCATAGGATAGGACAATGATGAGGAATGCCACCAGGTTCAGACCTACAGAGAGATATTTGGTTAGATTCTGGATTACCATACAACTGCAATTGCGTATATTTGCACTGAGGATTTGCATTTTTAACAAAGCAGTGCGTCCACATGCAAATAAATACAAATACACTCACTAAATAATTAGACAAATAGCTTTAGAAGGTAACTTTATAAAAAAAACAAAAAGTAAACAACAAAAAAGTTCAGTGGACTATTGAAAGTACAAATCCCTACCCAGGAAAATAACGATGGAGTAAACATGAGCCCATAGCGTCTCAGGCTGCTCTGAATGCAGCGGAAAGCAAACACCATTGGTCCCGTAGAAGTTGCGAAACAGCCCCTTGCAGGCCAGCGGCAGGAAGGCAATAATAAAGCCAAACACCCAAATCCCGAGAAGGATGGTGAGAGTTCGTCGCCAGCCTGGTGTCAAGTACTGGAAAGGGTAGACGATGCAGATGTATTTCTCCAGAGTGAGATAAGTGAGGAGCAGGACGGATACTTCGGTGGAGAGCATTGCCAAAGAGCCGATGACCTGACACTGACTGCTGTCCATCCAGGCCTGAGCGTGCCGGTTGTACTCGCCCCGAAACTTCAGGTCATACGCACCAATCATGAAGAGGTAGATGCCCATCAGCCCATCTGCACCTGCAAGCAAGGAGAGATGTATTTTACAGCTTATTTGGAGGATTTATATACTTTTATAGACGTCTGTGCAATAAGATTAAACGCCTGACTTCACAGCTGCATTCAGGCCCAGTGTGCTATGAAAGGTTTAAACAAACTTTCGAGTGTTTACTCCTTGAGCTTGGTTCTTTCACACAAGGCATTGTACTGAGGCCTCTTGTGTACTCCCTCTTCACCCACGCCTGCATTCCTGTGGATGCCTCTAACACCATAATCAAGTTTGCAGACGACACCATGGTGGTAGGCCTGATCAGAGGGGACAACGAGATGGCCCACAGGGACGAGGTCCAGCACCTGGCTGTGTGGTGTGCTGACAACAACCAGGCGCTTAACACCCAGTAGAACAAGTAGATCATTGTGGACTTCAGATGAGATGGGGACACATGCCCCCATCTACATCAATGGAGCTGTAGTGGAGCATGTATCAAGCTTCAAATTCCTTGGAGTCCACATCTCTGGCGATCTCACCTGGTGTCTGTCACCTGTGTCCCAGGATACCGGTGGACTTTTACTGATGTACCATTGAGAGCATACTCACCAACTGCATCTCAGTGTGGCATGGCAATCGCTCCGCATCAGACCGTAAAGCTCTCCAGCTGGTGGTGAAAACTGCCCAATGGATCACCAGCACCTATCTGCCAACCATTGAGAACATTTACCAAAACGCTACCTGCGAAAAGTATTATCAAGGACGCATCCCACCCTAACCATGGACTCTTTACTCTCCCTCCATCCGGCAAACGTTACAGGAGCCTCCGCTCCGACACCAGCAGGCTCAGGAAGAGCTTCTTCCCTAAGGCTGTGACCCTACTGAACTCCACATCACATCACAGCGCCGAGAATTATTGCACTCATTACTGCTCTGTCAGTACTTTTATATTTGTACTGCTCATTCTTGCACAGGCTGAACCCCTAACACTGTTAGACACAGATTACTATTATTTATATTGTACATGTAACCAACTGTAGTATTTTGTCTATACTGTACATATACACTCCCCTTTCCAGCTTTATCCACTTCAACTCTATGTATAACACAGTTAATATATTATACAGATATAATAACCTGCATATATATTGCTCTCTACAGCACATGAGCACAAAAAGTTATTTGAACACCAAATAAACACACAGAGACTGCCTGCCAATACTAAGTACAACTCTGTGCGTAATGTGGATTCAGCATTTTCTTTCACCAGATCTGGGTGATTGTCTGGATCTGCACCAAGCTGTATTGAGTTGCCTTTTTTCCCAGCTGAATATATAGAATATAAATGCATACAAATTGTATAGTATACATTCTGACACAACACAGGTCTGATCAATGAATGATGACGTACAGAAAGATTGAATCTGCAGCTTTGCACACAAATGCGATATGTATTTATAAAAGCAGACACAATATTGTGAGTATACTGTGGGTGCGCCTCCAAACATGATTTACTCCAAACATATACAGAGTTTTATAAGTGGAAGTTCATATAGCAATGAGGAAAAGAGTAGTAGAAGACAAGGGGAATTCAAGCCACATTATATTTGGATTATCCATCTTTGTAGCACACCAACAGTCTCAGTGGGTTCTCTATAGAATTTCTTATGAAAACATTTATAGAGATTTGCTTCAAAGTAATAGAAAAGTAAAACACCTACCTACTCTGCCCTTGGCGAATTCATCGCAATGTTTTGCTGACACTTTGTCAAAGCAGAGAACAAATTCACAACTTATTGTATATCCTCTGGAGAATTTCGCCACTGTTTCATCAGTCACTGCTTAAAGTTTAGTTCTTTGATAACACTGTACATTTCCCAAACCCTCCTGAAACTCATTCCTTTCATATGGAAACATACCATAATACACGATGATCATCAAAAAGCATTTTGATTTTACACACAGTTTATATCATAATTTATAATTAAAGGCTCCCTGTATTTTTCAATGTCAGTGTATGTCATGTGAAAATTGAGACAGCTGTGATGAAGCTTTGTTGTTGTTGTGTGATTTCTCACCACTTCTTTTTAGCATTTTACTGTATTTATATATATATTTGTATATAAGATGCACAGGAAATGATACTCTGTACTTTAATGTGAAACTCCCACCAGTAAATAAAGTCTAGAAAGAAGAAAAAAGACCTCTACTAACTCACTCTGCTCATAGTCCTCTCTAAAATAGTGCAGAGAGGACACAGGGGGCCCTTGGGCTCAGTTGCATGTATACTGAGAGAAGTGTTCTGAGAAATAACCAATAGAAAAGGTGTTAGGAAAGAAAAGGTTAGCTACAGAGAGGCAGAGAATAATGGGGGTTAGATGTATGAAATGACACTGGAGGCAAGCGATAGAAGTGTATTGAATGACCACGCTCAAGTTCTTTGAAAACAACAGGATGAGACCAGTTGCCTTCATGTAGCACTTAGAAATACCATGACCTGGATGACTGAGAATCTTCACTGACAACAGGAGGAGTCATTCTTTCAAGTTGACTCTAGGTCCAGCTCAACACCACAATACCAGTGATTCAATCTCTATCCGCATGTCTCTCATTTATTTAAGCCTCCTCTTTCTTTCCAGGCTCCACTCTGCCCCCCTCATTTAATAACAGGATTAAAAGCAACAATGCATGAAGGAATATAATCCAAAAAAGAAGCAAAGAATGAAGAATATCTAGACTGTTTCGCTTGGGTTAATTACCTTAAGCTCTGTTTTTTGTCTGGTCTCAGCCACCAGAAATGAGTGTGCTACGTAAAACAGACCCCTACTGACATTCTAGTAATGAACCGTAAAATAAGAAAATTAATAACAACCGCCATCCTCCGCATGGCTGTCATTGCAGGCGCAGCAGGAAAGAGAGCAGATATCCACTATAACTTAGATTTTCTGCTTTGCATATTCTGGGCTCTTTGATTTCAGCCGCTCTGAGACATACAGTATAGTAAGTCCATATGGGATCCTTAATATTTGACTTACAGACGTGAACTGCCATCATAAGCATATGATGATGTGTTATTGAGAACTTTTCTTTTTCTTTTATGTTTGTCAAATCAAATTCTCTCTCGGTAATCACAGTCATAAAGGTGATCTACATTACCTTGTTTTATATCTGCATGTATTAAATTAATTCATCTGCGGTAGAGGCACATTTTAATGACTTCCACCACCAGGGAGGTCCTTTAAAATTGAGTTTGTCTGCTTTATATTCTCTTTAACAAAGTGATGAATTCATTTCCCTCCTGTAACTTATATCAACACGTTGGGATTCATAGTGTATGTTAATCAGAAGCCAACGTGCCAGAATGTGAAGGAAAATGCATTAGATGTTTGTTTGTTTTTTAGCATGAGTGGCTCCATCTTATACCAAACCTTTATCTGTTCAGCATCAGTGCTATCTCTCTTCTTTAAAAAAAAATCTGCTGTCTCTCCATGATTATACACACATCTTATTTATCAACCATCCATTTTAACCCAACAAACATCAGAACTTCCTCTTTAATGCTACTCTGTTTCCTACAGACCTCTCTCCTAGCAAATAAAGCAATTTGCTGCAGAGCAGTTTTCAAAAAACTCTCATAACCTTATCTGAATGAAATCTCATATCAAAGGAATGGATAGGGCTGCATATCCAAAAATAAGGCTGATGTATTTCCACTGTAAGCTAATAAATTCACGTGGAGTCGTTTTTGCAACCTGGTTTTGCATTTACAGCACAAAAATAACATAAAAGGAAGAGGCTACATTCCAAAACTATATATAAATTTAGGGAATATACTGTATACAAGTCAAAGCGATATAAAGATGCTGTAAGTGTACAAATTATCTCAAAGGTATCTTCTATTATCTTGGTAAATGAGTCATTGACATGTAATTATCTAATCAACCATTATCTAATCGATGTCACCGGACGTTTACCCTTGAGCAGTTGCCATTGTGTGAATTTTGTTTTATGAATCATTTCATGGAGTATGTGAATCTTTGCATTCAGATGGCAGAAATTAACTTTTTGGAATGAGATTTTGTTATTTTTACATTCAGTATTTAAGAGGGTGTCTCTCAGTTTGTGTAACATGAAACCAGTGCTGATGAAACACACTGACGATCACACTGGGCACTAATTTCAAATTTGCTTGCTGAGTTCGGAGCCCTGTTTACTTCACAAGCGCGGAACTTAAATATTTCGCGGAATTGGTCATTTCCGCCTCTGTAGTTGTATCAGGCATAATTCCCGGGACTATAGTCAGGTCTATAAACATAATGAAGTGGTAAATATACTGTAAATCTGGGTAAACTGGGAATTAGTGTTCATTTGGCAAACAGTCACCAATTTATCCTATTTTTTTTACAAATATGCATTATTGGACAGTAACTACTATGCCCTCTATCCCTGTGTGACTCACAGAAATGGGATTATATGTGTTATGTATAGACTGTAATGAATGTGCTTTGATGGTAAAGGATATTCTACAAATACAAAGCTAGTTAAAGTGATAGTATGTGTGTTCCCCTTCCAATACAGCCCTCCTTTGAAGCCAGTGACTTACAGCAGAGGGAGATGATGCACATAGCGTGTAGTTTGTTCTCTGAGCGGATGTACGAGCGCATGCAGATGACGAAGATGTTGCCAAAGCAGGTGGTGGCAGACACCACCCAGACAAAGACCCTCAGCACGATGTTGGCCAGCAGATCCTCGAAGGATGAGATGCCATCAGTGTTTGGCTTGCAGCTGCGCACATGAGGAGCATAGCCACAGTACTGGAACTTCTTGAAGTAGCTGTGATAGTAGATTAAAGCAGAGTATCATGTTAAGCAAAAGAGAGGGGAGTCGATTTATTTATACCTATGAAATTGTGGGTAGTTCACACACTGTGTAGTATTTTTCTTTTTCTAAATTGAGACAGATGGAGAGCAGAGAAGGTGACAGTTTCTGTTGTCAGACAACGGAACAAGTATGAAATAGTAGCTGAAATGCGGACCATTAATACCACGTTAACCAGCAGTCACTTCCAAGCCATTTCCAAGCTGATGATCTGCACAGCTAAAATCCTGATTTTATAACTGTGACGTCTGAAAAAAATCCACGTACACGTGTTAAAGACAACGGCTGTGCTGGGATTTCAGCAATATTTACTTGTAAAACGATGACTCAGAGAGAAAGTTAGAAGCTGGTGAATGAAACGCATAGAGAGGTGAGAGAAAGCCCGACCTCCTAGGGCAATACTGGCGACTGTCTTCTACAAAAAGTAGCTATGTTTTGTCCAAAAAGTCGCTAGATTTGTCGGTAGTTTCTTTCGTGAGGAAAAGTGGCTAAAGGGGTCTGAAAAGTCAGTAAATCTAGCGACAAAGTTGCGAATTTAGCAACACTGCCTGTAAACAGCCCCTGATATGCAGTACAAACTATTTCTGTTGAAAAAAAAAAAAAGACAATACATTTTGAAAGAGCAAATGGCGATGGGGAAATTCCAACACTCAGCCGGCCAACCAATGGTGTAACTTCAGCACTTAGTCACGCGGCATTCTGGTGACCAATGGTGTAACTTTATCACACACTCAGTCAGTCAGTCAGTCAATTAGTGAAGGACATTCAAGTTTATAGGGCTGGCCCTGCTGTTGTGGTCAAGCCAAAAACCAAGAAACCAAAAAATATTCTCTCACATCTGGTGGTATCTATGTAGCCTGCAGACAGACATCTGCCCACTGTTTTGAGATATCAAAAATGTATGCCTCCACCCCAGAACAGCAGAAATGTGTGAAATGCCATTTCTGGTGCTCACAGCATTTAAAAATTACATTTAAACAAGACTCAGAGTCTAGCTCTGTGATTTGAGCTAAATGCTAATGTGAACATGCTAATACTCTCGACTGACTGACATTGCCTTCCCTAGAGCCTCGTTATTAGTGTTGCTATAAACTCAACAGCAATATCTTTCCAAAAACATTTTTCAGGTTTCTCTGGTAAACCCACACTCCTCACAGTTTTCATGGAACCGCTTT
Organism: Xiphias gladius; assembly: GCF_016859285.1. Classification (NCBI taxonomy): domain Eukaryota; kingdom Metazoa; phylum Chordata; class Actinopteri; order Istiophoriformes; family Xiphiidae; genus Xiphias; species Xiphias gladius. Next base: position 6,713,418 of record NC_053422.1, read on the forward strand.
CTACCAAAAAACTGTCCCTGTGGAAATAATTACATCTGTGTATTATCCATAGTAACATGAACACTGCTTCTGTAAAGAAATGTTGCTTTTGAAAACTTTAAATGTTGAAAATATTTTAATGTGAGCACCACACAAAAAAAAATTTGGTTAATCTCTAACGTTTTCAGGCAGAGGCAGAGACGGATATTTCAAAACTTGTACAAATACAGTGTCCATAGGGTGAACTGCCCCTTGAAGATGAGAGAAGTTTTACTTTAACAAAGCAGTACCTCCATCTAACTGTATCTTATTGGAACTTGAATTTAACTTCCTTGGAATAAAGAGCCTTGAAGAGGTTCTGCGATTGTATCCAAGGCTGAAAAGGCATTTATTTTCTCCCCGCTGCACGAACTGCATGGATGTGTCTGTAGCTGTTTTACCTACAGAGCAAAACCGATTACACTGAACCAGACTCAATCATCTCCCAGTTGGAAGAGACACCTGACAGTCTTGATAAGGCGAGCTTGGGACTCACCACTAGAAATACGTGTGAAAGGCCTGTGGTCTACATGACATTCCGGACCAAATGATAAGGGAGCATAACAATGGGGCACTTACATATGAGTCAAGTATTTGAGAGGTTCAAACATCCGTCGTTGTATGCTTCCTATTTCTATCCCCTCTATGCTCCTAGAAGATATAGAGACACATTGATTTTTTTTTAGTCAGGCGACGCACACACACAGAGACACATTACAGAATGATGATTTTCCAATTGTACCCTATTACAAAAGTTTTCAAAAGCACACAAACTGTTTTCACCAAAGGTTCTCTTACAAGCTGAAATACATATCTTTCATTCATTGATTCTAACTTTTGTCTAAAATCACGCTTGTGTCCCAAAAGTAAGAGTACATTAACCACATCATATCCAAATAACACAAAAGCTGCGATCCGCACAAACTGGGACAGTGCTGACAGAATAATGGCCTCGTTCTTGCTTTTCATGGCCTTTTTCATTATCCAGGTTCATCTTACTCACTGTTTGTATGTTTGCTGCTCTTCTGCACTGATAACATGACAGGGGAGAGCTTAAAATGCCTCTTAACACACAACAGGCCTAGTTTTCCTATGTGCAACAGGGAGGTTTTTAATTAGTTTGCAGGAGTCTTTCAGCGTGAAGCAAGGAATACTTACAATGACTTCAGTTTATGCAACTTGTGAAAGTGGTCAACTTGGAGCTCCGTGATGGGATTGTATGATATATTCCTAGAAAATTAAGATAATAAACCAAGTAGTGAAAATCAATCCACATCACATCATCAATCCCACTTACTATTTACGTAACAGTACATTACTTTTAGTAGGACAAGGACCTAGTAAAACAACTTTCATTGCTGCACTTCATTAAAAATAGATATAACATTGGTGACATTTCTGTATGTTTCTTTCAAATCCCACAAGTTTACCTTCCTGTCACATACTACCTTCTGCTTAATGTTTTGAAGATGTGTCCTTGCATTGTTCCTCTTTACATGAGATCAACCGCAATGCTTGTTTATTGCTAGAGACTGAATGCGTTGTCTTCCTGCTACTCAAAGTTACAGTCCTAAAGATTTTCATGAAATCACACTGCATTTCTGATCCTGTTTACGGTCTGTATTATTTCCGCAATCACCATTCAATATATTTACTATCACAAATCATCTCTTTCTACATGGTAGCTTTTATTGGTAGTGGCTGAGTCTGATTTCCCGTGCAGGATTCAGATTGTCTTCATTAAAAACAAGGGATTCACAAGAAAACGATACATGCGTGTGATCCACCACGAGTGGACACCTTGTCAGAGCTCTACTGAGTTACTGCTAATAGAAATGGAACCTCCTGCTGCTGTTGCTTCACATTGAAAGCGTTCCACTGGGGAAGCACAGGGTGGCTTTTATTGTGAAGCAGCCAAAGGGAACGTAATATATTTGTCATCAAGGTTAGCGCTGACCGCGATCAAAAGTGGTTCTACGAAACAAGACACGGGGGATTGGGGTTGATCTTTACTGTGCTCTGCCGTAGTGTGACTAAAACCTCAAGGATTGCAACTTTAAAGGATATTTCCTGAAAGATAACTCACCAGGTGCATATCTAGCTTAGTGCACAAGTCAGTTTGGTCAAAGTTCACCCAAAATCTAAGGGAGCTGTGTTTTGTATTTAGTAATTTCACCGGAATTATCTGTGCAGCAAAAGTAGCTAGTATTCTGCAAAATGATCAACACTGATAGAATCAAAAAATAAACCCTACTAAATATTCATGGAACAGGTGTGCTTGAATACATAACTGTATATCCCAGTGTGTCTGTGTAAAAAGAACTCACAGCTGGAGCAAATCCCCCAGTAGGACAAAGAGATTGGGAGGGATTGCCACCAGTCTGTTGTTGGATAGATCCCTGTGCGCCAAGACAAATCCACATGGGTTACCCAAAAATACAACACAACAAACAAATACTGATGTACAGTATACACACTCAGTATCTGACAAATGTACACAGATCCTTAAAGAAATATCCACCCTCTGTACAGGGGCCGGCTTGCATAAAAGGCACACTGTCCTAAATCGATGCCCCCCCTTTTCATTATGCCCAGTAGTCCTAGTCACAATGTAAATGCATCAATGAATGTTTTGTATTGGAAAGAGAAAAGCTACGGTGCATACGATGCAGAATGTGGGAATGTTTGAGGTGGAAATGAGAGAAAATGAGAAGTACAAGTCTGAGCTCCAAAACGTGCACAAAGGTCTACTCGAGGATACTACGTGCAGTGTAAGTGGTCATCGAAAGGCGAAGGATAAGAGAGGAGGATGAGATCAACATATCACTTTTTCATTTTTTTATTCATTGTCATATTATACATTACACATATAATATACATGTCATTTTTATGATACACATCAAATAACAAAAAAGTGCTCTTCTGATAGTGTTGATGTACTGATCTCATTCTCATATTATTGATCTGAGAAAAATGAGATGAAATGATACAGACATACATACAGACATGCAGTTATTCTGTTACTTTTCTTCTTAAGACCCAAACTGAAACCAACAATTGTCCTGTCCTTCTCTTTCTCCTTCACTACGTATGAGTCCCCTGGCCTCTCCCCCACCCCAGTCCTTCTGATGATCTGAAACGAACTAAAAAATTTGGTGACAAATAGTTTCTTTTTTTTTTTTTTTTTTTTTAAATTAGGAAATTAAATTCCTGAAAGACCGGGGTACTGTAGTTCTTAGCTAATTTTACTTGAAAAAAAAAAAAAATAATGCATTTTTGGGGACTATTTTCTCCTGCGGAAGTAAGTAAATATTTACAGCAGCGGGACAGTGTATGTTGGATTGATTTCAATTACAATGTGTGTGTTCCATAGTCATACGGGAACATGTCAGCCAGTGGAACAGTGTGGCTCATTGATGTGTTTTTAAATGTTTTTTGGATGACAAAGAAGCAGGGAAGAATAAGCAACATCAGGCATTAGGCACTACAACTCTTAGCAGAACAATTCATTGTCGGTTTTGTTCTTTTCATGGGATTCGCTGTCAATAAGAAAAATACATAATATTCAGCCTTACCCTTTAACGATACTATACATATATATTTGTAAGAAAAAAGTTTATTAATTACACTACATGACATTATCTGGATCCTCGTAAAAATCTCTTTTTCTCATTCTAGACGATTTACGAAGAGAACTGAATTTTTTCACGAGCTTCTTAAGGAGCCTGAAGCATTCACAGCATAGGCAAAGTATGTGAGCCATTAAGGTATTCGTTCATGTTAAAAAAAGGATCCACGGAGGCAAAAAGGTTAAATCAATATAGATTTCAGAAGACCTTAAAAGAATAGTTGTTAGGACACATGAGGCTTTGAACGGCTACAAAAGTGTTTTGTTAAGACGGAAGAACTCTGTCAGACAACAGTAAAGCACATAAAATAAAAGAAACACACACTGGGTATTGTGAAAAGATCACAGCAATACTCAAGAGGGCGAAGACGAAATCAAAGGTAAAGAGTAAAGAGTTGCCGGCATCTTGTGCTGCTCTGCAGCCTCTGTGTCTATGAATCGGTAACCGAAGGAGAGCGGTGTCCATTGAAGTACACCAGAAGAAGTACAACCGCCGGTTGTTGCTTGCAGCTATAATATGTTAGAGATTTTTACTGCTTAAACAGGAAGTTACTCCATCTTAAGGTTCACATAGTTTTTCAGGCAAAGACTGTGAATGTCACAATGATGCCATTTTTTTTTCCTGGCTGAAATTAAAGCAGAAATCAGGTTATTCCAAAGGGTTTGCAAATTTGCAAACCTGTATTTTTCCATGATGTTTTTCATCTTCAATTGCATCACTTCACCTTCTTTTTTGGCACAATCCTGATAGCTGGGAAACTTTTTTTCCCCGTAGAGTTTGTTTGTGCAATCAAACGAAATGGACTTACAATTCTCCTAACTTCTGGAGGACCGAGAAAGCTTGTTCGTGTATACGGCTGATCCTGTTTCGCTGTAAAACCCTGGAGAAAGGCAATAAATACAAAAAAGAATCATATTAGTACTTTTTGACCTTCTAAATCCCAGGTTATGAACTGCCATGCATAGGCTAGTAGCTGCAAATGAAATTTCACGAAACCGAGGCGGATTTGCAAGCCTCGCACAGAAACTCACACAAAAGTGTAATTTCAAAATCAGAAACTTTGCCTAGAGATTTAACTTTGGCCTTAGATTAAATTATGTAAATTTATACTTACAGAACTGTCAGCATACTGCATGAGCAGAATGAAATGTTTCCGATGGTTGCTATGAGATTTCCCTCCAAATCCCTGCAAAAACACGTTATGAAATGCACGCATGCAGTACACACGGAATAAATGACTCAAACGACGTGTAATTTTCATGACAAGAAAAGCCTTTGACTTCTTCACGTCCCACTTACAGCCAGTTCAGTTTTGGCATTTCCTGACAAATGTCATCCAGCTCTGTCAAAGAGTTGTTCAACAGAACCCTGTCAATCAGTGAGACACAATGTTAAAAAGGTTTCAGTGCACTGTCATTCAGTGTTTGAAGGAGGAACGCTCACTCAGCCTAAACAGATCAACACAGGCTTTTAATGGCTGGGCTTTTGATGATCTGAGAGGACATCACAGCAAAGCAAATAAGACGTAGGAAGTAAAAACTCACAGCAAAACAAGGGAGTTCAGTCCTGAAAAGGTCATGGAGGATATTTGATGGATATTGTTATTTTCTAGGATCCTACAACGACAAAAACAACAACAAAAACAGGATACAGTTTCAGCCCTAATTTGCAGAATGATGATTCAGAAGAAAATGCATCAATAGAGATGTCTGTGATATATTACATGTATGGAATTAAAAAAAGAAAAAAAAAATTATTCAAGTAAAAGAAAACACATCTGCTTTATCAGTAGGAATTATTTCTTACCAAACAGGACTTCTCTGCCAATGGCAAACCAATATTTACACAAAGCAAAACATCCTAATATACTATGCATGCAAAATTTTTTATAATCTTCTGCTGTGGAACTTTCTGCCTGGATAAAATAAACATACAACCACTCCAGCTTGTGCAGGTCCTGGAACACCCCCGGCATCAGGACAGATATCTTGTTGTAGCTGAGATATCTGAGAGAGGAAATATCAAGTTTGGAAGGTTACCTGAAGAGGATGCTCTCTGACCATGACGAATTAACTGGGAGAACTTGCTACCTGTTGCATTTAACACGTAGCAAATGACTCTGGAGTTTTAACCAAGCGTTTTTTTTTTTTTTAATAGCATTTTGTAATTCATGCTCGTCTCTCAGTTACTGTTTGCACTCCGCCCTCTTATAACATATCAAGCTTTGACAATGGCACCAACAGGTTTTTCCAAAAGTATGTGGATGCCGAAATATAACATCTGTATGCGATTGCTTAACATTCCACTTTTAAACCATAGGGAATAGTATGAAGCCAAGATTATGAAGCTATATTCCTCAAAATGTTCAGCCCCGAGTTGAGGTCAGGGCTCCATGCAGGCCCTTCCAAATCGATGTAGCTCTGCTTTGGCTTCCTCCACGGGGGCCAGTGCCATGATGAAACAGACGCATTCCCAAAACTGTTGCCACAAAGTTGGAAGCACACCATTGTTCATAATATCACTGTATTCTGCAGCATTACGATTTCCCTTAATTGAAACTAAGGGGTCCAGACCAGACCATGACAGGCCGTTTCAAAGTATATCCACATACTTCTGGCGATATGCTGTAATACAACAGCCTACCACTGAGTTCTTCATCTGTTAGTTTGTTGCATTAGCTGCAATATGGCCATAGGTGCAGTTACAATGATATGTATTTATAACATGTCTATAACCACACTCTGCTGCCAGTACATTAGGTACACTTAGCTAAAACTAATGAAGTCAAATAATATACTAATGCTGAGGGGTGTTTTGATTATTTTGTCCACCCCCATTTTTATCAACGAGCATAGGCAAAATAACAGAAACACCTCCCTGTATGACGCAATACAGTTCAACGGCCCCACAAACTGCATCCTCCAAAATGATCATACAGTTGAATCTACACCACAGACTGAACGTCGCAACCCTCACGAAGGGAGGATTTACCGCAGGACTGGTGCGTTAGACTGCATTTGTTTTAGCCAAAAAACTGGCAAATTGGAAGCGCTTCACTCAGCAATCATTACAATCTTTAAAAAAAAAAAAAAAATGAAGACGACACATATTGAACAGGAATATATATACTAATGCACAGGGAAGTTGGAGAAAATGTTGAGCTCAGGGCTTTCTGGTTAATGCTGAGTTGTGGGCTCATGTACTTGGGCTGACCAGGTTGTGATGATAGGTTCCCATGGTAATATATATATATATATTATAAAAAGGGCTCTGCTCTTTGAGGGAGCTCTCAAAGAGTCTGAGCTAATCCCCCTTAATAACCACATGCATGAACTTTAAATTGTAGTCAAATCAGCAATACCAGCCCAATATAGGAATTAAGGTGGGGGTTAAATTTGGTGTATCAGCAGAGTAAAAGTGACAAGTGTCAGGTTATCGTGGCCACATTTCATGAATGCGTTTGGATATTTCTAGTCATTTGAGCCACGCAGCTGTGAATAAGCCGGTGATTCTGAAGCGCGAATGAAACAGCTGATGCCAATGCCATTTCAGTGGTCTGAATGAACCCTTTGCTTCACTCCGGGTACGTAGAGGTACGGCCCTTACAAGTTCTTGCTTCGTTACTGAATGGTACGCGTTACAAAAATGAGCAAAACTTACAGTCTTGTTAGGTTATACAGCCCTCTGAATGCGTCAGGACTCACATCTTGAATTCTATTGTGCTGAAGGTATCTATAGAAACAAAGCACAAAACGGTAAGTGAATCTTTTGAATGTATAAGGAGCAATGAGAGAAAAACTCAATAAATCCTTAGCTTGTTGATTTAATGATAAAACAAAAACAAAAAGAAAAAAAACCACACACAACCATGCTAGATTTGTTTGTCTGAGCAAGAAATACATGAGAACAGATTTTTAAAGTGAGGTTATTTGACCAGTTTGAAGAGTGGTCATCTTTTGATATCTAACAAACTGCAGCCACTGAAGGCTGGCAGGAGGACACAGCCAAACGGTTTTTCCTGGTGCAGGATCAGACCGACTCTCCTGCCAAGTGGCACTGTGTGAGGCTGATTAAAGACAATGTAGTCCGGGAATGAATGGCTCTGTATCCAGAACGGAACAATCGCTTCTGCCGGCGTTGCCGCCAGTCCTCTTAGCCTTGCGCATCAGATCAGCTTTGTAGCTGTGAAGCTTTGTTGTATTTGTTAGGAAAGACGTTAATAAAAAAAATGGATAAATTACATGATGTAAAATAAAATAAAATAAAATGAAAACAGTACATATTTGAATAGCAAGAAATCCAACATTTTTTGGGAAACTCACAGTTTCTGTAAGCTCTGGTACTTAAAGAATGTGTTTGCTCTCAGTTTCTGAAGCCGGTTCCTTTGTAGAGACCTGAGGGATAGCGAGAGAAGCTCGAGATCAGAAGACAGGGTGCAGCGTAACCATGAACAACGCTCATCATGATTCAGTACCGCAGCGGTTGAACCGTTGACCAGTTCACCCCTTCAGATTGTCAAGGTTGTAATTTTAAAAAGTGGTAAAATTTCTGAATAACGGGGTTTTCGAGCCTGGGGATCACAAGGCCTATTCAACATTATAATGACCATCTCAACATTCAAATTATTAAAAAAAAAAAATAACCCCAATGTAGCAGTACACTTTCCCCTCTGTCAGCAGTGAATATGATCTGAATTTTAAAACAACAAATGTGGTTACACTGACTCTAAAATAGACTAAAAACAGACAATAAATTGTATTCCTCAATCTTATTTTCAAATCTCATTGTATTCTCATTTTCTGTTGCATCAAACGTTTAAAATACCAACCATCTATACTTCTTCACCTGTAATAACATTTCCATAGACCTATTGGCAAAAGACAAACACTTATACTGGGGTCCTAACCCCCTTTTCAGTTTTTATGTCAGGACTTTTTTAAGGTAGAACACTTTGAATTAAGGATATGCAGGACAAAGTCCTACAGTATTTCACAACTTTAACTAAATTAAAACACACAGAACACTGACTCAATTACCAGGAAATGAAATCCGTACACCTGGCAGACAGTGGCCTGTTAATTCTGTTTTATCATCTCACAGAAGCTCAGAATTAACATTTTGATTCAGCTGCTGATTCCAAAGCTTTTAAACGGATTAACAGGTGATTAAAGGCTAATCCACTCACACGCGCTCATGTCAAGCTGTTGGAAGTGGTCAGTTTTGGGACTATGTAAGATCTCCTCACTGTTGACATCGTCTCCTCGGGCTCGCTGTTCTCTAACAACCTTCTTGGCCCACTAACACTGAAGGTACTCTCCGGAGCGTTCCTGTAGACGAACAAGCTTTCCTACCAAAACAGACGGGAGCCCGTGAACATCTTCCTATTCTCATGCTAAATCCCTCCTCCTTTTTTCTTTGAGGTTTGCTTGCAGAAGTACTCCAAGTTGGAGTCATAACTGCACAAACTTGTAATAAATTGCCCCGTGACCGAAATAAAGAGGGAGTGGTTCGACGTGAAATTAGATGCTACGAAAAACATCTGTCCCTGGTCTATGACTAATAGGAGCAGTGGTCAAGGGGATGTGACAGTCGCTGATGTGTCAAATGTAGAGCATTACAGCCTCCAGTGGGTGATGTTACACTGTTGAATGAAAACACAGAGTGATAATGGTCAGACACCTGCTCTCTTGTTCTTAATTGAAATTTAGATGCATTGAAAAAGTCTCTTGGTGTGCCAATGACAGTTCGGACACTTTGTGAAAGATAATGAAGGCAGGCCAGTCTGCTTGGTAACTGCGTTAATCTTCCAGGACATATAAAAACTAAAGTGATGCATAAAGATTGAAAAAGGGAAATGTACTACACACACACAACTTTATATGTCCTTGTAAAGAAGACAAAAACTATTTGGCGCTAATTTCTCCAAAGAAATAAAACTTGAGTTTTGACAGAAGACTCCCCAGATGTGACAAACAAAGTGTGAGACGCTGGGTCTTACAACACTTTCAAAGACATACGCTGCTCATCAGCTCAATGTGAAGGGGTTGCATTAAAAGGCATTTCACTCCCACCAGAGATTCATCTTTAGTTCCGGCTGCCAGTAAGTTCCTCACCCACCTCGTGGCGATGACAGGTACTCACCGTGGCAGGGTGGGGTTTTTCTGAGAGGGGAGACTATGCTACGACACCTCTCGCATGCTGTGAGAGTCACAGTCAGGGGTGAAGGCTTTCCCGGGGGATCGCTTGACCTTTAAGATACTGAAAAAAATGAGGTCTTTTTTTTTTTTTTTTTTCCCTACTCACATCATGGTTACATTCATCGCCACCACTGGGATATCTTGAAGCTGTGTGCTGTCACAGTCCAGCTCCAGGTCTCGGCACTGGCAGAGTTCAGGAATGACACCCAGCACTGGAGGGATGGAGGGCAGACGGAAGGATATCAGAGGATACATCAGTAAACTGGTCATCCTAGCAAGGGCCAGAGTGTCAGGGCTGGGGCTGTTTGGAAGAACAGCAACCTAGTCCTGCTGGAGGAGGGTGTACGGCCTGAGATTGACGCAGTGAAGGAAAAATGAAAGCAGAATTTTGTAATTTAGTGATTTATAGGACTAACACAGGTTGGGATTAGATAATAACCCTGGTTTCTCGGGACTGCTTTTTAAATATTCCTGGGTTAAGACACCTTTTATTATCTTTGATTAAATCCCAGTTTGTATACGCAAGGTGTGATGAACGGGAGCAGATAAGATTATTTAACCGGGCTTTCTTGGCTCCAATAAAAGCAGATTATAGGCTGATAGGCTTCCCTTTGGCAAACACATTTTCCTTTGTGGAGATAATTACACATTTGAGACAAGTCATATTAAACGCCCATTTTATGCAAACTGAATGTTTTCAGAATTACTATTGATTGAGGCCAATAATGAAAAAATATACGTCTGATTAGTTGGACGGATCTCAGCAGTACCAGTTTCCAGGAGGATAGATTCAGGTATCTTTTATTACTATTTATAAGAATAGTGGCTATACAAAGCAGAATTCATTATTAGTCCTCTTTATTTGCCCACCATTTTTCACTCCGTAGAAAAAACACTGGAAGCATCTCCTAACACACAGAGTTGTAAGTGGATGATCAGAAACTGAACTGCAGAGTGCACAAAGTAAATAAACATAATCCATCTGTTTCCGGCAGTCATAAAGTATGTCAGTGCGTGGCAGTGACAATTACAAGCAGAACTGTTTCAGTCAATAGAGGTGAAATTTCCTTTTATTTCTGCAGGGATTTGTAGGTGTACCACACCTCTGAAGTGCCGATAGGATTGAACTTGGGGATGAAGAGAGGACCAGAGAACGGGTCCAGGTCTGCACTTCGAAAAAAAACCCAACTGAATATGTTCCTTTCGGTTGCTCCTTTGGTTCACCTTCCTAATAATATATTACCAACATGTCACTTCCCATAAAACAGCTCTATTGCTATGATTTAGAATAGGATCCTTTGAACTGACTGAAAGGTCATTTAACATTGAGGGTTAGAGGTCAGCAAGAACTAGACAAAAACAAGTCAAACAACATGTAAGTCTATGCTCTGTGTTATGTATCTGCTGATGCGAATACTAGCTTGCTGTAGTAAATCTGAATGAGTGTATGAAAATAAGATATGCCATTTGGTTGACAGTAATTTTATTTTATGGGAAAACCCTAAAGAAATAAATCTTTCACTCCAGCTCCAACATCAGCATTCAGTGCTGAGTTCCTGGAAATAGTAATAAAAGAAGTGGATGTCCTTGTGACTAAATAATGTTGCCGTTGTCAGTTCGAAGCCGTTTGAAATGCCGCAAATTAATCTTAATGGAACTAAATCACAGTAGTGCATGTAACTGCCAGTAGGAAATGCCTGTCTTTTATAATGACTATTTTCAGTGTTTCATGGCGTTATCAAGCGTTGTTCAAGCCACAAAAATACCAAAAACGTGGGGAAAAAAATGTAATGGTCTAGAAAATAGTGACATGTCTTTGTACAATTCTGTGTATTGCCGTGAAAATATAGCTTTGTAGTATCTATCTGACATATTTATGGACCCTCTGGCTTAGAGGCTGATAAACTTGGAGGGTTGCTGTGATTCCCACACTGATCAGTTTGGTAAATAAACAAACCTTAAAAAAAATAACTATAACAATGTTGTTTTTAATAGTAATTTTTCATTACTTTGAAGTAATCATCAGCTTCGTTGACGTGACTGCAGTAATCATGGTGATCATCGTGAATGTAATCAGAATAAAGGGGGCCTATTTCATTAAAGCGACAGACTGGGCCTTCTTTTGATTTTAAAAGAATAAAACAGTGTTTATTGCGGTGGAATTCTGCATGCAGTCACGTCAACACAGCTGATTAGAGAAGGCAGGGCAATTTACAGCCCTGAGTGCAACTGGCTGCCACATCAAATCTCACACAGCGGAAAATACTTCTTAAAGTACAAAAATACACAGAGGCCTGTTTTGAAAGTCTGAGGTTGAGAGATGAGGAAATGGCAGCCCCAAAACAGTCAACTGGGGATATTTCTTTATTTTTAATCTGTAACTTGCTGAATAAAGAAAACTGACTTCTAAAGAGCATTTGACTTTTAAAAGATTTCTTTTCAGGTTTGAGCACTGGAAAAAAAACACACAACTGCAGTTAAAATATTGCCAATTGCAGTGCAAGGAGAAAGGAAATTGAGGAAAAAAATTTTCAGAAAGCAATGTGCATTCCAGCCTGGGTCTGGAACTCTTTACCTGTTCAATGTCACGTGGAGATACTTAAGGGGTTGCGGTAGTTTGGTCATCCAGTCCAGATGTGTTTTGTGGATTTGGAGAAGGCTTATGACTGTGTCCCTCAGGGGTCGCGGGGGCTGTTACTACAAGCCATCCAGTCCTTCTCTAACTGGAGTGAGAGTTGTATTCATATTCTCGGCATGACGTCAAGCACGTTTCCAGTTTCTGCTATCTCCCGCCTAGGTTTTCCCTTCTCACCGATCCTGTGTATGATTTTCATGGATTTTCATCTCAAGGTGCAGCTGGGAGGAGGACCGTGTTTGGTTTGGGGACCTCAGAATTGCCTTGCTACTTTTTTTCTAGACAACGGGGCTACATCAGCCCGTGACCTCAAGCATGCACTGGGACAGTTGGCAGCCAATTGTGAAGTGGCTGGGATGAGAGTCTGCACGTACAAGTCTGAGGCCATGGTTCTTTGTTGGCAAATGGTAGAATGCGAAATGCTGCCTCAAGTGAGGGAGTTAAGTATCTCCGGTTCTTGTTCACGAGTGATGGTAAACTGGAGTGTGAGATGGACTGGGGGATTGGTGCAGTGTCAGCAGTAATGCAGGCATTGTAATGGACCGTCGTGGTGGAGAAGGAAACAATGACATTGCGAATTCAACCGGCCGAAATGGGTTTCATCTGTAAGGTGGCCGGGTTCATTCTTATAGATAGGGGAAGGAGCTCAGACATCTGTAGGAAGCTTGCAACGCTGCTCCTTCACATTGAAAGGAGCCATTTGAGGTGGTTCGGGCATCTGGGGCGCCTTCCACTGAAGGTTTTCTGGGCACATCCAACTGGGTAGGATGCCCCAGTGTAGACCCAGAACACGCTGGAGAGACTATATATCACATCTGGCATGGGAACGCCCCAAGGTCCCCCAGGAGGAACTGGAAACCGTTGCTGTGGAGAGGGGCATCGACTACCTGGCTTAACTTGCTGCCTCCGTGACCCAACTCGGGATAAGCAGCAGAAAATGGATAAACAGCTGGATGGATTATTCGGAAACCCCTCCATGAACAGGTAAATTATTGTTGCGGAGGGGCTTGTATGAAAAATGGCACAAGCTGAATGACCTGACTAAATGTGCTTGAAAGACCACTATAAAGGTTTGATGATGGTTTCCCTGGTGAAGGCAAACTAAGACCCTCTCTTGAAACCAGATCTATAGATGAAACAGGGCTGTATGTGGAAGTAGACCAGCCTCCATTATAGCAGTGGCACCTCAATTGTAAAATATAACACTGGATGTAGAGAATTTTACTTTTTTGTGCTTTTGCCAAGAAGGAGATACTGGACAGATTTTGAGGATTTATGGGTAAGTGATATTATATGCTAAAAAATATGGTAATCAAATTCTATTAAAATGAAGGTTATAAAATATAAACCTTAACCTTTTCAACAAAACATGGTCCAGTTTTAAAGATGGCTAGATGTACTTTCTGACTTAACACTGGTTTAGCATCTGCAGTGATGTGGTTTTTGTACTGGACCGTCGTCATGCTGAGGAAGGAACAAACCCCGAAGACAAAGTTCCAAGTAGTGAAAAAGCCCCTGTTCCCACCTGACATTAACATGCGTCTTGGGTGATCCAATTACAAGTGGACAGCTCCAAGTACGTCAGTTCATGTCTGGCATCAGAATGCGTCTCAACATGCATCATGAGTGCCCACTTGTGATTGGATCTCACCTCCCCGCTCTATATGCAAATAAACACTTGCCAAATGACTGGCAAGATGCAGTGATGCATTTCCAGTGCCTGTTTATATCAATGGGACTACTTATTATACTTAGGTACTTGTGTTCTTTTAAAGCTGTGGAATTGGCATTTGAATCTTTTTATCTTCATAAACAAGTAGAGCTCCACTGCCTATTGTGTATTCTCTTGTGTAAAAGACTATGTTGGCACAGCAGGTAAACGTCAGCAAGTCAGCAGCGAATGTGATTGACGGTTTTGCTAATTTTCTCTCTTTGTTTTTTGCTCATGTCCTCTTACATTGTAATATCACTGTTGTGCTTCACAAGGCATATGCTATATTTCCTCCGTCTTGGTTATACAGTAGCTGCTGTTAGTGCCTGTTGGTTTATCTGACGAATGACTGGGCTTTGATTTCCAGAGAGTGAGTCCTAACTGACAATGACTTTTAAGTTTTAATTTTCAGGGGAAAATAATTTTTAGCTTTGATATCTTTACAAGCAGAATAGAGAAGCAGAGAGCCCCCTCCTGTCCTGTCAAAAGGTTATTCCCTGACATTGTTGTGATGTATCTCTGATGCAAAATGTGATTGTTGGCTCCTTATTCACAGTGACGAATAACCTATATGCTGCACGACTGTGATGTCAACACTGCCTGAAACTGAATGAGAGGGGGTTAACCTGAAAGAGTTTTGGAATTGCTCAGCAATTAAATGTTTACTCTGCTGTCCGCTTGTCTGTCAGGGAAAGACTTCACTGGTAGGGCATAACACATCCAGGACATCAAGACCTCACCCCACCTCCACAAAGGCATCCCAACAATGCAATCATAGTCACGGGGACAGGATCCCTCACCGGCTTCCAAGCCACAGCTGATTTTGCACTAGGCTGAACTACAGCTGCAGATGGTGATTCAAACCAGGTTACTGTGTGGAGTGTTTTTTTTTGCACTTTTCAGTTTTTAAACAGTTCTGCACCCCAGTTTTTTTTAATAGAAAATTCCGAAACACAGCAATGACTCAAAATTAGCCTGGTTCATGAACAACTCTCTCTTTGCTGCCCTAAAGTGTCATTGCTGATACAAAGACAGCCATAAGTTATTTTCAAGTGAAGTAACAGAAAGTTATATTTTATATGTATATATATATATAACAGTACTTACAGCATATATTGGACTTGGTCCCAGTGTTATGGCTCGGCATTCCAAAATATTTGTCAAAAAGATGGGGCCATCCATTATTGTCTCCTAGAAAAGAAAATAAGACAGACAAAGACAGAGATTACAACCAAACATTTGTTGTTCAAAACCAGACATATTAAGTATGATTTGAGGTAAATCAAATGCTCCTTTCTGTCAGACAACAGGGCAGATAGGAAGGACTATGTATAAAAATGTCTGTAATTCCTGAACGGTTAATGTGATATTTTCGTTAAACCCCTTGAATTAAGGCTGAAATACTACAATTCAAATGCATCTTGATGGCTTAGTTTCAAATCCATTGTGGTGATGTACAGAGGCAAAATTACGAAAATTGCGTCACTGTCCAAATACTTATGTACCTAACTGTATGTACTAGATCAAAGCCGTATCAAAGTGAAATACAGGAGAGCATTTTCTAGGTGAGTCGTAGACAAACAAATCCACAAGTTCCTCTTTGCCCTTTGCGTCTGGAATAAAAGGTTCATGTGCAAATTCCTGCCAAGATGAGTAACAAAACTGCTTGCACGACCTCATTTGTGCCACTCCAGCCCCTTTGGCAGAAGAAAGTGGCCAGTGTGATTGCTCTACCAATAGCTTCGCAGAGGTGTGAAATTATAGGCTGGAAACATCCGTCTTCAATTATTTGCTCGAACCTCTCCCTCTTCCTCTTACCTATTAGCCATGGACAGGTCACATTACAGCAAAATGTTTGTGCTCTCAATACAGTTACTGTACGTGTATCCTCTAATGTTTAACCTAGAACATCTCAGTTAAATGCTTGTCATGACCTGCTCGGCCTGCTGTGACTCTGGAAACAGAATAATCATAATCATAATTTGCTGTCACATCCTCCTGGGGAAAGTTAGTGCCAAACTGGCACAAACACATAAATGGTAATTTAATAGTGTTGTTTGTAGGTGTAGGTGATGTAGACAGCTGCCAAGTTAATGTCAGATCTTAATAGAGCAATATGACCCCAATCTTCCAACAAGTAACCAAGGAAAGCAACCAGACTTCCTGCAAAACAAATAGAGGACTGCAATGATAGAACCAATAACAGATGACAAGTTAAATTTAAATGCCACAACAATGTGCTTTGGCCATCCACACGCAAAAAACTGAGCATTCATAGTCAGTGACACCCCACTCACTAATACACATCAACAGAGATTAAAAACAAAGAATTTCATATACTTTTATTAAGATTTATTGAAAATGTTCTGGTACAGGATTTAAATCGTCTACACCAGAATTTCAAACTACAACACACAAACAAAACAACGAAACAATAACACAATATATACGCTATACAGACTATATTCTCTACTTGGCCATATATTATACATTCAATTGTAGTATTCGTATTATTCCACATGGCAATTGTAGTTGTATGTTGTATGTACAGCAACAGTGAGCTTCTGTTTAGGTGTATTTTTATTACATTATGAAAAGCCAGGCACCATACAATCACAACTATTCCTTCAGTTTTGGAACCATTAACATCAAATTTAGGGATGCATCTAACAGGTACGTTCATTGTTAATTAATTTGCTAATTATTTCCTTAATCCTGTAATCATTTGGTTTGTAAAATATCAGAAAATGGTTAAATATTAACTGGAGTTCTGGAGGCAGACGACCATGCACCAACCATCATATGAGAACACCAACTACTGCATGTTCTTTTACCAAAACAAACATGGACGGCACCCAGCAGCTTGTTTATATGCACTGACATTTGTGCTGAAAAGGCCAAAATAGGAGGAAAAAAAGCACCTCACCTCAACTTGAACCTCCATGTTGGAAGTTTTTGACTGAAAAAAGGAATTAAATGTTTACTCAAATGTTGAGTAATTAACTTAAATGATTACTTTTCCTCAACACGTTAGACCCTGATCTGAACTATACAAAACCTATGCAGATGTTATGAGAACAATATCCTGCGGAGAAATAACAATTTCAAATGTGAGTCGTAATACTCCCAGGACAGTAGAGACGTAACTCAGCTTCCGCATCAATCCTTGTGAAGCTTTGATGCAGTGTTTGAGGTAGACAGACCAAGTTCCTATAACAACCATTTATCCTGCTCTGGCAGACTGACTCGACACATATCCAAGTCCATATGCTAGAGAAGACTCCTCACAAGTGTTTTTCCAACTATCCGTCAACTTTTTTGAAACCCTGATGCTTATCGGTAACTTGCAACTTCAGCCAGGAATTAATATTTAAGTCACTGTGCTGTTGCCATTTCTCAGGTAGCGGTTGCTTCATCTCTGTGTGCCTAGCATTTCATAAATCCAAAGCCTCTGATATTCCATCATATCCATCATGAATAAGCAACATAAATCAGCCTTTTTGGATTTCGTAGAAAAAAATTCAAATTCATAGTGACTGATCAAGACCTGCCCCAAAATTGAATGGGTCCTTCAATGGCCCAAGCCCCATCCCTCCACCGAGTTTGGTGCAGATTGGTTAAATACTTTTTGTGTGATCCTACAAAAAACACAGATACGTGGGAAAACGTAACCTCCTCGGTGGAGGTAATGACAATAATCACGCCATTAGACCATGGCACCAGTAATAAGACTCTCATGTGTGGTCTTCAAGAGGGCAGACCTCTTTATTATCAGCAAGGCTCATGGTGTATTTACTCACTGGATAAATATTTCCTTATTGAAGATATGTATTTTTAAAAGTTTATTAAAAAATATAAATAAATAAAATAATTTATCATAATTAATTTATACTCACATTACCATTACAGTTTGAATTCCTACAGTACTTACATCTGTCAGACTCATGAAACAATCATATTCAGTGCTCAGGTGAAGTACAAAGAAACCCCCCGTCAACCATGTGAAAAAATGAATAATGAGAGAGTATTGATTTAAAGTCACAGTCCTTGCCAAAAACTCAATCCCTCTCTAGACAGAGTCCACATGATCTGCATACCAATTGTCCACATAGTGTGAGGTTCAAATGGTTCGCACAAAGTAAGGCCATGGTTTTATTTATTGATTTTACACCAGTATTGTGGACAATGAACAGTGACACAGTCAACAGGGGGGTGCTTCTACTAAAATAAAACAAGGCGTCTAGCTAGTAGATTTGTAAAGGCCAGAACATGCTGTTTAATCAATGGGAAACTGGGTGTCGCAAGTTGGGGCCATAAGAGATTCAGGGTTAAGGTTCATACCAAAAACTGTGCCCAGTGGGTTCAATAATGGGTGTCAGAAATCTGCTAAAATTTGGACAGGACCAGAACATGCGGGCAATTTTTATAATGCACTCTGAAAAGAACCTTACACTGCATTATAAGCAATGCCTAGCACAAAAAGAAGAAGAATGGACAAGATCAAGGTTACGGATAAGGTTGTCGTGTATTGGCACACCAATTTTTTGCTCCTAAATCTGCTTCAGATGGGTTGTCGGATCAGAGTTAAGGGAGTCGATAGGGGTGTAAATTATGGAGGTGGGGCATTTCTGGACAGGATCCAAAGCGAGAAAAGAATCAATTAGGGACCCAGGAGGGTGCTTACAGAAATGCAGATATTGGGATTTAATGAAATGTCTACTGTGAAGAAAACGAACAAAGTGGGATTTGGGCAGATCAAACCTAGCTGAGAGCACTGTGAAGTCAGTGAAGATTCCTTCCATACAGATATCTTTGATATAAAGTAAGCCCTTATCAGACCAGATTCAAAAAGTGGGGTTGGAGAAAGAAGGTGGAGAAAAATGATTTTTAAAAACTGGGACTAAGGTAAAGGGTTTTTTCCAGTCCTAAATGTTTATGGAATTGTATCCAGACCACAATCAAATCCGTTACAACTGGTTTTTGGGAAATGTCGGGGATTTTAAGGGGACGTTGTGCAATAATGAGAGATTTGAGGGAGAACTTTGAAGACAGTAGTTCCATTTGGGCCCATGAAGGACATATGTTGGCCCCGCTATCGATCCAGTAACATGGTGTGTCTGTTGAGGCATTTCACTCCAAACCATAAATGCCAGCCTTTTGGTGACACAAGAGAAAAAGTCAGGGTATGTCCACATACATTAAGATTTCAATGTCAAAGAACTGTGAACGTGTGTACATAATTTCACGCCAAATCGTCCATTAGCTGTCAAGATATTTTGGTCTGGACGAAAGTGGTAGACTAACTTAACGACCATCATCGTCATCCCTATAAATACATTTTTCAATGCTTTTTTTTTTTTTTTTTTTTTTTAAACAAAAGATTATTGTGTTAAGGAACAACAAAGCATTAAGCATAGATACAGAAAGACAGGAAATTACAGAGTGAAGGCAAGAAAACTGGGACAGAAGCAACTGACATGTTGTCGATGACCTGAATTCTATTTCTAGTCCAACTAAACAGCTCATCCTGACTGTTTTAGTTGGTTGTGAACTAAACAGGGCCAGATTTAGGTTGGTACATGTATTATATAACATTAAAATTATGATGCAGTTTCGAACAAGATCGCCAACAGCTTTCAGCTTCACTGTGAAACTGTCGCACACAAAAAAAAAAGATACATTCTTCTTTCACTGGTGAGTGCACAGTATTTTAGTACCAGCAGTGGGCAGCTCATCCGAAAGGGGCTTTGGTATTATTAGTTATCTAGCACCAATGTAAGGTTATTTAGGTTTCCAATTGTTCTGCTGTCCAGCACAGTTCAGTGGTTACTATATATTGCTGTCTATGGCAAACAGTTAATATGTCTAACCTGAATAAATCAGTAAAATGATGACCCTGTTGAACAGCACATTTTTAAAACTTTCCTGTGGCTTCTGACTCTACCGTGTAGTTTTACAACACAATTTGTCATCCACATCTGTGTGTATAGCTGCATAGTCATAGGATTGGTTGCATGATTCTATCTAAAGCCAAATTTGCATTTAAGTAGAATTACCTGGGGGGTGTTTTAGGGATTTACCCCCCAAATCTGTGCGATTTGTATGAAATAAACAGTCTGTTTCTGTGAAATTTACTGAGATACTATTTGGAACTTGGTCCTTCTGTACATGGGTGTCCATGTTGAGTAGCTGGAGGACCTTCTTGAAATTGCTGCCAAAAATGCCATTGAAGTTGTTAATAATTTGCACTGCAGCTTGATAAAAAAAATACAAAAAAGACCCCAAATTAGTGAGATGCTGATTTACACTGGACAAATTTATCAGATGCCCTCTTTGTTCGCTATAAAAGAAAAATTCCATTGGAAATAACTCAAACACAAAGAGCTGCCAAAGGCGAGGATTACCAACACCAAGGACTTTTGCAATTATTACAAATCACAGTAGGACTCATGGCTACACTAGCCCCATATGATTAAGGCTACAAGCGGGCTGAGTTACAAAGTTAGAGCAATGTTTTGATGCGTGGATCCCTATATTGTTTCTTTTTAATCAGGTGTTCTAGAAATACACACAAGGATGCAGATGTACTCTACAAGCTCGAGGCAAAAAAGGCGGTGGTCACACTGCGTCTCTGCGCTCTCTTGTTCCCTCCTCTCGACCTGCCATTCCCTCCTGCCTTGTTTCCCTCAAGTAAAGTCACCCGACCTTCCCCACCCCTGCATTCTTGCCTGCACTGCCTATAAGTCTGAGGTCTCACTATTAAAGTACTTGACTGTACCTGCCTGCCTATTTCTGTGCCTGCATTTGGGTGCTCCTGCCTGCCGCTGCCACCCCTGGAACGTGACATTGGTAACCATTGGTCGAACTAGCAATTAGCCGATAAAAGAGGAGAATAAAAGTATGGTGATGTAAACAAAGCAGGTTTCAAAATATACAAACAAAGGCTTGTCAAATGTTTAATGGGGTAAAAAAACGCATTTAGTGTGTTTGATGGGCCCTGTTGTTTTTGTTGATAAATGAAAAAACCACATGGAACCTTTGTGCATATAATGTGCACATATTCGTGGTACCCAGAGAATTTGTAAGACCTTTGATCCTTTGATACCTGCAAAACCAATGACATTCCCATTAACCTCAGCTGTACTTTGTGTTTAGTGCTAATTAGCAAAAGTTAACATGCTGATGATAGCATTTCGTTCAAAGCATAGCTGGGTCCAGGCTATGCTTTGGGTCCAATTAGTGTTGCTGTAGATTCTTGTTCTAATATTGAAAAAAAAAAAAAAAAAACACTTGAAAACACTGACCCTTTGTTTTGTAAAACCCATTTTATTTTATGATTTACTGCCTTCAAAGATGAAGGCCTTTCTTCATGTGGTGTTTCTATAATTTTTTTCCAGCACTCGAATACATAGATGGAGACCACATATCACTCAGTGAATCTATTCATGTTCAGAATTCACCGTAGAAACACACCAACAATATCTAGCAGGGCTGAACAGTTTGCTTGAGTTTGGGATCAAAGCCACTGCAGTAAGAGCGCTAGGGCAGTGAAACCTTGCCTTTCCTCTGTCACTTAGATTTATGTTTGGCATTTTCCCGTTCAGTGGATAACAGTACTTCAAAGGCAGGGGGAGGTCGCTCACGCATTCGCTGCAGTTTGGGCGTGAAATACGAATCTCACAGGGTGCCGTTGCTGTGACTTCGTCAGCTGTGATAAAAAGACACCTCTCCTGGCATTAATTGATAAGCTTCCCATGAGTGCGAGTGTGTTTGGATATAGCACAAACAACTTTCAAACACTGAGCAAGATACTGAGAACACTTTCTAGTTCGTCAGACAGATTGAAAATGAAAAACAGAGAAACCTAATTTTCAGATACCGGTTTATTATCCTTTCAGAGACACTGTCCAAAACCAAAGTATTCAGTGGCAACTTTTATAGCTAATGCTGTCAGTGCCTGTGCATCATCATTTACATGCCTTGCTGGGACTGTACTCTGCTATTTTTCTGTTGGTTTTCTCTGTTGTCTCTCCCTTTTACTATTAGAGACATCACTGTCTTCACAGTTAAACCTGTTATGCAGTGACTGAAAATTAAGTAATGGGGATTTGGTTGTATGTTGTTCCATTTTCTATTGCTATGCTAAGATAGCAGTTTGTTTACCATGTGAAATCTACATTTTCACAGTGCAAAGATGAGGAAACCAGACAAAGAGACTGTGGCAGCTACTTATTATGTTCCTCTGTGTCGTTTGCATTTTATTAAGTAAACTGAATCAAAATTAGGCAAATCATTTGTGGTTTGCACACATTTATTTAACCTTTTTCAATGTTTGCCAATAGATTATTTCTTCAGGCTAGCTAAAGCCAGAAATAAGCCAAACACTAACTTTAAAAGTGCCTATTAACATTTGGATTAATTACCATTCTAAAAGAGAGCTATCCAAGTGTCTGTTATTAGAGAGAGTTTAATCGTTAATTTTCCGTCTGAATTCCCTTCACTCTCTAAAACATTCAGTAGGGAACCTCTGAAAGACTGGTGGTGTGCATTCTCCTTTAAAACTGACCACTTACAATCCTTAACAGTGTTGAAACAACGTTGAAGTTCCAACCTAAATGATGGTTCAAAGACCCTTTGACGGAAAACGGAGCTGGTGATGGTCACACACTGGCCGATCCAGGGATCAAACATATGACCTTTCTGGTTTTGCTTACAGGCATCTCATTTACTCATCTATTCACATTCACTCACATTTTTCATCTACAGCTATTAGACCTTTTGAGATTTTCTTATCGAAGGAATAGGCCAGAAATACAAATTATTTATTGCTGAAATAACTAAGTGATTAATCAATCAACAATTTGATGTATTTGTTGTGCCCTAGTCCTCTCTCTCCCCTCATTTCTTGTCATCTCTCTACCGACTACTCTGCTCTCCTGACTTTCCAATAAAGGGGAAAAATGCAATGAAATGTGTTGCTGATTCCCACATCTCAAATGTGAAAGTTTTCCGCTTTTTCTTGTTGAATGGAATATGTTTGGATTTTGGACCGTTTGCAGTAGAAAAAAAAAAAAAAAATTGTGGGGTTGTCATGTTAGGCTCTTTGTGAGGGACATTTTTCATTATTTTCTGATATTCTTTTAACTACAAAATTAATCAGTTAATTGAAAAAAAATACTGCAGATTAATTGACATTGAAAATAACTGGCTGTTGCCTTCCTAATGCTGCTCTACACTGACTATGTTTTGTCTACTCTATAGTGGATTTATTAGAGAGCAATAGATCGTGCTGGTGGATGATTTTTATGGGCCAAATTTGACCCTTTGGATTCACATTGGATTGACATGGTCTAAGTTTAGGTTTTTGTTACTTATCCACTTTCTTTGGACAACATGCACACCATACAATTATGAAATCAATAAAGGAATAGTTCAGCAAAACAAGTAAAAACTGCTCGGTGCTGGTAGGCCATGGTTTTCCCTTTGGACAGAGCCCGGCTAACTGTTTGCCCCTGTTCCAGTTTTTTGGCGAAGATAAGATAAACTGCTGTTGGGGATAGTTTCATATTTAGTGCAGAAACACGAGAGTGGCATCGATAGTCTCATCTAACTCTTGTTTTTTCCAAAAATGTAAAAACTATTCCTTTAAAAAGGTGAAACGTTGCTTGTAAAAAATTACTTTCTTCCCCAGGATGTGGTCAATACTCCCTCTATTTAAACCTGTGAACAACTTTATTACAATGATTAATAACCCCCTGTATAATTAAACAAGTTCTCAACAACCACTGTGGCCCTGTGGATATGAGTATCTGATTTGAGATTACGTTTAATCCATTTCCCACTTGAGTTGTAGCTCGGCTATCGGCACTATAACGCTGCTGCAGAAAATTGACGCTCCAGTGTATCAGTAGCTTGTCTGGCAGCTGAAAGACACTACCACAAGAAGAGTGAAGGCAGACAGCATGCAGTACTCATTGGCCAGGCTCACAGATTCATGAGCACAGTGTTAGGATGCTAATATTATGTATATTTGTTATTCAACCTAATAGGCTCTAAGAAGCCGCCTGGGATTCAGGAGTGAGTATGCTGTTGATTGGTGAAGTCATGTTACTCTTCCGTCCCTTTTTCCCTCACCTGATGGGCTGGTTTTTAATCATGTAGGACTTTGCACTGTCAAGGCTAATTGGACTCTGTTACTTGCTGTGTTTGTGATGATGTGTTTGAAGCATCTCTCCCCTTAATAGTTAGCTTTTGATTTTCACATTGATCGGTGTTATCATTAATGGCTCTCAATTTGTTTCCATTGATGGAAAGCTATGACGGAAACTGCTGTGATAAATGGATCCTCATGCTGCAGGAAAAACACCTTACTATATGATGCAATCCAGTGTAGAACCCTTCAAAAAGTCCAGCAGCTGTTGTATGAGAGATCGAACAGCATCACAGAGGCAAAAAGAGTAAACAGAAATGTTTTCAGACAGCGCTGCAGCATAACAGTTCTCAATTTTTATCATATGAATAAATTATTTTAAATATTCATGTAGCATGTCACGATTAGATAAGCGCTAATATTATTTTGTGTTAATAAATCAAGTGCTAAAGCAAAATGACACAAACAATGAAAATATCAGTTTTCTCTCAGTGCAGACAGACAAAAGTTTTAATAAAGTAAGTAGATTCGTGTTTGTTCTAACTGATATTATGTGAAAACAGTGGAGGTCTCTCGTAGTGATGAACCTAGAGAGAAATTATAGAGAATTATCACCTGAGTCTGTAGCTCCCCTCGGCTTTACGAAACTTTAGAGCGAGTTCCTGGCAGCTGTTTTCAGAAAAAAAAGCTCAAAAAACCCATTTTACACTACCTGCTCAGCACCAAACAGCAGAAAGACACAGTTAGCTGGTGAACATATTGGAGCATTTAGCAGCTAAAGAGCCAGAAATTTCCCTCAGGATCTGGCAGATACCAAAAGTGGAGCTAAAAGACAGCGAATACTGGACTTGGACTTTCGCCAGGTGAGCAGAAACCCGACTCTAAATGAATGATAATGTGGCTCCGCATCTGCTTGATGTGTAAATGAGCAACTCTTGGCAAACAATTTCACTAAATCAACTTAATAGGTGATGATATGTCAATGTTGTATTCATAACTTATTTCTGCATATAAAGACATACCTAGAATTTTATTTGATGTTTTTTATTCTTTTTGAACATGGGAATTGTTTACATCAGTATACACATTGGTCAGCTGTTGCACTTACTGAAAGGAGTGCTGGGCGGGAGCCAAGGGATGCATCATATATGACTGATCAGTGGGTTAATCAACTTGAAAACAAAAGTTCCTTTTGTTGTCCATTTTAAGATGCTCACCACTCCAGTTACATCAGTCATTGCCTTGTGTTTTGTGTCTACTATCCTGGTTCTGTCAGAGCCTGAAAAGTTATTTGTAAAATATAATGAGGATTCGTGGTCCACCAGTATTCTTGGTCATCTAGGTCATGTTTAGACATGCTAGATCAGTACAGAAGTTCCATTTAATCCTCACTGGGTTGTTTTTACACCTTGATGCCACACAAGAGTCACTGAGCAGACCTGTGAGTTGTTAAAGCGCCCATGAGATGGTATAAGTACTTCCTAAGTGTGATGTATTTCCTGTTGGAATACAGGACAGTGAGAGGTCAATCTCAAAATGTAAAAGCCAATGTTTACATTTAAGTTATAGAGAAGAGGGTATTTTGATTTGATTTGAGTTCAAATGACTGGCATGACTGACTTGTAATGACCGTTACTTTGGTTGGACTTGTTTTTTTACATCCACTACAATATGATAGAACAGAACAGAATAGGACTTTATTGTCCACAAAAGAGGAAAGTTGTCATTTGCTGTTGGATAAATGACCTCTTGTTCCTCATAGCTAGAGGCAAAGCAGCATGAGGTCACCCTTGAAGACACACTATTTTCCACAAAGTTCAAGTGCCCATTCAAAGGGATCTTTAAGGTCACATAACATGGCAAGTTCCTTTTTTGGTAATGGCACCAAACCATCGGTACAGATATGTAATTGACACTTAGGTCACCATCAGCTTAGTCTAGCTCGGAAGTGCAAGTCCTCACGGGACAAATTAACTCAGTGGACACTTTTATGACTCTGATCGCAGACAGAAAGCAAGCTGAGGGTTACCGGAAGCCTTCACCATCGGGCTGAGAATGTGCTGAGAAGCACTAAGGAAATAGGAAAAGAGGGCAACATCTCAGGAAAGGTCTACTAAAAGATCGTAGCAGCTCAAAGTGAGCGAAAAGATACACCTGAATAATAACAGGCAGAGAGGAGCAAAGCAGCAAACAGCATACATGCAGTCTCTAATGCAATCAGACAAAACACAGAAAACAACTGCCGAACAAGTGCATCAGAACTCGCCCTGACTCACTTCTCAGGTCTCTGCTTCTTTGGATCGATAGCACTACAGCTACACAGTACAAACTGTAGAAAGGCTGAAAAAAAAAAATACACGCTACATTACTAACAATATAACTATGATGTTTGCTTTTGGTATAATTATGGCATGACGATGCTGAGCGTAACTTAACTATCAAGCTGACAAATGACCGCCAATAATAATGGTGGCAGATTTACCACACAGAATTCTAAGAAATGAAACAATGTGTCCTTGATTTCAGACAGAAGTCGACAAAAGTATGCCTCTTATTTCTATGTTCACAGGTCAATATTCTGTTAACAAAGAATACAGTATCCCCATCTAATGTGTTCAGGTCAAACCAGTTTCAAGTCAAAATTTTATTTATTTTTTTAATTTAAATTGGAACAAGGCTTCAAAACATAAATATAACAAAATCAATGGTTAGGGACATGGCAGTTGAAAAACTCTGATGAATGTCTGTCGTCCCAGGGCCCACATGGGAAGTTTCCCCTTCCTGCTGCCTTCCCTACGGCCCTGGGGCAGCCTCTAACCTGCTGCCTAGCCCAAGACCTGGCTCTAACCCCCTAACCTTAACCCCAGGCCCCCAACCCTGGCCACCAGCTCTCGGGCCAGTCCCCGACCTGCCGCCTGGCCCCAAGCCTTGGTTCTCACCCTCTAACCCTAACCACCTGACTCCTTGACTCAAACCATTTGGTAAGTTCCCTATAGTGTGTTAAATGATAAACCAACTTTTCCTTCACAAGTGTAGGCTCATTATATTAAGAGCGATACAGCAGTGCTGGGAAACAGAAAACCCCTTTTAACGAGTTCAAACAATAGTCCATGTCATATTAAGCGAATGCAGAGTTGGGGAACATCTTTTTGGTTCCCATTATGTGCTATATGCTCTTTGGCCTTGGATATAACATTGTTACTGTAAGTTACTAAGCTAGTTACCCAGACATACTAATAATTGCAGATTAAATTTGAGCAGATAAACACACTGTTCATTATATTTTTACCCATGTGTTTTGGGTTTTGAAAGGCTTTCAATATGCACCACCTTCAGCATTTGGACAAAGCTCGACAGACCTGCAGTGGCTAGTTATGGTTGCTTAGCTATGATTGGACAATCGCTGCACGGGAAAAGGGTTTAGCTAACAGTCAACTGCATCAGGAAAAAGCAAAGTCAAAACATGCTCAATCTTTCACTATTTTCTTTTGAGTTGTGTTTCTATGTGATTGTGAATTTTCAAAGTTGTTGAATGGAAATAATCATTACATCTACGATAGCCATGCATGATTAAGACCCCATACTTCTTAAAACTAGCCACATCCAAGGGGAAATTTAGGTTTTATAATTGGTCATTGTTGACTCGGATTGATAAACCATGGAAGTGAAATGATCCGAATTTCAGTGAATCACTTTGAACTTTGTCTTCAAAGGCAGATTCATTTATGACTCATTATGTTATCATGATGATAGACATAAGAAGTTAAATAGCACAAACAGACTCATGCTTAATCAAACCAATAATTGAAAAAAAGGATGGCGTCATTGTGGTTGTGCTGGTTGTATCAGCAGCCACACTGATACAAAAGAAGATTGAGGTAGAGAAACAATCTCTGATGTGGTGTAGCCTGCACACCATTTGAAGTCCAACTCAGAGGGATACACGACACACCTACAGATACAGTACATCAGAGAAAAAATTTATTCAATTCCTTTCTCATAACAAACCCCCCTACAAACATTTGTCAGTGGCAGCATGCTCTTCTGTGGTCTGGGGCACTTCGGATCTATCAAAAGAATACTGAAATATGACCGCAAGCAATAAGTCTGACCTACATTGCACCTGGCAGCATTTCACAGACAGACATTGGCCCTGAATTACAATTACAAGGTAAAGCAGTGGCTCTCAATCTTCAGTTCATTTTCTCTCATCCTGGAGCCCCTGCTGGGTTTCATTTTGGTCATCTAATCAGGTGCTACCTGGGAAGCCAAGTAAATATAATTAGGTAGTTGGTAGGGCAGAAAAGCAGCAGTACCACAGTGTGTGTCCTATGGCTTGGTCTAATACTGCTGCTACTGAGCATGCATGTGACCGTTTCTCATCATAACTGCACACTCCTAAAATTTCTAGCATCCAGCGAATAGCTTTGGTTGTCTCAAGGGACGCAGCCATAGCGCAAACAGACGATACATCCGGCTTTAAAGAGTAGAAATATGTAAAATTTTTTTTGGCAGAGGGGTAATCTATATGCAATAATCCGCTCTTGTCTGCCAGGGGCGAATGGGAGGACTTACATCTTTGATTAACCTACTTCTATACTTATCTGGCAAGAGCATTTGCTTCTCTCCACGCACTAGTGGATGTGCATGTACTCCATAACATGCAAACGGTCATTGCTGCTGGACAAAGAATTCGTGACTGCTACACTGGAACAAAGTGCCCTGCAACAGTTGGATGGATCAATTCTCACAAAATATATGTCATCCACTGAAAGTCATTTTCATTTCAAAATGATCACCACCGCCCAATGGGCTTGAGATAATGCAACTGTGTTCAGGCATACAGACAGAAATGGTGCACAACACGCAGTCGACTCGGTATGGCTTTCCTTATACTTCACCGAGACCTGATCTTCTCCAGGAGGATTAACCCTCTAAGACCGGTGTCACATCAGCAAACTGAGCCACCAGCATTAAGGTTTGGCACAAAAAAGGGATAAAATCCATTTTGGATCATCAACGAATGAACAGCGAGTGTCTGGAGAGATTGACTCTTTCACACCTACAGCTTCATTCAGAAATGATCCTGAAATTCACCATGTCGGGCTGATGTTTACACTGGAGCTGATATGCCACAAAATGCTCCAGTATACATTAGTGAAAAAAAGCTCTTAAACTACTGATTCAAGAGAACCCTAACGTGGCACACTCCAAATACTTGTTTCAATTAAAAAAATATATATATAAAACCTTTCCTTTATTTATATGATAACAGCAGTTTACACGGTCAACTTTAGGTAGATGCCTTTACAGAGTGATCCATCTTTTCAGCTTTTTACAGTGTCTGTAATTATAGAGCACAAAAATACACCATGGGGTGGTTTTTCATTTGAGATTTAAAAAAAAAATTGTAATTGCTTTTCTAGCAGCTACACTCAGTATTCCAAAAAATTTTGTTTGAATATTTGTGGATGCTGTATGTAGAAGCCCAACAAGGAGTTTGTCCCAATTAAAAATAACTTTTGACCCCAAAATAGTCACTAATTCTGTATAAATCTTGAGCCAAAAAGTAATTACTTTTGGACAGGCCCAAAACAAGTGGCAGTGTTTGGCCTCCTGGGAGCCACAGTTCCTCCAGCAGCTGGACGACCCTGAGTGGCTAGACTTCTGAGCATGTGTGATAAAATAACTGCTAAGACTCTTCCAACCAAACGCTGCCCATGAGGCTGAGCTTGACACGCTATTTTGAATTTCACATAATTTTGTCCAGACTTCCTCTGGAATAAAACAAACAGTTAGTTTCCCTTTACCAGTTTTGTTTTATCTAGGCGGTACTTGCTATTCTAACCTCCTGAAGTCCCCTATATAGTCTTGAAATTCCTTTAACCCCCAAATCTGTCCTATAGGCACTAATAAAATTTCCAATAGATTGTTTTCAAATGCCTTTTTAACGTGGAAACTGTTTAGGTGATGATGTACCTGAAGAAATCTAAAAAAGTCGCTATTATTTATCCTGTGCAGCCTCTTCAATGTCTGAAAATTGCTTCCTGAAAAACTGTAAAATTTATAATTGTCCCCTGATTAAACAAGGTATCGTATGAGGATAGGTCCCAATCAGCCTATCCCTTATAGCTCGCATCCAGTATGTTTGGGTTAAAGTCAAGGTCATGAGAGCGCCATCTCAGAATCTTTATCTCTTTAAAACAAGCCACACTTGGTGATAGTATTTTACCATGTTATCAGAGATAAGTTGATCCACTTATTCACTGTTTCCTGTTTAAGTTTTTAATTGCATTATTAGTTGGTAATTAGAATTGCACCGACAAAACAAGATCCTCAATATAATAGTTCTTTACGCAGGGAAGTGCAAGTCCTCCGTTGTTCTTTACCAACTATTATTAACTAATTATTACGGACTCAGTTCGTGGCTCAAATCTTAACAATGGAATTAAATTCCATCTTTCTGAATTAAGATTCAAATTTAAGGCATACAAATTTGTCAATTCTTTTGGTTTGTTTACTCCTAGATATCTCATGTGATCCAACTCCTAATTTAGTTGAATGTAAGAGCTTATGATCTGCCAAGGCCTGTGATTGAAACCTATTAAATTTATGACCTGAGATGGAACTAAAAACATCTAGGAATGACAATAATTTCAAAACCGGACTCTTGACAAGTAAATTCAAATGTCATCCATGAATAAAGAAAGTTTATGTTCTTGACCTTGACTTAATTCTTCACTAAACTTTGCAGACAGGAATGAACTTACTGGACAGCCCTGTCTGGTCCCTCTTTCCAGGTCGAAAGGGATTGGTATGGATCCATTTGACTATTATGCAATGCTTGAACAGTTTTAATAAAGGTCTGGTGAAATCCAAATTTCTGTAATACTCTATATAAAAACTCCCAATTGACTTGAACAAAACGTTTTTCTGCTTCAAGGCTCAATAATAGTGCCTGGGGTTTATTAATTACTATACGTTTAATCACATGTAGTGTTTGGTGAATGTTGTCTCGTGTCTGTATTTGCTGAATAAAACTTGTCTGATCTCGACTTATTACCTGGGGGAGGATTTTCTCAATTTTCTTCTGCCAGAATGTAGGTAAAGATCTGATAATCTTGCTTCAATACATTGACCAGCCGATAACTCCATCATTCAAGTTTGTCCTCACTCTCTTTGGTGTCAAAGAAATCCCCGCTCCTCTCTAAGAGGGAGCGGTTGTGCCAGTCTTGAGGATATGGTTGTATGTGACCTTCATTGTAGGGGTCAGCAGTTCTTTAATTTCCATATACCACCCAGAAGGAAAACCACCCAGTCCTGCTGCCCTATTGGGTTTTAAATTTGATTTTTACCCTTTTAATTTCTTCATCCCTAATCACCAATTACAAGCTTATTTTTTTTGTTCCTCACTTTTATCAGCTTAAAAAAAAAAAGGCTTCCATCTTTGTTTCATCTATTTTGGGCTGAGTAAATAAATTTTGTCATAAAGTTTCAAATAAATATTGTATATTATGTAATTTGCAGTATATGGAATTTGTTGTAGGGTTCTTTATTTTATAACTTGTGTTCTCTGCTTGTTTTAAATTGTAAGCCAGCAGTTTTAGTCGATTTTCCTCCCACTTCATAATATCTTTGTTTCACAAAGATCAGCTTTCTTTTTATGTCATTTGAGTAGATTTCATTTAATTCGTTCTTTTTCATGTCTATTTCCATTTTTATTTCATTATTCATTGTCTTTTGATGTACGTATTTATTATGTGTCATTTTTTTAAATTCTGTTTGTAACCAATCCAATTTTTCTTCTCTCTGTTTTTTGAAATTAGAACAATAGCCTATAATTTTCCCCCCAGGAACAGCTTTGCATGCATCCTAAAGAATCGGTGGGGACACTTCATCAAGATAATCTTTTATATCCACCCCTTTAGAATCCTTGCGTTTAGCCTCCAGATAGTGCTGTTCTTTTCAGAACCTAATGTTGAATCCTTAGAAATTGAGGTGTGATCTGACAAGTCCATGGTCCCAATATTGCGATTTATCACCACATTTAAATCTTTTTGAAGAAAAAAATATAACACAAAGAATGCAGGCGAGAAAAAAGGTATAGTCCCAGTTTGTCGGATTCAGATCCCTCAATATGTCTGAGAGTCCCAACTCTGCCATCATCAATATCATATTTTTTGACGTTTTCTTCTCTCCTGTGTAGTAAGGTTTTGATGTATCCAGGATCGGTGAAGTCTGACATTAAAGTCTCCCTGAACCTCTGAGATGAATCATTCAAAGATTTGTTTATAGAATTTCCATTCGGATCCCAGAGCAGCACGAACATAATGCTATTATGAACTAACCAAAACACTGTGCAGACATTCCCGGGCCAGTACAAATCTCCCATCAGTATCTTTCATTTTTATATGTGCACTCAAAGTTTATTTTACCAGAGATTAAAGTTGCTACCCCACTTTTAGAACCTTGACTAAATAAAGATGAACACTGCTCCTTAAATCTCCACCTCTTAAGTTTTTCATGCTCCACTTCTTCTGTTGAAGGAGAGCTACCTCTACTCCCTCCTTCAAATTTTGCAAGAACTTTGCTCCTCTCGACTGGATTAACCATTTACCAGTCCATTTACGTTACAAGCAGTTACTTTAATTGACTTGATACTTTGCATAGTGGGTCTTGAGTGAGTATATTTTAACCAGTAACAACACTAAAGAAATAATTAACCCATTTTTTTCAGGATGTTTCATTCTGGAATTCAATCAGTGCACTTTTCATTTGGCACAACGACAGCATCTCATCTCAGCACAATATTAGATCACACTGAGCCACAGTCATTATTTAGAGACTGGCTGTGTAAGCATACCATCAAGTCCAATTACAGACTGCACATTCTTAACATGGGATAATGAAGGTTTTATGAAAATCAAGGACCAAATTCAGAGGCTGTTTTTGTTTGCACCATTTGTTTTCCTTGTTTTGCAGTGTTAGAACAAAAGCACGCTTAATTAAGCAACACCAGAAGTGTCTTCAATTAGAATATTTTTTTTAGACTTTGTGATGTTTGACTCCATGGAGAAGGCCACTCTGTAGTTATAACACGAAACAAATACATGCTACTGAGACTATCAGGGCGCTTCAACTGATCAGTCGCTTCACAACCGTTTGTAAAATAATTGTCAAGTAACATTTCACTTGTTAGAGACTGCACTTCTGATATAGAAATGAATTTATGATTATATCCTCTCGAGTGATTTTGTCTGTGATGGAGAGGCTGTATTCTGGATCAAATCTGGGAAAACCATGTACTCTTGCGTCTTGTGTTATGTTATATTATATATACACAGTATGTTTTCCTAATAGCAGTGGTGAGTGGACAGGGGTGCAATATTTTTAAACAGGGAACATCCTGTTTGCTGCGATCAAACCAAGGAGCCTCTCTGTGGCAAGATTTTGCCAGCTTTTTTTTCCTTCAACAATGCTTCACTCTCGGCCCTCAAAAGTATAAAAAACAACGGCGCAACCTTGTTTCGATCCTCTTCACCTTGGGCCTATATGTGAAGTACTCTTTACTCAGCAATTGTCTGGATAGAACCGACATTTCACCCTTCAGATATCTGAGTCTACTGGCTTCGATATCCCCCAAACTTTGATCAACAGCCGATGTTGATACAGTGTTTGGAACCCCTTCAAATCCAGGGCCACAATGGAAATTGAGACTAAATATGTTGTCAGCCACGGCAACTAAACAGCAGTGTTTGGTGAAAACGGGAGCAAAAGATCTATACTAAGTTTCTGATAGCAGAAGAGACATTTACAATGCTGTTGTTAGACAGCCATGAGATCATACAGTGAAAATGAAGAGCACATTCAAACAGACATTGAACGTAAATGTCATTTAAACCCACAGGGCTGGAAATGGCCGCCTCATTCATGATGTTGTCATTCAGTCTTTGTCAGAGCTTGTATGATTAATTACATTTTTCTACAACCTTAACTTTTTTCAAAAATCAATTTGTTTGGGGCCTACATGGTTATTTACTATGTTTTCATTACTTTCTTTTGGGGCATGTGCAATATTCTTTGCCGAAACATATCTCATTATAGACCACACAAACTAACATTAATCTTTAGAAAAGGCACCGATGAATGATGAGAAACAAGAAACAAAAGGCCTTTGAAAATAAAACACATTAATCAAAATTTGTTATATGTCCAAACAAGTTATACATATAAGTAATTGCCGGAGTCATGGTCGTGGTAATCAAACCAGTTGTAGTACTATGAGAATTCATATGAACACAGAATACAATATATGCTGTTCTTTATGAAAATATATGAAAAGCCTTCACAAAACTTTTCAAAGTCACTCTAAGGCCACACTGAAAGGATGACTCAGAAGGAACGTGCACAACCGCAATACACCGGGAACAAAAGACTCTGCACACATTCTTGGAGAGATCATTATATTGCTCAGATAAGTCATACGTTTTCAAGAATGCGTGCTATATTGCATTTTGCTGCTATGCAGAATATAATTTTTTTCTGCGGTTGTTGTTTGCGTTGGTATTGCTGAGGACATATAAAAGCCAAGAGGCTGGAGAGATCCTACAGCTTGTTGACCATTTAATGATGTGTATGGCAGAGATGATTCCAATTATTGGCTTTATTTCAAGGCATTTGAGAGGGCATCTCAGATAGTGTTAAAGTAGTAGGCTGTTTGGTCTTAAGGATCGGGGTTATATTGAAGACTCCTCTGAACATTGTGTTTACTCAGAAATTGAATGGGAAATTGATTTTCGAGCATGATGATGGAAACAAATAGGTTCGGACAAATGATTAATTCTCTCTGTAAGTAACCAAAGCTCTAGGTCTGTGCATCCGTCAAACAAAACTCTGCACTGATGTTCATGGTATGGGATTTTAAAAAAGTACCGCAAACTCCTCCGAGCAATTTTCTCCAACCAACCCGATGTCCACATCACAGTGACTGAACAGCTGCTACCTTTTAAAATTATGGAACCCCTTCACCCAATTCACCAGCCAAACCTGATGATTAGGAGTAAAGTTTTGGCTGGCAACTGAGGCAGAGACCAAAGCCAATCTTGTGAGCTATGAAGCCAATCCACTGCCAATGACACACAAGAGACTGCTGCTATGTTTGACGAAACCCTGGACGGCAAGAAGCAAATATGTAATAAGTGACAACCTTTTCCCCATCTCTTCACCTTGCTAACAAGCATCTCGAGAGAAACTCCATCCAGTAAGGGCTTGTAAAAGAACAGAGAGAAGAGGGTGGAAACTCCCTAGTTGTGCGCAGGAGTCAGGAGCCGTTCAGCACCGAGATCATTTCTGTCAGTGTTGCCCTCACTTACATCAGTGCAGTGAAAGCCACTGGCAGAAAGCCAAAGAAAGGGCTGTCACTCTGTGCACAGATTGCGACTCGGTGGTGGTCGTGGGGGCAGAGAGGAAGAGTAAGCCAAAGACTGTCCCATATTACCGTTCCACATGATGGGGAGGCTGCCCAGGCCAGGAAGTGGTCTGTAAGAGTGCAGTCAGTGATGGACGGTTGCAGTATTTTACAGTTTCCTGTCCCTGGCAGCCATCTATGCATGCTTTGTCTGTAACATTTTGACATGTGTGTTTTGCGATTTATTGTTCCTATGAAGTTTACAGTGTTCACCAACTTCTTTTAGTGTGTTTGCATACTAACATTTGCTAAGTAACATTAAATGCTATACAGTTGCTTTTTTCCCCAATTGTATAGTCCCATTGCAATTTTTTCCTCACCAGTTTTAAGTATTTCACCTTTGTTTCTGAAAAAAATCATATCCTGTCTGTCATCATGGCATGGCGGATGGGTCTAAATACTACAGCACCCATGAGCCTTAGGTCTTGTTACTATGGCGAGGAGGCCAGTCAGAAGCAAGACTTTCAGCGTAGGGAGTTCAGAACGCCTTGTCGTTGCAGTTGTTAACAAATGTGGGACAATTCTATTAAAACTGAGAAAGAATTCGACAGTGAACTGATTTCAGCTGCAGATTGGGTTTTCACAGCGTAATCTTAAGATCCCGCCTACTATTAGCAGCACATGTGAAAGGATTTTAAGCTCAGTGATTGGATGTTTTTTGTCGATATTGCATCTTGGAAGTTGTAGTTAACTCCTCCCCCAAATATTTTATGTATACAAGCTTGTACCTTGTACCTTTCCATCAAAGAACCACATATTTTGTGACCCAGCTGTTCATCATTTGGACTAATGATTTAACCAGGAGAGTTTCATGCTGATAGAAGTGCTCCAAAACTGAGTCATATAACACTGTCTATGGGAAAAATGAATGAGACTTTTAGGCCTGGAACCAGGGGTGCCCGAAATAGCTCGTCCCACTTCGCAACTCTATGTACAGCAGAGGCTGATGGGAATGCCATTAGTTTTGCAGGTATTTGGTCATAAACCAAAGTGCTGGATGACTGAAAATTCTGACCTGATGATGGCGCTCGATGAAAAGTCAGATGATCACTGTAGTCCTGTAGTCCCCCCCCCCCCCCTTTATGCTGGAAGGTCAAAAGGCCACATTGGAAGTCTTAATGTTTGCATATACACATCCCTCATCTGAATGTTGCGTGGTAAATCCTTCGCTTAGTTTATTAAACTGTTCGCTCGGTTTAGTAATCTGTGCACACGGATTCACGCACAACATTTTTTTTGGTTCCTTTTGAACCTGGAGCAACTCCAGGTTTATTCAAGGTTTACCCAAAGTTCTGGGTCACTTTGACAGCGTGACTGTTAAATTATTCAAAAAGTTCAGGGGAGTAGAAAAAAAAATACCAGGATCATTAGGATTTACAGGATTTTTTTACATTAGACAGAAGCTGCAGTTGTTTAATTAATATGTAAAGGTCAGACCTCTCTTTTTCACAGTCATTTGTACTAATAGTGTATCCTTGAGCAACACATCTGAAACTCTGTTTAATTGCCGCGGGTTTCTCTGAATTAAAAGGATTTGGGGAACGGATTTCGGTCACTGGAAGCTCACACAAACTCACAGATGTTGTGTTACCGGTGTTACCAACACGACGTTGTTGATATTTTTACAAATGATTCTGTTATCAAACTTCACCACAACAACAAAACCACTATACAACAAAATGGGTAATGCAAGGTACAATGATGATGTCAACAGACTTTGATGTAAGTTAAAAAAAATTTTTTTTTAGTGTGTTCTGCTTTGCGATGGAAAACCGTACTACATTATTAAGAAAGCAGCTACTATTAATAAGTTAGCAATGTCATAAAACAAAGATCCGCTATGTATCTTGAACACTTACATTTCCATTAACAATCATCAAACTGCACTGATGAATTGGATTTTATTTATGAATCCCTCCGAAGTCATTAAAGCGCTTGGAGGTATTTTCGTTCCTTATCTCTTCTTGTGAAACTTTATTCTCTTTTATACACTCCATCAAAGCAAGGAAATGATCCCCCTTCATCCCTTTACACACGCACCACTTCCGTACACTCAAAGCTGACACAAACACACACACACACACACACACACACACGTTTTAAACCTTCCGTTCAAGTGACATATGCCACACCAGCCCCCCTGCAGCTCTGACATTCTGTGACGTTTAGAGAGATATTTGTGCTTCTGATTTGTGCATCTGCACAAACTTCCAGGTCACTTGGTTTTGCAGTCATTCATCATCTGGAGGGCTGCCGAAACGGCACAGTGAAAATAGCAGAAGTCAAGGTAATATGA
This sequence comes from Xiphias gladius, assembly GCF_016859285.1. Classification (NCBI taxonomy): domain Eukaryota; kingdom Metazoa; phylum Chordata; class Actinopteri; order Istiophoriformes; family Xiphiidae; genus Xiphias; species Xiphias gladius. Next base: position 6,751,521 of record NC_053422.1, read on the forward strand.
TTGAAATTTAGATTTAATGCAAATCTAATGGACAATAAAAGGTTTATATTATCTTATCTAAGGAAAGTTGTTGGCAAAAAGGTGCACATTAATATTGGTATGCTTTCAAAAACGTTCAACATCGTTAAATTAGTTATTTTAATAAAAGCAAGTCAGATTTGACGCAGATAAATGGACTGTTCTTTATGTGAAATAAAGATGATGATGAATCACTCATTTCGTGTATCTCAGCATGTTTTGCCAAGTTCTAGGTAGTTGCCCCGCTCTCATCAATTGTGATAACATCTGACTCAATATCTTGTCAGCTTAACTGGCGATGGCGATACAGACGCTTTCTGTGAACTCCTTGGTTGATGAAGCCACGATGTTGGGAGGCACTCGGTGTCAGGTTTTACATTTGAAGAAGCTATAGCATCGTATAGCTACATACACTGCGAGTTTACCATGCTTTTTCAAACATGCTGATTCCAGGAATTACACCCTCAGGTTGAAATTTAAAGAACTGCTGTGAAAATACTGTGTATTGATTAAATGTAATCCTGTTATGCTGGATCCTCCACTGGGATAAAACAATGTCAGCTAGTTTTACGCCAACACAGGGGAGAGTAAAATTCGATATAGAAGGACAATGATGAAGTCAGAGGATAGTATCCAATATCATAACCGGAGCTCTGTGTTTAATCAGTTTTGTGTCATAGGTCAAAATTTGCAAGGCAATCTTCAGAAATACCATCACGCAACTACTAGTGACTCTATCGCTGAACATCAAAAAAACCAAAGAACTCATCATAGGCTTTAGGAGACACCATGAGGACCTCTCTCCTCTAAACATCAAAGGAAAAGAAGCTTCAACTTTCTACTCCACTGCTCTGGTCAAAAAGTCTCAACAGCGGCTTCACTTTCCAAGGACATTTAGGAAAACTAAAGAGTCATAAACACAGCCCAGGAAATAACTGGACTCCCCCTGCGCTCACTGGAAGACCCCTTCAGATCAGGCTGCCTCCGCAGAGCCAGCAGCTTTCTTTAGGTTGCAAATCACCTCTGTCATCATCATCTCCTCTCTCGGCTGCCATCTGGAAGGCGCTGCAGGGCCTCAAAGACCCACATTTCAAGGCTAAAACAGCTTTAACCCCTGAGCCATCACTGAACTGAACTCCACAAAACACTGTACCCCCCCCCCAACATCATCATTACTCTCCACACCAAAGGACTAACAACTGGAACAGCCATTCCATTCAGTGAGGAAATGTGCAAATGTAAATATCTTTGATATTAAAAGGCATTCAATTCTATTCTATTTTTCCACTCAATTTACCTTTTTAACCTTTTCTCAAAAGGTTAAAAATAGCAGTTCCAAACAGTACTCTTCTTTGGCTCGTAATTGATTTTCAGCCTGTCTCTTCTGCCCTATGCATGTAGGTGCTGTGTGGCAAGTGTGTGTGTGTGTGTATATATTATATATATTCATACACACTGAAAATCAATGACGAACCATACAAGAGTACTGTTTGGCCTTTTCTCAAAGGTTAAAAAGCATGTTCACCATTTTAGCACTAAACACAAAGAAATGTCATTGCTTTTGCTAGTATCTGGTCCTAAACCAAAGAACTGGACAAAATGTAATTTTGACTCGATGGTGACAGTAGAGGTAAAAGTCACGGTGTCACCAAAGTGATTACAATTTATCCTCTGGGTACCGTGAATGTCTGTGCAAAATTTCATGGCAATAAATCCAATATTTGTCGAGGTGTTTCAATAAGAAAAAAAAAGTCAACCTCACCACAGTTCAATTTTTCCAGCTGTTATTTAAAGTAACATAATTGTTTCTGAAATTAAATTATAGAACAAATAAACAATTGGAGATTTTAAAAACATAGAATCACAGAATCTTCTTGTTGAACTACATTTTATCTAAATTTTTGACTCATTTAGCAGCCCAACACACTCGTGATTTTCTTTCTAAAATGGAATCCATCAATCATGGTTTGGAAAATTCATCCCAACACTGTTGCAGAAGTTCCCAAGAATGTGTTGCACTTGTAGGTCACTTTGCTTTCACCTTCTGTCCAGTTCATCCCAAACCAGCTCCACGGGGTTCAGGTCTGGAGGCTGTGCTGGTCTTCTATCCTGTGAAGCCACCGTCTAGTTCTGTTCCTCTACTGTTTTGGGTCATTATCTTGCTGTAGGATGAACCTCTGACCAGCCAGTCTGTCTTCCTATGTTCCTTGCCTTTTCCTCACCATTCTGAAACCAATGTACAGTCCTACTTCCTGCGGTACAGTATTGTCCTAATAGTGCATCAGAGGGTGTATTAACACAGTTTGTTCCGACACTGCCTTTGTACAGACAGAGGGTTTGAAAGTAAATCAACAAAAGTTGGGGCACCTGTAGGAATTGTTTGCATTAACTTTCAGGGCTTAATTTACTTCCTGCAGAAAAGCTTAAAGTTAACCAATGTTTTAATCCCTGAAAAAGGCCTGTTTTATATGAAACTGTACATGATTTTTCAGTTTCTGGTGACCAAACCCTTTTATTATTTGGGGGTGTTCTGAAACTTTTTAGCGGGAGTGTATAAAGGGTACCGGGGTGAGTCAATGTCTGAATTTAAGCTTATTTTCACTGTCGTGGACAAGTATTTCAGTCATAAACACTGCAACACGCTTTAAGTCAGAGTGCACACGGAAGGCTCTCTGAGGGCGAGGCTCTGAATGCAGCAAAAGGAGGATTTGCCAAAATTTCTGATATGATGCCCCGGTGCTCAACATGTAAAACACATTTCACTGAGGATGACCTCTCGTTGTTCACCTGGTTCTAGACCTCTGAGTCACTATCCACCTCTCAAAGTAGGGAGCTGAAGTGAAACCAGAACTTTTACGGAGTAAAAAACCTAACACAAATCACACTGACGCTTGCAAGAACTCAAACTTTAAAACATCCCAACCAAACAACATACCCTGGTTAACCGCATGTAGTGTGGTTCACTCCATTTGTCTGGACAGGTATAAACGTTATGGGATGGGTTAAACTGAGGCCATACAGCAGTTTACTGCACCATCACAGGAGGAGACAGTCGAAATTACAGCTAAAAAAGTTGGAAGGATGACATCTGAAGGGGCATGGGGTGGATATCATTGAGGGAAGGGAAAGACCACTGATTATCATGACATATTCTTGTACATATGCTGTGCGCCTGGTGCACCTTCACAGGAGCTGCAGATTTTTGAATGCTAACAAATCGATTATTATCTAACTATTAAATTCATGAAGGGTTCAAATTAGTAACTACTACAGCAAGCGCTGTAGTAGTTCTGATCTTACCCCTTCTCTTTTTTTTTATTTATTTATTTATTTTTTGCAATGTCCTGTTATGTATTGAACATTGTGATTTATAATGAAGAAAAAAAATGCCTATTTTCCAAAAAAAAGATTTTTTTTTTTTTTTTAATAACAGATTTCCCCCCTTTTAATGTTTGTTGACTGCAAGTGACATCAGATCAGCTGCATACACAATCTTCCCCCTTGAGGCTAGGAAGAGGGCAATGCCAGACTGAATACCGCGGCGGTAATGAAATAGCGATTCAGTGCGAATATCAGGCTCTCCCATCGTGCTTGTTCTGTCTAAACTACTCACCAGATGCATGCAGCTGATCACAGTCTTCAAGTGCCTCTCACACCCCCGAGGCAGGCTGCTATTTTCAGCAGGAGTGCATGACAGAGAGGCAGTTGGAGAAATTTCCACCTTTTCAATCTTTAAAACACTTCCAAAATTAAGGAACCAAGAAACCGTTAAAGTCTTGTGTCAAAAGCCCATAACGACAGAATAATGCTGTTTGTGTTTTTTAAAATGGGCTGGCTCAATCAGTCACCAACACGGAGTTTGACGGATTTGTCTGCATTAAGGAACAAAGGCTAACTCAACAACTTATTTAATGTCCAGCATTTACAAAATAATCCCACTTAGTTATGTAGTAGGAGTAAAAGCAAAACGGATAAGACCGACAAAACCCCAAAAGAGAATGTGGGACAAGAATGTAACTGCAAAAGTAGAAAAGAAAGATCCCCACCCTCCACTAAATATGGTTTAAAAGGAAAAGATTTGCCTGAAAAAGATTTTCAAATCTGTTTGTGACGTGCACGCCAAGATAAGTAAAACTATTCTGAACAACCTTAAATGCTAAGTTACCTAGAGGGAAATTTTTTCCGGCCCCTTTAAGGGACACCAGTTCGCTCTTACTGAGGCTCAGTTTACACTCTGATAAGTGACCGAAGTCTTTCCTAAAAAGTCTGTTTTTTACAGTGTAGTAAAATGTTACTACACCGCTGCGATGTTCGCTTTGCTATGTGTGAGCGTACTGTGCCGCGGAAACTAGGAGAGGGGGACTGCGCGCGTTTGTAAAACGGGGATTTGAAACTTTATTCAAAGATAAACAAGCGCAGAGAAATGGCTACTTAATGAGTAAACGTGTCTGTGATCTAACACTGTTAGACAGCAATGCACTAATATGGTATTTGTGATGGAATACTGCTGAATACGGCTGGAGACAGGAAACTGCACTTTTTCTGTTAATATAAAAGGGCAGTGAATTGGCTCCAGCACTTATGGGCCAAACAGCTGCCATCAGATCATAATTCTTCCTGTGGGACGACTAAACGAGAGCCTGGGGAATGGACAGAAGTCAGGGGGATTTCACTGTATAAATGCCACTCATTGTAATTTGACAGCTATTTCACAAGCTGCACTTGTTTTCAGGACACAGGAGTCGTCACTGATGTGTGGTCTGCTCAAGACAAATTCAGGAAATCAGTCATGCGTAATCTTGTTTTCACAAACTGGAGCTGCAGATCAGCAGAGGTGAGGTTACCATTTTGAAGTGGTGCCATACTGTTGCCATAGTATATAGTTTTTACCGTAATTTTTTGTTTTCCCCCTCGCAGTGAAATTGTATTTTATTTTGTTAACAATAGCTCCGCTGTTATTGGCACAATATCCCTTAGAGTCGTGCAGTTGCACACACACACACACACACACACACACACACACACACACACACAGGATAATTTCTTTCAGGAATTGAACAAGTCAAGGTTTTTTACTTTGGGGTAAAAACTGATTAAGTCATGGGCGAAATTAACAGGAGAGACAAAAGAAAAGCAGAAATAGAAATGAAAAAAAAATGTACAGTGATGCATTCTTTTATATTTATCATTACCCACATAATTGGATTTTTAAAGAGCGTTTAGGAAAGCTCACAGCCTGCCTATGGCACCAGCACAGCTCTGGGCCTATTTAAACTCGGGCATGGGTCAAGTCAGGTACTGTGCTGCGCTTTGCAGTTGCAGGACTGGTGCGGGTTTGTAAAACTGGACCCATGCAGACCTCTGAGGTGCGTGACAGAAAAGCAAACTAGCGGATTTCAAAAGCAATAGCTGAATTTGTTTTGGTAACTCTTAATATGTAAATTTATGCATTTTTAAAAATACACTGCGTATATATATATATTTACGTCTACTGTGGTTTTAAACCGACTTAAGGAGCAACTTCACACCCCATTCAAATGCCCGCTTAACAAATTAAAAAAGAAAAGCATTAACACCCTGACCCAGACCTCCACCCCATGGTTACTGCAAGACCACTGACACTCCGCCCACCCTCGCAACTCTGTCAGATTGCCCCACTGTCCCCCTGTCCTTCCCTGACTGTCTACACCAGATGCGTCTCAGTCCTGTACATCTGGTGGACTCAGAGTTCACAGGACCCTAGTTACATCCTTACTCTTGCTTTGATGTCGACACCGGCCTTGTGGCGGCTCAAGTCTCACTCGCACGACCCGAGACGTCTCACTAGTACCCGACACTGAAAGCAGTGGCAAGTGACTTGAGTCTCCCCGAGTCTCCGCCTACGCAGCGGGCTAAGATGGTGGTCCAGAGCCTAGCTTAGCGAGGCTTCAGCAGATGCATTAGACACAACGGGGAGTGACAGACTGCTTGTATGGGATGTTAATAAGCGGTAAAGTACTAAATCCGCTGCATTGTACTTCAGGGATGCGGAGCACGAGACAACATCATTTTTCACAGATGTGTTTTGTCTACATGGTGGATTACTTGAGTTTCTATGGAAATAGGCAAATAACAACCACTGGAATGGACATAGACAGGGACCAGAATCAAGGGATAGTATAATAAAATGAACGTACATATAATGTATTAACTCAAAAAAGTGGATTTAGTGTAAATGGTCTGTGTATGTTTTAGTCATTTGATTTTCCTTTCAGAAACGGGTGTTAAAAAGCAAAAAAAAAAAAATTAAAATGGCATTAATAAAAAAGACTTTTTTTTCATGGTCAAAAGGATGCGGGAAATTTAAAAAATGGTCTATTTTGCATAAAATTTTTTTTTTTTTAAATGACCAGAAAACAGAAAAGAAAAAGGGTCTGTCTTTCATACAGCTGAATATAGCTGTCGCCGCTGTCAGACCAAGTGAGTGATAGATGTTTGAAATTCACGCTGTCAAGCTAAAATGGGCAAAAACATGTAGCCTACTCATTACCGCTTTTGATTCCTGTGGGGACGCATTATTCGGCAGAGCCGAATAACGTTCTCCTCATCCAAGTGGCAGAGCCGAATAATGCGTCCCTAGATTTGCATCCCCCCCCCCCCCCAAGATGAGTGTTACACATTTAGGAAATTCACATTGTTAATGCAGCCCGTGCTTGTATTTCACTGCAGACATTATAAAGGATCAAATGGTCTGTTTTAGCTCAATAATGGGAACAATTACTCTTTAAAATGATTGTAGAGAGTCCATTTTCAGCGCGCATGCCAACTATTATGCCGCGCAGAGCTGGTACGTTGCAGATGTAGGCACGAGGTTATACAGCACGTGGTCATATTAACCTTTGTTCGAGTGGAAACGGTGACTCACCACAGTTCTCCTCATCCGCTTGATTTCCACAGTCATCGATGCCGTTGCAGTGCAGGAGCTGAGGGAGACACATGGTCAAGTTGCCACAGGGGAAATACCCAAGGGGGCATGCCGCCTTCTCCTCTGTGATATTGAGTGCTGTAAACAAAGCATAAAATCCAAGAATATGATTACGGCATGTAACACTTCTGCCACTCGTCTTTGCGAGGGACACATCGAGAGCCCTTGTTAAACATTTCGGCAAATATGCAGAGTCTGTGCGTCTCATCAGGGAAGCTTCTGTATGCTTTTGTCCACACCCGTGTCAGTGGGCTCCATCAGTGCTTCAGGGAGCGGCTCTTTGCGCATGGCGAGCTGCTGGGTTTCTTTAAATCAACAGTCTTTTATGGCTACTGTTGTACTTAACTTCAGAGTCTGAATTATGCAGAGACGTAGCAACAAACAGTACAGACTGACGAATGTGGTAAATGTAAAAGAGACTTCATTTGCTATGCAAGCCGGAAGAGAAAATTACTCATTCCCTCATCCCTCAAGTGAAATTCCTTATTCATGTGCCGTCGTGAATCTGCCCTATCACGCCTCTGGTTCAAAATAAAGCAGACAGGCTAATGACAAGCCAGCTGTAGATTACTACAGTAGTGTTAGGCCTATACTGGCATGGTTGCCCTGGTATTCAAGAAGAAGAACAGGATTTATGATTCGCCTAATCATGTACGAGGCATTTAATAGTCTGGCTTCATGTTGAATCACTGATCAGGTTACGTCCCAATCCTAGTTCTCTCATCTTTTGTACTCAACTATGTGCGACTGTGTCATATCCCCGCCAGCCCCTGTTTTTCGTAACGCTTCCTGGACCCTTACGAAGTACTCTGCGACTGTCATGTCCAACTTCGAAAAATACAAGTCTCCACTAAAGTCTCGTAGTTGTGCATCACACTGTAACCATCGTTTTGGACAGTGGAATGTAAATACCCTTACAATTATTTTGTGGGAGATAAACTAAACGCGTCACGTCACATACGCACGTGACACGCTGTATCGCTTCATTACAAGCCGAGCAAGTTACTGACATATTTTAGAGTTGATGACATTACAGAATCAATTATTTCGTTAGAATCAAAAAGGCATAACTTTACTGCCTATAGTAAAACACCAGATGAAATTGTAAGGTAAAACTGCTTGCAGTTTAATCATTTGTAATGACTCATCGTTTTGCACATATTTATGTTCTTTGTACAACAAGTATTCGGCCTTGATAAACAATTCATCATCCTGCCAGGTCCTCAAAGCCCTTTGACCTGCTTCTGACTAGAAAAATACGATAGCTGAATTTTAACTCTGAATTTTTAACTCAGCTCTTTCCGGCGAAGGTGCGAGTAAAATTCCTGTTGGAAGTTGAGTTCAGGCTCCCATTACATCAAATATATCTTTTCCTGTATCGTTTGTGTCTCCAGGCATACGTTGTGCCGTGTATAAATATATGATATACTGTATGTGTGAGAAACATGCATTTTGAAGTATTTTCATATCAAAATGTCACACTTTCATTTCCTGTAAAATGATACAATTTCCTCCAACGGCACATCTTATTCTTGGGGGCATACATACAGATTCCCCCCCTGATAAAAACACTCACTCCAATAAAATTGCAGATTTTTAAGAGAACGAAATGACTGCTTTTACCATAAAAAACCTGCATATCTACCTTAATATTTTAGTCATCCGGTCTTAACATCCTGTATACTGCAAAAATACAAACAAACAAACATCGAGAAATAATTTCACTCTCACGGTTCTTTCAAAGAAAACATCTGGTGATGTGCCTCGATTTCCTTGGTGGGTTGTTATAATAATATGTCAAACATCAGTGACATCAGGTGGGAATATATTCAAGCATCAACAATAATTTAGGCAATTTGTTGGGCATTTCATGAACCTTTTTAGTGAGTCAACAGGGAAGAGGTGGCATGAAATGAGGGAAGAGATGCTGAAAGACATGCAACAGAGGTCCCTGACTGGAGTCAAACTGCGGATGTTGTGTTTTATGGTCCGCAACTTAAACCACCAGCCACCAGGGGGTGAACAATAAAACTCCCCTGCCTTTCCTGTCGCTCTCCACTGTCGCCGTCAATAATAAATAAAGGCAGAAATGCCCCTCAAAAAACAAAACAAAAGAGCACAAACAAACAAACAAAAATAAATAAATAAATAAACACTAGATTTTGGAGGTAGAGAAGAGGCAAGGACCAAGGACTGCACGCTTAACTCACTAATTTTGAAAAAGACAGTCATTTACCTAAGTAGAAACCAATCGTAGAGGAGGCACCTCCAGCTGCAGTAATAATCCATAATCCATTGGAGACAGCCAATGGAAATTAAAGTGCCGTCGAGGCGTTACACAATTAACAGTCAGCATGATCAGCCATGCCTGGAAGCACAGTAGGTCACAAACTTAACGCTGTGCAATTTTTGTGATGCCACTTCATGCATTTTTCCATCCACCCATGGACGACAGCACAAGCTCTCACTTTAGATGTAGGACGTTTCCTTTACTCCGCCCGTTGTTAGTCGGGCCAATACTGAACTTCTACTGCTGCTTACCTAAAATCAGGCGGCACAGTATTTATGAGTGGGCGTGATTTTAAAATAATTTCCAAGTTTGCAAAAAAAAAAAAAGAAAAAAGAAAAAGTGCAAGCAGATGATCTGAGGCACTATTCCACATTTACAAATGTCAAAATCAGCATCATCCACTGCAACTGCATTTATAGGTGAGCTTTGCGACTGACTATGTTACATTTTTCAGGAATGAACATGACTGATGGTCTTTCTTGACTGGCAGCAAAAGTGAAAACTGCCGCTACAAATGTCTCCACCTACACTTAAAACTGGTGACACCTTTTAACATTTGTCACAAAGGTAATAATTCACCTGTAAGATAGTATATCTAGGTCTATTCTGATAGCAGGTCGTGCACTCTTCTTCTAAAGTAATATGGCTTCAAATAAAGCCCGGGAGATCGCCATCCATTACCGGCTGTGCTTAGACAGGCATCATATTTACAGTGGTGAGGTCACAGTTAAGTGCCGGCACTTAACTGTGAAATACCCAGCGGTCAGGAGCCGAACTAATGAATAACACTAATTTTGCCTCCAAGCCAGATGGGAGGATGTTTCAAGGCATCTATCTTCTAAAACAGATGCCAAATAAATCACCATTGCCTGGAGTACAAACCGGTGAATTACTGGCAAAGGATGAATTGTTTTAGAGGCAGACATCCCTAGTGTGTGGGATGGACAATGCGCGTGACCAGGGTCGGATTAAAGTACCGAGGGCCCCACTTTTTCATGCCCCCCCCTCCCAATCACAACTCAACTATTGCCCCATCCAACCTGCACAAACGTCAGCCACACATAATTTGACCACAAATACAAGTCATATAATCATCATAAGACCATAGTGAAGCATAGATATACGATAAAGGAACCTGAATCACCAAAAGTTCAAGGGCGGCTCACTGTATGCCAATACCAATCGCTCTCACACATAATGCACGCATATGTGTGCAAACACATATACATACATATATATATATATATATATACATATATATATATATATATATATATATATATATATATATATATATATATATATATATATTCATTTCCTGCTTTACAGTATGTTAAAAAAACAAAAAAACAAAAAAAATAACCTAACAAATTTCACTAATTAAAAGTTACTAGTGCAGTAGAGATTACAGCGAGCTCAAATTTGACTGTTGGGCCACTGCTGGGCCACCAGCTTCATAATCCAAGGGCCCACACTGTAGGGTCTGTGCTGACTGATGCTGAAAAAGACGGGCTACTGAAATGCTCTGTTAAAAAGTTGAACTTGGACACACTGCAAAGGCCACGGCCGACGTGCATGTATGTTGTGTCTTGCGTAAAGGGGAAATATCTCATCATCATCTGTATTCATGATCCAAAAATACTTCCTGAAAAGACAGACAAAACAAACTTTTCTGATGAACTTTCGTTATCCCCACGGGAAAACGTTCCCTGACTTCAAGGCACTGGGATTCAGCCATAAATATTCAGTATTTTTTGCCACTCGTTATCAGTCTTGCCTGGAGTATGAAATACAAATATGGTAAGTCTGAGGAAAAAAGGAAAATGCCACAGAGAGTGTAAATACAAGTGGTAACCACGATTCGCCAGGTTGGGCAGACAGATATCTCCTCTATCTCTGAGTCAGTGAAAGAGAGGCCGATAAGGGGTGACTAGAGCCAGCAGTGCCAGGCGTGTGGCAAAGGTCACGGGCGATGGTCGGCCACGGACGCTCAGCAGTAGGCGGACTGCAGACTGACTGTGAATCGGGGTCCTACAGATCTCCAGGGCGTCCCTCTGTGAGCTTCTGAAGAGCAGCCTAGGGTCTGTTATACTGAGACATCACCAGAAAGCAGAATCTCTCTGGGCTGCTTCCTCCTGCAGGAGATCCACTTTTCACGAGGGCAGCACACAGTAGGGCAAGTTTCTGTTTTTAATTGTTCTTTCCTCCTCAGATCCTGGACGCAGGGTTCTGGCTAAAAACGCAAGCGAACACCAGCTGTGCATCAGATTCCTGTCTTGACCCGTGCAGTATACACCATGGGTGTGCGATTGAATGTGTCGACTAGGAAAAAATAGCCCCATTTGATACCAAAGTTTTAAAGTTTGAGAAAATGCAATAAAGTTGGTCTTCGGCCAAACTGATGAATACAATTATCGCTGAAGACCTCCAAAGTACACATCAGTCTCCAGACTCCATTGCTCAGAACCTTCTCTAGTCTGTTGCAACTTCATCTTTACGGCGCATGTGATTAGAATTTCTATTATATCTTGCAGAGCTGTGCATAATTTTGACTTCCAGCGTAAACCGATTGATTTTTTCAAATTTGGTCTGCGAGGACGCAATCATGCACCGGCCGAATCGAGGCTCCTGTTCCCTGTGGACCCCAGGCACCATTTTTGTTCAGCTCCGGCAGTGACACGTCGCTGGCGGAGGAGACGCGGCGGTGTTTGTGCACCATCCCTTCGGGGCTTCGCGCGGAGCTTCCTGCCCCGCACTTGCCCCTCAGAAGGGGGATGCAGCTCACACGATTTACTGCTGCAGGGGCGACTGATGCAGCGCTGCCACGGACCTTGAAGAAGCTGCAAGGGGAGGATCTAGGGCTGATATAATGAGATGTAGCCACATCACGCCAAAACGCCGAAATTACAGGGCCCCATATTGCTACGCATTAGTGTGACACGGGAGCGCATTCTGTGTTTGGATCAGATTTTCCACAGTTTAACAGTCTGCAGCTGAAGATATCTCAGAGCAGAATGACAAAGCCACCTGTGAGATGCCTCCCCCACCGACAAGAATCTCTTCCAAACATATTACTAACAATATTCAGGCATTTACCAGATAGCAGGTGGCACAAGTGTTGCCTTGAAAACGTTAGGACGGCTCCCCGGCGTTTCCGCGCCGGTACACAGATTTTTACTGAGCAAATTACAGAGGTAATCGTCCCGGTGCAGCGGCACCGTTTCGGCACAAACAAGCTCAGAAGTGTCTCACATCCCCGTCGATTTCAGATTAAACAGAGATCCGGCCTTGGAGTCACCGTCGAGGCCACTTCTTATGTGTAGGGAAATTCAATGTTAAATTTGAAAAAAGAAAAAAAAAAAAAAGGCAAAAGGTAGAGCTGCAACGAGTCCATAATGTGATCACAAAAGGGGAGTTGCTGAACTTACCCGACACTCCAAAGGCGAATATCACGGCCACGAAAACTTGCATCGTACCTCTCGAAGTTTCAGTGAAAAATCGCGCGGCTTGTGTCAATGGAGAGGGAGCGGAGGTATCCTCGGCTGCTCGTCCAGACCTGGAGGGAAACTGTGCGCAAATAAGTGAATAAATTATATATTACGCGTATATTTAGTCACCAAAAGTTTGTTCGCGTGTGGTGCAGAGCGCGGAGAAAACGCGCGGCTGCAGCCTCGCCGGGTCGGTTCGGACTGCGGGCAGCTCGGCGGGGTGGCGGGTCTAAATAATCAGCTGCCATCGTCTGACGCACGAGCAGCGGTTCGGCAGCGGCGGCGGCGGCAGGAGCAGCATAGGTGCAGCGCGCGCAGAGAGGGGTGAGAGCGAGGGGCAGACGGGGGGAGAGGGGCGGTGTGTGTGTGTGTGTGTGTGTGTGTGTGTGTGTGTGTGTGTGTGTGCTGACGAAGAGGGAAAACCTGGGCTATAACGTAAGGACGGCGAAACTCACCTGACCGCTGCTGGCCATCGAGTGCTCCGCTGATTCGCGTTCATCAGGTGCCCATTGTCACTGGCGAAACGCTCCAGGTGCCGTGCATCAGCCCCCCCCCTGCGTGATGCTACACAAAAGCACAATCAACATGTAAACCCCTTTCACCGCGCGTGTTTCCGAGAGTCAGAGGAGCATTGCAAAAACAAGCTCTTCAGTTTCAGTAAGCCTGGGGCAGCGTTCATGTTTTATTCTCCAAGAGGATGCAACAATCCGTGATCACCTGAGAGAACGTTGTTCCTGTGCTCCTCAGAGCAATCAGCGGCAGAACAGGTTCAGAGGGTGAACTCGGTTCACTTAGGGGTTTTTCCTCGTTACCGTTTACAGGTGTTCACATAAAAAGACTTCTAACAGGCAGGGGTGATCCGTGCCTGAAATCCCATTCCCGGGGTTTAGTGCTTGCTGGCTCTTCCTACTCCTTCCCCAACAATAACTTTACTCAGTCTTTTTGCCTGTATTCCAGCTTCTCAAGCTCTCAGTCCTGGTTTAGAAGAACTTTTACCAGAAGTCCGTTAAAGCAAAGGACAGAAAGTGAAAATGCCTGAAGACTTTTAATCTGTGCTATTCAATAATTTAGTTTTAACAATGAATCATAGGAGCACTTGATAGTATTAGTCCATTCACAGTAGAGAACCCGCAGAGAATTATCGCACAATTCTGCAATTCTCCCCGGCTCCGCGAAACATTTTACTGTCTTTCGGCTCATTGTTTCGGTTTCGTGGCTCGTAGCTTCGCCGTTTTGGTTCGGTCTCGTTTTCAGCCGAAGCAGGCGCCTTCACAGATGGCTCAGATAAACCCACTGTATATCGTCTGCACATCGCCAGACAGCAGACAGACAAAGTGGACATAGCGGAGCATGTAGCTGCTAAAGAGCCGGCTATTCCATGGCAGTTGGTGGAGAGTAAAAACAGAGCTAAAAGAAAGAATGAATGTTGGAACACAACTCAAATAAAAGCTAATGTTGCTCCAGGTCTGCTGGGTGTGTAAAAAGCAACCCTCTGCTAACAAGTTTGCCACAGCCACTACTTTATTTGGTAATAAAATGTCAATGTCGTGTTCACAGCTTGTTCTGCTGCCAACAAGTGTCCAAAAAACAAATTGTTACTGTTTGAAAGAGGAGCCCCATTGCTGTCTTTACTCAGTGCACACACACCTTCACTCATTTATTTGAAACGCTAGTACGACCTTGCAGTATCCCCTATATGCAACATATATGCAGTGAAACTGGAAAAAACAGCTTCACCAACTCTCACTTTTCAGCACAAAAAACCCCCCCCACGTTTGTTCAGATATAGTGGACCTTTTGATAATTACTATCTAAAAAAGAAGGTTGAAACATTTTCAAGGGCTTGTTTGAGGTTGTATAAGAAAATACCACAGCGCTTGGCCTTCAGTACATTACATGGGTTTGCTTGTGGCAGTTTCGAGTATCTGACAAGCCTCGGATTGTCAGATCATCAGATACAGACGAGCACTGAGGGTGCTTGGCAAGCTAGAGTAGCTTGTAATGTTTCGGCAGTCAGTGAATTACTTGAAATGCACCACTGAAGGCATCCTCAAACACATCTTCACATCTTTTCACTGTTCTTGTAAAAGGGGATTGCATATTTATTTTTAGGCTTTGCTGCTTTAGTATGTAAAATAGGTTGTTTTTGGTTGCTGCACGTTAGAACTCTTGTTTTACAGATTCAAATCCGAAGAGATAAATTAGAAGATTAAAAAGCCAAGCACGTCTTCTTAGTGGAAGGGGTGAGAGTAGTCTCTCAGAGCTGAGATTTCTCGATCAGTGTCCGCCTAATTAGGTTTGACTTTGGACTTAAAAAGCACCTACTCGTGTTATAACCAAGGCCGCAGCTACCTTGGAGGACGGTGAGGTCAGGTCTTTATTTACCGATCAGCCACAGCATTTAAAAGGGGTGGCTGGTTTTAATGTTGTGGCTGATCTGGGTCTGGGGTAGGCACGGAGGAAAAAAAACTCTCCGTTAGAAATGCAATAATATCGTGAGAGTGATGATTGACGTCCAGCTTCTTCGATCCAGCAAAGAGCAACAGCTTTTGGCAATCTGTGAATGGATTTACTGGACCAGCCAGGATATAATGATGTAGACACGTATTTGCCTCTCAGAGCAACATACATTGTGTCAAAGCAGACACACATCTTCCCATTTCTGATGCATATAGAGCACATTATTGCTGTGTCCCAATCCTGTATAAGACTATACAGTACAATGTGCCAATCTGCATAACAAATGCGCTTTACCATTTGTATTAAAAGGGAAAGATGTGCTCCAACAGACAATAATCACGCTAGGAAAGATACTGCCATCTCTTGTTTTCTGCGATGTTCCCGGAGCTGTCTCAGACCGTCACAACAATATGTTTTAACTTCTTCCGGCTGTCAAAGGTTCCTCCGTTCCCGTTGGGCACTGCATTGCGGGGTAACAGAGACCATCAACATCTTACTCTAAAATCACCTTTTCACCTGTTCACTGTGAAAGCACAACGTACTCTAAACCTACTTAGAATTAGCATGTATGGAAACGAGATACAGCTTATTTAAATGCATGTAAACCTTTTTGTCACAAAGCATTTCAAACATAAAAAAACAAAAAACCTTTTAAACTCATCATCTCTCCACCGACCAAATGGTGTATTTTCCGTCTAAACTTTGCCCATGTCCTGTTACGCCTGAAGATTTACAGCACAAATGTTGGCTGGGACCTTGGCTGTTTTTTAAGAGTCATGCTTTGAACTGAGGGTAAACAACTTTGAAATATTCTGTATGCAAGGGGTTCAAAATAAAAGACAGAAACAGCCAGCTAAAGTAACGTCCACCATAGCTATTCAGCGGAAAACAGGTCAGCTACATGTTGCCAGTGGGTGACAGCCATTCCCATATTCACCCTCTGGAACTGACCTGATCTGTTTGGCATTTTGCCTTGCTGCAATGAAAAACTTGAAACTGGCTTGTAACTCACAAACTCGCTCCTTTATGTTTAGCAGGCTGCAGATTTCCACATCGGCCAGCTATTCAGTCATGATCAAACCAGTTTCACGCATGCAACGATGCCCTACTGGCAATGAAATAGAAGCTGCAGTTTAGACCAATGACTATATAAAAAGATGGACGACATGACAGCTCCCCAAGGCCTCTGGCAGCCTCTGGCTCCACATGACGTCACCAGCGTAGGATGGCAGGGCCTGTATCCGGGAATATTTTGGCTTTGTTTCTGTGCAGTGGGAGGAAGTGGAGACGTGTCGTCCATCTTTATATACAGTCATTGGTTTAGACCTGCAACTGTAAAAACGTGTGTTTCACCACCTGCAGGCGAAGAAAGTAAAAGCTGCCGCAGTTTTAACTTGTGCATGACCTGCAGACAGGGAGTGTTAGAACTAACTGTTTTCGTGACTACTTTCTACTCTGTGTTTGAGTACTTAAGAGGGTTTGAATTTAACTTGGCATTAAACAATCAAATGGAAATCCAATTCAGTTTGTGTCTGAAAAACAAAGAAATTATTGGCTTTTAAAGATTTAGGGGTGGACGGTGAATGTGGCAACAAAAGCTCTCTGGTGTGAGGTTCGGGAAAGACTGTGATTTTTGTTAAATGTAAATAAAAAAGTCACTGGGGGCTTTTTCTGTATTAAACCAGACCACAGTCTTTTACGAACCTTAACCATGTGTTGTGAGTGCATAAACACAACCGTGAAAAAGGCTTAATAATGCTGTAGTCACTACAAGTGGATATTGTACAGCAACAGAAACCGAATATGTTGCGTGTGAACATTTTACTGACACGTGTAGCCCAAGCGTATTCGTGATTTGTCAAATACGTAAATTAACAACGTATCCTCATTATGTTGATAGAATACGTGATGTGGTGGCGATAACCTCTTGTGGAAAATACATTGGCTGTTGCGATGTAGTTGTGTGGGAATGTCACGTCTAAGAGACAGGGCTGCCATTTTTCTTTCTTCTGGCTCTAAAATAAGGTTTTTGACAATCACACAAGTGATCTTCAGTACTGCTTGTGGAGTCATTAACTATTCTACCAGTGAACAGCAGCAATACAGTATTAGTTGACTCCCTCTCTCTCTCCAGAGTAACCAAGAGTGTCACTACTCTGCCTAGTATTAATCAGGAAATATGTTCAATTTGTAAAAAAGTGTTATACTTTGCATATTAAAAAATAAATATCAAACCTCAAACAAGCAGCAGCTATGAAATCACACAGACCGGCAGTTCTAACAGTTGTTGCCTGCGTGTATTACAAGTGTTAAGAATTGCCAAAGTTATCACTTTCTTTGCCTGAAGATGGCGCTCATCAGCATAGCTACTGCTGCAGCTGCTGTTGCTTTTCTTGACTGTGGGCGGCGCAAAGCTGAACGGAAAAACGAGCCCAAAACTGAAGGTCTGAAAGTGACACCGCTTTTTAAAAGCCCTCAAAGCAAGACAATCCCTATATCGTGACTTATTTTGTTCCCAATTCCTTCTTTCATGCGTTTTATTAGCAATTCATAAGAATTTTTGAAAATGTTGGATAAAAGAAACAAAACATACTATTTACTCTATGTACACTTAAATTAATATGTACAAGAACTCATGAGAAGCCTGCTAAAGGTAACAATTTATTACTATTATGGTCACTATTAAAAGGAAATATGTTATTTCATGAGTCACATTTATAGATTCTTTTATGTTGAGCACCTGCCCAGAGTGTGTCACTAGCTTTTGCTGATTATACATTCGTGTGAGATATTGGGTGCATTGGTCTGCATGCTTTCCTTATTTTCTTAGAACTGCAAAGTATTGGCTCATAAAATGTTCAATTTAAACACAAACCGTTTTCGTCAGTATCTGAAGCTTCCACTACGCAACACCCTGGGAAGGTTTTCAACCTTGGCCTAATTTAACAGGTGCTAGCAGAACAACAGGCTCAAAGTAAATAATAACTATTACAAATTCTACTGATATTAGTACTCTCTTTATCCTCAACGTAATGATTTAACCAAGAGAAGGGAAGGAATATGAGCCAGCAAAAGACTTACTGCACAATACATACTTCCTTTTAGAGTGGTACTTTATCTTGCAAACTGTCTTCTGCTTTTCTGTAAACACAGTTCAGCTTTTCAGTTTAACAAAAGGTAACAGAAAGAGCTGAATTGGCTGCGCAGGGGGACAATTTAAGGCGCGGTATCAGCAGCATTCAACCCCACTGATTTGTGTCTTTATGTTGTTTAAATGACTATCTTTTCGCTTTTGCCTGCTGTGTGATGGACAAGAATTCATAATAGTCAAAAAAAATGAGCGACAACAAAGGACACTGCTGCCGATAACCATAGCTTTTCACCACGTTAAATACTGGAAACAATGGCAAGGCAAAAGCACGCGCCCAGTAATCTGCAGCTCTATCTTAATTCCTTGAAACAATATGGTGTCATTAGTGGCAGAAACAGACAAATGACATTATCAGCAAACCACAATGCATACTGAGAGTGAGTTTTCTAAATAGCCAGTAGATAAATTGACATTTTCTTTTCTTTCTTTATCGACAGACCACCCACTCTTTGTTTATTTGCTCTCTATTTAGCCACCTTAGCCCGTATATCCCAGGTATTGTTGTCTTTCTGATTAAACAACAGATGTAAGTGTCCTATGGAATTTGGGGAGGGTATTATTGGTCATATGTTACAGTTCTGCGTAGGTATTTTTCCTCCCAGGCGGGAATTTTCCCCGTAGTGTTGGAATAGAGACAAATCGGGAAATGTTTTCCAGGGATTTGAGAGCATTTCCACATTATAGCTCTATACTCCAGACATGCGTCTGGTTGATCCAGGCCTGTGCTATTTTGATCCCGACTGGATTGTTTGGTTATTACATATCATCCAACACGCACTTGAACAGTGTGCATGGTCAGATTTTCATTTACGTTGTAAGCTACGGTTCATGACTATATTTACATGCAAACAGAGAAACAGAGTAAGGCATGAAATCAGAGAAACGGTTTACATGCACTGTTGTAACCTGATATTCTACTTAGCCATTTTCATACATCTGGTTGTTTTTTTTCAGATCAGTTGGATTATTTTGCTGTTCCCCAGAATTTGATAATTTTCAAATTGTAATTATATTAGCCTTGTAGAGTTAAACACTGCTAACTAAAGGCTTCTTCACTGGACAGACACTACACTGAGAGAACAGGCTCTCTGGTGAGACACTGCACTATTTTTTCTTATAGTGCCAGAATTTGTTCTAATTTTGCAAAAAGTCATCATAATTACTTCTTTACAATTGTATACATTCTACTTTTTTCCTATTTTTGTATCATTTTCAGATTTAATTTAATTTTGTATTTAATTATTTTTGAGTAAAGCCTCTGTCATGCACATGCACTATTGTAAAAACCCAATTGGTGACCAGATTTCATGTATACGCGGCCAGGAAATCTGGTTTCTACAGCAGAAATGTATTTGTTTCTCTCTAATCTAGTAAACCAATTACAGAAATCTGGTTTTCTGATCGTACGATGTTTAATATATGAAAGCTGTGATATTTTACAATTCCCTATTAACGAATCCATTATAAAAACCAACAATTAATACATCCTGCTACGAGTATTGCCTGTGTACCGTAGTATGAGAAACATATCAGTGAGCCACACTACTGCACGGGTTGACATGTTCCCTAGTTATGGACACGGGCACCGAAGTCAGCCATTGTTTCCCACCTGCGCAACAAATTTGCCACTGAGGACAGTTCGCAACAAATGCACAATTCACTTCTGTTTGAGTAATGTTGGCTCAAACTACAGTGCCCAGTTGTAGCTTTTTTTTTTTTAAATAATAGAAGAATATATCCAGTACCTATTTTTAAAAACTTTTTTTTGTAGAAATGAATGGGCTTGTGGCTGAGAGCCACACGCTGTTGATCCTGGTCTTTTTATGGGATTTGTTAACGGTATGAAAAACGCAAAATATTGCCAGTCTTATCCTTAAAGCATTGTTAAACACGTGTTATTGTCAATTTTCTGCCCTTTACAAGAGAATTTCTATAATGGAAAACTAATATGTTTATTTTTATTTCCCATTTTGAAAAATATGATGACTGTGAGGTCATGTGTCAGCTTTAGATCCCTGGTTTGGTATTTTCTTATTCAAGGACACTTCAGGAGGGAATGAGGGTGCCACAGAAGCCTCAGCCCACGTCTTCCAGTTGACAGATGACTTTGACCCTTCACGGCAATTTTGCTGTTTGTTCCCACTCTTCATTTTTTTCAGTGTTCTGTTTCACATTATGTTGCACATTGGCCAAAGCTTATCAGGTCAAACTTTTTCTTCTTCACTGCATCGGTTTCTCATTTAAAGACATTTTAAATGAACCCTAGAGATGTTATGAACACAGTTGTTGGGTTTGCACCCATATCCTCTTCCAGCAGTCATGAATTTCAAAGGTTTTTATTTCTGTTCTGTTTTCTGTTTTGTAATTTATATCTTATTAAACTACACTTGGAGTTCTGTGGTTCAGATTTACCATAATGAGATTATTTCAGAGCTGAAAGAGCTGCCTCCCCTTTGAGGAATGTTTATGTAACATAAACTAAAATCTTACATGAAGGGTTACTGATCTGTAAGTCCAGCACAGGCATTAGTAAAATGTAATTACTTACCAGTTTTCATGTGGATGAAAAACCCCTCTTCAAATGAAAAATAAGCAGATGACAGACAGTTTCGTCTCTTGGCTTCGTTGTGTGTGTGTGTGTGTGTGTGTGAGATTCAAGAAATTACTAATTTGCTTCGAAATGATTGGTTGGTTAACAGTATTTGCTGAGAAACTGATGCAAAAAGGTTTTTCTCTTTTCTTTGTGGGGGCGAATTATACCTTCATGACCTGCATACACCATCAACAACAACAGCTTTGCAGGAAAGATCCACCCTGAAACATTTAACAACGATTACAAACAGCTGTTTGTTCCGTGTCAGAGGCCGTTTTCTTGTCTGCTGGTGTATTTCATCCTATTCCTGTGGATATCTGTCAAAATATCAACAATATGACCATTGAGCGATTTCCAAACACTAAACATCGGCTTTTGTGTCCAATGATAATGACGACACGAGGGAAAATTAATAGTAGAAGACAGTTGCTCTAACAATAGCCCTTGTGACCTTGAAAATGATCAAGACTTCTTCAGACTTCAGACTCAGTTGTATCCAACAAGTTCACACCTGTTGGGGTTGTGCAAAATTACTAAGACGATAACTTACTAATGCAGAGGTTCTTGTGGGAATTGAAGATGAAGTGGGCACACCCAAAAAACGCAAATTGCTTCACAGAATCTTCAATCACAGAATGATTTAACCAAAAATGTAAAAAAAAAAGTTATCATTTTTAATTTTGAATGAAAACAGATGTTGACGAATGCAGTGTACCCAAATCGCATGACATGCTGGCAAAGACGGCCTGATATGGAGGTTGACCGCAGGAGACGTCTTTGCTTCCAGCTTGTTCTTCGTTGCTGTCTTGTCCATCACGTGCATCTCCCGTTTGTGACTGATTCTCTTCTGCAGCTTTTCTTTTGAAGTGCCTTACATAACCAAAACCACCCACTTTGCTTTTTCTGCTTGACTGTCACCGTGGGAAGTCAGATGGAAGAGCGGGACTCAGAGATATAATAGGCGAGCACAAACAGAAATTCAGAGAATGTGAAATGTGAAACAAGGTGAAATTGCAGAGGGACATGAGAACTAAGTTATTGTCTGAGCTTCACCTGCCCAGTATTTGTCAGCCTTAAACACTTCCCTTCGATCATGCACTTGTACTAACTTTATCTGCGATTACTTGTACTCCTGTCTATAACGATACTTTCACACCCAACCTTTCTGGTTTGGTTCAGTTGAACTATGGTGCATTCGGCTGGTGGGTTCGGTTCATCTAGGTTTGTGAGAAAGCTGCCGATCGAACTCTGGTACGGACTAGACAACCAGACTCAGACCGCCTGAAAAGGGGGGGTCAAACCGCAGGATTCTGCGATAGGAGAAATATAATTTTTGAATAAATTCAAAAGCTAAACTACTGTTAAATCCACATGCTGATCATGACCTGCCAAGAACACAGTTCATGTGTAACCATGGTGACGCATAGAGTACTTTATTATACCTGTAGATTATACCCCCCCCCCACTCACATCGGCATGTGAGTGGGGGGGGGTAAAGGTATAATATGTAACTTTTCTGCATTAAAATGTCTAATAATGAATAGACCTATGTTATATATATGTGTTTTGAGTTGTGTACTTACATTATCCCAAATGCTTCAAACAATTTTCGAACCTAGAGAAATCCTTAAATTTAATCAAGCTAATGGTCCGTTTCATTTGGTAACCCGTCAATGGCGTCACGTCCCCTTTGCGCATGCATCAGCATTGTGGTTATGTGCCAGAAGTGGACGAAACTGACTTTTTCCAGTTTCAAGTTTCCAGTTTTTTACGATACACTTTTAAGATTTTTGATAATTTATAACTATATATTTTGACCAAATTAAAGATTTTACTCATTGGACGTCTGGATCTTAAGATATCAGAGGCACAAGCTGAGCAAAGGTTGGTGCCACCTTGGCTCGCAGCCCCTTCGAGACATCCTGTGTCCACCGAACAGTGTCGGAGAAATGCTGATTTTTAACGTGAAACAGCTTTAGTCAGTGATTTTACCAAATTCAGTCAACGGGTCCGTTTGTTTTGGAGAGGAAGAGACCCCTGCAGATAATTTATCACCGGGTGAGAACCTCCCGAACGACTGACACTAAAGGAATCCTAACTGGGAGAAGCTGAATGCAATGACAGCAGTTATCCCATGTTCCCACGCTACTTCACGATGTCATCTAACTCCGTATTGTGCAATAGTTTTGATTGAGAGACCCCTTGCGGCTGAAATTACATACTATGCCTTTAAGGCTGAGAGTAAGAGTATTGATAATCCTGCACCTCTATCAGAAGGCTGCTGCTGCATTAACATTAGATGAATATTCTGTGTGGAACGGTTGCCTGGTTTCAAATTATCTCTGGACAATTAAACTTTAAAATTGACAATTGGTGTATTAATGTTTGCATGTAAACATCATGCACAGAACAGTGTTGACTGGGAATTTCACAATTTGGAGTATTTTGCATGTATCATAGGCCCATTTTGCCTCTAGACATGAGGAAAAGTTTTCTGTACAGCCGTTTGCTCCGTCAATGCAGTTAGAGGGAATCTTTTCCTTAATTTGTTATTAATAATCCCGAGCGTAAATTCCGGCCTGTAAATTCAAAAAAGAACGTGTTGTCTCTTTGAATTGTGCCCTGCTGTGATAGAAGTTAGGATGTGCTTTTCTGTAGCTGAGTGCACTTTCATATGAAATGGGCATGATTTGGTTTAGTAATTCACGAGATTGAGCCAGTTCAATAATCTTCTCCGGTATTGCATTCTAACGTTTCCTTTCCTAAATAGATACGGGTTAGGCAAAAGATGTTGCAAGTATCCTGCCAAGAATCATTTTGCAAAGTGCTCGTGCAGAGCTCGCACAGATTAGTTATTACATAAGAATATGCAGGTTTATACATCCGCCCAAAGCTGTCAGAGAATACACCCGAGCCCCCACCTTCTCAGTTATTGTAAGTTGCCCCGCATAAGACCGTCAGCTAAATTCCAAGAGAGGCTTCGGCTCCTGTCTTTTTGAGCGACCTTCGTTGCTGTCTGTTTCTGTACGTGGGTGGCCTCCAAAAGAGTCAAACCACAAAGTGTGGGTAGTGTTAGTGTCACTATTGATCCATGTAGAACCATCTAGGAAACATCAGTGGGACTGAACCGCAGCAGGTCTTGATCAATAGCTGCGATGATTTTTTTTTTTTGTTTTTTGTTTTTTTTCTTTCTATCTCAGCAGGTTATCACTAATCAAATCATTAGGTGTGGCAGCCAGCTGGAGCCCATTTCCAGGCTCATTTCAGCAGAAGACCGAATGTTATTCTTTCAGATTGAGACCTTACTTTTTCTGTTGTTGTGTCCCATGGCGGTTTGTGGATAACCCAAATTCAGGTCAGGTAGGTTGTTAGCTCTCCTTTTTTTAGGCAGTTCTCTTGCACTTAAGCAGTCTCTGTCTTTTTAGCATGAGCATTTCAATATAAGATGCGTTCATGAATTACACTACGTTCTTACATCTGAGTCAGATGTGAGTTAAACATCAGTAAAAGCTAAACTGTTTGCTAGCCAATTCGTCAAATGTCTAACCTACCGTCAGCTGAAAATCTCAAGCTCCCTGAACACTAATATAATTTAAATAAAGTAAGCGAGTCATCAAGCAGCATATAGTAATATAAACACAGCACCACAAGTGTGCCTATTCCTAGTTTTTTCTATAAATATTTTATTTCAGAAAAGTAGTCATTTCCTGGGGGAATGAAAAATGCTCAAGAATTAAAAAACACGCCAAACTACAGTTAAGGCTAACTTGTGAGATAAACTATGCTAAACCTAATTTACCCACTTTTTCCTATTTCATGGAATTGAAAAATCAATTTTGATGTTCCAACAACTTAATAATTGAGTTTGCTGCATCGCATAAACAAGACAGTACCTACATCTTAAATTACAGTGGAGAAAAAAGTAACAAAACTTCTAATGCTACAAGCTAAGTAGCTAAAAGCTAACAGGTCTAGCTTGGCAGAGTAACCTTTGACTCTAGTTGAATTCATTTGATTTCATGTGGTTCAGCTACCTTTAAATTGCATACTTTAATGTATTTAACTCAAGATTAATTTAATTAAACTAATATACAAACACATTTATATACTACATTTTCCTCCAAGTGCAGCATCTGAATGTTTTGATTTTCTTAGTTTCTATGTAATTTACTATAAGTTACTGCTCTTTGCTTTTGTAAAGCAGTATTTCAGAGGTTGACAATAAATGTGGCTCTGTTTTAGCTTAGATTTCCGTTCTTTTTATCAGTGACTGTGTTCTTAAATTAATTGCTTTGCAGAGAAACGACCCACAGCTCTTCAAACACTTTTTAGGGCTGTGAGTGTCATGCCTTATGCATTTCTGCTGCATACCGAAGTTGTGCACTGTGCAAATTAGGTATCGTCCAATATAGAAACTCTGAATTTCTGACTGTTTCTGTACTTCAAGGATTTTCAGCTATTCAACAACAAGCAATGAGACCTAAAATGATATTTTTAACTATTTCTTTGAACCTTTATTTATATACAGCACATTCAGCAGGAACAGCCCCTTTTTCAAGTGTGCTGCATATTAAACAAAAGCAACAAGAAAAGAACGAACGTGAGCAAATACTGCAAATAATGTGCATTAATATGCAAAGAACTATGTTTTCCAAATCATAAAATCCATGAGTAAGACATCCTCTGTGGCTCGTCCCTAATCTTGTCCAAACAATAAAGAGAGAGCGTATAGAAAAGTTAACTCAGACAACCTCGGACACCTGTGACAACAAGTGTGTGAAGTTCATTACCACAATTAAAAATGTGACAAGAAAATATAACAGACCGCCAAGCTTTGCTAGTCTGAGGATGTGCATGACATGTCTGGACAACCTCCCCCACACACTGCTGCTCTCTCACAACACTTACAAACTAGTAAAATTGAGTTTTATTTTCAGTCCGCATCAATTTAATCTTTACATGTCTTGAAAATATTGATCTTTTTTTTTTTTCAAATTCATGGGTTTAAAGTAAGCATCAACACAGAATGTATAATTTATTAGCAATACTGACAAGAGACAACAGACAAGGCCTGACAAGCACCTCTTTCTCCCGCAGTGGATCAATGCAGCGAGCCGGAAAAACAACTTCAGTGACTAAATTCACAGCGAGAATGACAGCCTGCCAAATGTCCTCTCAGCATAAAAACTGCATTAATTCAAATTCTGTAGAAGTAGAAGTAGTAGAAGTTTTAAAGTCATTTTGTGTAAGATGCTTGAGCCCTCTGATAACTAATATTTCTTATCTTTAACTACAGGATCCAAGCTCATTTTTATACTCATTTTGACAGCTTTTGAAAAGTCCACATGTGATTAATAGCTTAGAAAATAGGCAAATCAAATTGTAAAGAACTTTTTCAGCCGATATGAGGGCATGCTTTTAATTCAGTATCACACTCTGCTATAATTCCACTTTGCTATCAGTAGAGTGAAGCAGGTAACGTGACTGAGAAAATTAACCTGCTCTGACTGCACTGCCCTCAGCTGCTACAGTTACAGTTAATTTGAAGTAGGGTTTATACTGTCAAAACTGCGGCGTGTTCTGAAAAATAAGCATTATTAAAATGCTTAATGTCCACAGCAAGTAGAAGAAAAGGCCTACACAAAGTATGTATTTAGCGTAGTGGCAGTTCCATCGAAATTATAAGCGCAATTATTATGTCAAGAATTAGGGTGGGCTGTAGGATAATGTTGCAGTCCTAATATAAAGTAGCCATATGGAAGCGGGTGTGGTAGGATGCGGGCTCTTTCTCTCTCTCTCTCTCTCTCGTGAAGAGGAGCACAAAAGCAGAGGGGGAAAAAAAGAAAGTGTTGCAGCAGCACCACAAAGGCCTGGTCAGAGATTAACAGGCCTTGGAGCAAAAGTAGTCTCCTTGAATACTCTTGAATACCAGTTGTTTTTTTTTCTGTTCTCACTTGTTATTTTTCAAATTAAACAATTCTTTGTGCTGCAAATTGAGTGTTTGTTTGACAGTGTAATGTAATAATTATTTCATGTGTCATGTTTCCGCTGAAAACCCAAGAGCGTTGACGGCCTGTTGTGTGACACTGTCAATGCAGTGTCAAAGCATAGGGCGAATTTGGAGCACAAGATTGGCAGCTTCCATTGACAGAACTGTGAAAGCTGTCTGGCAACAGTACCCTGCCCTATACAAGCACTTTTCAGAAGCATCTGTGGTGCCAAAGTGAAGCTCTACAAAAACGCCATCAGCTCTGCAGTCCAGCCTCTGTGCTCAACCTAGGACTCATTTTTGATGCCCTGGAGGAACAGTGTGATTTCTCCCTCCCCCTGCACGATAGAAGTATGGCTCTTCACGGGGCACATGTGTCACTCAGCTGACCGATTTGGGTACTGAAATCAACGGCTGCCTCCCTGTGGGCTGACGACACCAGAGGCACAGCAGGCAGTGGAGTCAAACATCTTTAAAACAGTTGGACCAGAAGAAACAAATGCAAGACGTGACTGTGCAATTAACCAGGAGTCGTTTTTTTTAATATCCTGGCTGGAAGTCTTGAGCAAACAATGGGATGTCTCCCAGGCAAGCTGCACAACAGAGACAAATATCAGCGATTCCCCTCCAAAACCCTGCAGCCTTCCAAATGGCCAGAGGAGTGTGGGCTGAGATATGATATGCTGAAGCAGAAGTGCTGGAGCTCTGTATTTTCTACAAGCCTGAGAGTGCAGAGGCACAGATGGGCATGAGGGAACACACGGACATGATCAAGGCCAGTGGTGAGAAAAGTAGGCCTTCAAAGCAACCGAGGCCTCTGCTACAGGCAGTCAGCACACTTGCCGTCTCCACTGCGGAATCCGAACGGGGCCACCCTGGGACTCGAAAACGTTTCAGCTTTGAATTTCAGTAAATGTGCTGGTCCTCCTGTAAAAACGTTTTTCCCCAAGACGTTATGTGAAGTCATAGCTTCAGAAAACCCACGTCTTGGCAGGCAACCTCCAGGCAAGTGCATGTGGGAACAAACCGCAAAAGCACGACCATGAGCCAATATGGAGTCTGTTATGAGCGGCTAAATGATCGTGGCGATAGTGAAGATAGGAGTCAGAATCTTGTTCTATCCTCAAGTTGCTAAATCACCCCAATTCGTACACCGATCAGCTTCAATATTAAAACCAGTTACTGGTTTCAGTGAGGTGGCTGAACTGTGTATATATACAGTATACATATCTATATATATCTATAATGCCCATGCAGAATGCCCATGCAATGCAACAGAACAGCCCTGCAACATACTCTTTGAAGCTTTGTATGTTCAGTTTTTGTTTCAGAGATGTGTTGATTCAGTTCTATGGCATGTTTGTGGTGGCATTATGTGAAAAGGCATTTTTAATACTTCATAAAACAAATTCTAACATAAAGGTTGAATCAAAACCTCTCACTATGACATCCACATCCCCTTCACCCCCTCCTGCCTCAGATTCAGTATCCTATTTTACAGACAGTGTGGTTGTCTTCCGTTCCGCTAATTACGCTCCCTCCCATCGTCGCCTCTTTGCCCTCCGGCCAGTGGCCCCTGAAATCGATCAAAATCTAGAACATTCCAATCCCTTAAATTCATGCCGGAGAAACCTGTGGCGGAGCTTAGAGAGAGGAAACATAGGTGCATCTGACACATTGCCTTTTACTGGATGGCAATACCCCTTCAGTGGGTGTCTGTGTATATTGAGACTGCTCAAGCATCAGGCAGCTTTAAACAGCATCACTACGATATTAATCATTTTATCATTACTGCAATACCGTACATTGGGACAGTTATTTTTAGGAATAGCACCAACAACAACGGCTGTAATATTATTGGTGTTCAGTTACAAAGTCATTAAAAATCATTTAAAAAAACTTCTGCAACTTTATCTAGTGTTTCTTCATTAAGGCTTATGATAACTTTCTTTTATTCTTAGTCTTTTCTCTCATTTGTCTTCCCGAGTTCATCTTGGCTCATTCAGCGAAAGTCAAAGAGTCCAAAGATTATCACTCCACAGTTCCAGTGTTGCAGCCAAAATTAGTGCTCTAATATCTTACTTTAAAAGAACAGATTTATTTTATCTAGCCTTTCACAACCTTCAAAAAAACTGCATGTATTTACAACAATAATTGCAGATTTTTTTTTTTCTGGCTCATTTGTTCTTTCAGTGATCAGACAATTTTTGTCACCTCTCTGCGTCATTTCCATCCAGTCACAGTCTATGATGACAGTAATGGATTTGTAATTGTATTGCAGCAGTGGACATACTCGGTCAGCCTGCGTCAGGCAGAAAAGCCTTAACTGTCATATATTTCCCTATATAACGGGTGTTTTTCTTTGAAATTGTTATTAAATCATTTCTACAGATAATGGAGCATTCTTACCATACACAGGATGGAGGAATCACATTCCTCCGTAGAACAGACTGATCTGTCCTCTAGCCCACAGTGACTGTGTTTACATGCTCACTAGTGTCCCAGTTATGATCTGGTCTGTGAAGTATCCCGGTTATGTTGTGTGCTTGTCAACATCCTATCCTGGTTCAAGAAACCTGGATAAGGTCTTGTCCTTGTTTTGAGAAACCTGGATATGGTTCCCGGAGTACTCTGATGGAAACCAGGATACTGTAGCACCTCTGACAGCTCTTTTCGTCCAGAACGCCAGGACTGGGAGTCCTTGGAGGACAATACCAATTGCAATAACTCAAGTCAAGTTATGTGCCAATACCAATACGAATCTGATATCAGTGCTCTCTTTTTCCGAAACCTTAATTACCTCACCGTCTGGAAGTTATTTGGATCATTTTTATGAAAGGTTACATGAGGTTTTTGTAACCTGTTGGGACAGAATGATTGTAAGAGTTTTTTAAGGGACTGTATTTACTGTGGATCAGTGATGTCCCGGCCGATACCCTGTCTGGTATATGAGGTCAGCGTCGCCTCCGCGATCAATCTGATGGGTTGGATCGCTGCAACTCTACGTAGAACATAAGGTTCTCTTATACGGCTTAGGCAACAACGGTTCATCTTCACCTTCGCCTTCACTCCGCTTTTTTTTCCTAATCTGCAACTAAGATCCGTAGAACTGAGTGATTCCACTTATGAAATGGTTATAAGGCCCCACAGAGACTAAATGGTACACCTTAAATGATCTACGCTACAAAACTGAAAATTATAATGGGTAGAAATGTATAAATAGTATCATATTACACATCTTAATATCATATTTTCAAGTCCATTTTCTTCCCACTTTTACGAGATCTTAACTACTGATTAATTTGGCTTTTGCACTATCCGGTTTTATCTCTCTCTCTCTCTCTTTTATCTTTAGTTTTCCACTTTATGACCGGTTGGCCTGTAAAGTAGCATTATTACTTACCTACTCCAAGTGTTAATTATCCGCCCAGACGGGAGAATTTTTTTTTTTTTACCTTTCACAGCACGGTGAGGTGCTTGAGTCAAATCTTCTTAATTTCTAACCCTTCAAAAGAGCTTTATGAAAGCAGGTCCTTGGTGGGGGTCCTTGGTATTATGCTTAGTGAAAGTTGTGGGCATATGCTGGCCAATTAAAAATTACATGCCTCAAGGTAAGAGCACCACTAATTTTCCATATCTGTTCCTGCGCACATGTCATTTCTATGCACAACCTAATGTGTGACTACATTCAGCTCTTACCCTGGAACACATGCACAGGTAGAAGATGAATGTTTTACCGGTATCTCTGCAAATGCGACGGCGATAGGAGAACATTTTGAATTTAGGAGATTGCGGGTAGGAACCGGGGTCGCGACCAGTGAAACAACCTCAACCTTTTCAGTTGCACATTTATCTTTACGCAGTGATCTGTATCATTGCTTCATAAAGGCTGAGAGAGAATGTATTCTCCAATTAGGGTTGCAGGATTAGTTTTTGAATTGAATGGTTTTGGTGAGACCAGGCTCGGTTTCGTTGTGTCTGATGCCACTGTGAACTTTTTCTGTATTAACCCAGACCACAATCTCTCCCTAACCTTGACCAAGTGCTGTGAGTGTCTAAACATAACAATAAATAAGTGATATTATGCTGTGGTCACTACAAGTGGATACTGTACTGCAAGATCAGATATTGTGGCAGAAAACAAATACAAAAACAAATTAAGAACATTTCCTTATTGTGCTGATAGGAAACGTAATTGGTTGCAGTTAAACGTCTTACAGAACGTATTTGCTGTTGCAGTTTATCTCTAAACGTAATTTCTAGGGGACAGGGATGGATTTTGGGGAGTTCAGATAAAACGTGTGTTCCATCATGACAGTATAAGATCCTGACAGCAATTTTTTAACTAATCAATTACGTTACATGGCATTTTGAAATGAAAACAATTCAGATGCGTATCTACATCAAGTCCCATTTTTTTCATATTGAACCTAAAGTTAAATTGTTACATGAATAACTACAGGTGATTTATCTAAAGAGAAGGATAAAAAAAAGACAAAATATCTCAACTGTGCAATGCATGTTAGCAGATCATTTGACACACGCACAGGTGCACGGATGTTAATGATGATGAATTACGGAAATGTTTCCTTTCATCCGCTGTCTGAATCATGTTCCAAACCCCCTTGAAGAGATCTGATGGCAATTAAGATTTACAGTGTGGGAAAAAAAACAATTTCATACTTTTTCCCCTGTCATTCTCTTTTTGCGTGCCCCTCTTCCAACAGGGCCAGTGGTTGACAACAAGCATTGAGGTCTGAACCAAGGTGTTCTGGTTTAAGGGGCTGACCTGAAATGGGATTTCATGTAAGATCGAGGTTGCTGTTTGCTGAGTGACTTCCATTATGCTACACAGGAAAAAAAAAAAGTCCTATATTTGGTTGTGTTGTTATTCTGTGTTTATTTAGTTCACATGCCAAACTAGTTTTCTGATAATGATTAATTATACCATACGCAGGACAGAGGAAAAAACAGACAGTGATGGTGTGTTTGTTTATTTATTACCTGTACAGATGAACAGTCAGATTTTTCCAAGTTAAATGACTGTTTTATTTCTATAGTAATGTCTTTAAGTTCATCTGAACAAAATCTTGGTTTTTTCTGCCTAGCCAGCACAATAATTTAACCAAGCATTTGTGGCATAGACAGTCCCAATTCCAAGCAGCACTGGCTCATTTTCCCACCCATTACGCTGTAAGGAAACCTTATCTACCTCAAAGTAGGTTTATATTCTACTAGTTTGCTTTGGAATATACGATTTGGGGGAAACTCAATTGCTGCTCAATAATCGATTCGATGCTTTTATCACTGGTATTCCAAGAAATATCGCAATAATGCCCAAATCAAGAAGAAAGTTGGGTTGGTTGAGTCTGCAAAAGTTCAGGACTTTGGCATTTGGTTAAAGCTAGGGAGATATCCTGGTTGTGACTTAATATCTAAAATGTCAACTTGCTGGCAGTAAACAGTTTGAATATGCGGTCATGTTTCCTTATTGTGTTTTAATCATCGTACTTCAGAGGACCTTCAGCCTTTCTGGCCTATTTTATGTATTTGTCTTTATAGAGCTTCTAAAGCTTCAACACAGAAAAAGCCCTGACCCATGCACACAAACATTTAGAGTGAGAACAATCATGATGATGGTAAAGGATACAAAAATAAATAAATAAAGCCAAATATAAACCTCCTCAAACAGTTCATTTCACATGGTTTCAAATTACACTGCCTTCTAATAATAAAGCTGGCATGAGCACCATCAAGTGTGATCTACTGTTACACAAGAAGAGTCTCAAATGTATCAGGTTTACCTGCAGCGGCTCTGCTTTAGCCTGTGGTATAAAACCCTCTACGAGACAGCCTCAAGCCGACCGGAGAGACGTGGCGAGAGCCCACATCGGTGGCAATACGCTTTGCTTTGGAGCTACACAGTAACACGTCCAGTAAAGCTTCCTTTGATATTCAGATACTTCCTCTCAGTGTCTGGAAATGGTGTGGCCCCTTGGAGCCAGTGGTGTAGCACTTCACTGTTGCTCAACACTCTCCACTGGGTCAAATCTGAAATAAAACAGTGGCTATGAGGATAAAGTGCTGACTTTGAACCATAATTTACTGTAATTTGAGGGCGTTTACATTCATGTCTGGTGACCTGTGCAGAAACTGTGCCCTATTCTATACATGCCCACCAGAGGTGAAAAGGACAACAAGTCCTATTCACCCAGCGTAGATGGGATCAACTCCTGAACACCCTTAGAGCTGAAAGTTGGGACTTCCACTCTATAGTCACTATTTCACTGAAGTCAGGCGTGCACTGAATGGCCATCGATACAACCTTTCTGGTTACAGCCCTTCACAAGAAGATTGACCTCTGTGTCAGACTCCCACGTCTGATTCAAACTGTGCAGGGAAAACTGTGTGCAGGCAGATGGTTGATTGAGGCAGGATATCTTTGACATTTTTCAAACTGAAGTAGACCATGCTATTCTTGTTGTTTTAAATATAATTTGTGGAACTCGTCCAACCCTTTTAGAGCGGTAGAAATGCTCAGCATGCAGCTACCCACAACACAACTGTTGCAGATCTACAATAAAAAAAAGGGCAAAAGGTAAATGCTCATAAAAAGAATCAGCTGATTGAATTTTGTCTTTTTGTTGTTTTCCTTTTGTCTTCCTATTAGCTCAGACTTAATTTCCAAAAAATAAAAAAGCAGATTCTTAATCTTAATTGTGATCTTTTTCTGCAGTCAGGCTCAACCCAGTCTCCTACAAATTACGTTGATATAAAACTGATTTGCATAAGCAAATACGCTTTGAAGGGAACATAATGCTGGCCAGATTCTTTTTTCTATTAACATAATGAGGAAATATTGTTAATTAACGTATTTTGCATGTCGCTGTAAAATGTTAATTCACAGCGTATTTGAATTGTTTTCTGCTAAAAAATTTGAAAGTCCCGAGTCCGCACCGTCTCCGGCGTGGGTCATAAATGTAGTCGTTCATTCACTCAAAAAAAAGAAAAGGAAAATAAAGAGTTACCTTTGAAAATACAGTAATCTAGGCAGAGATTACGTTTATCAGCACAACGTACTTGGAAAAACAATTTAGTAATGTAAAAATGTAATTTCTAGGGGTGAGGGTTGGTCCGGCTGTAAGAACACAACTTTATCCACTAACAGATTTAGTGTCCATGCTCTTTTTCTGAAATAGAAATACTCCAAATGGGCACATACAGTACATTAATAAATGAACCTGTACGTGTTTAGAAGGATCAAACCAACATCACTAATGTAAATCCATCAAAAACCACTCAGTCCTTCTGAAGTGTCGGTCCTTGAACAAGGCACTACTGTATGTGTTTCAGCGTGGGTTGATCACTAAAAACAGTGGGCAGCTGCGGTTTGCTTGGCTTAATGTTACTTATGAATGGAGCGCACACTTGGCGTCAATAGACCTGGGACACTGAATTAGTTGTGGCAAATGCGACAGCAGTGTGTGGGATCATTTTGAGAACCAACCACGCAAATAAAGGATGCTTAGGCCCATCTGGCAGCTTGGTTTTTTCAGACTTGAACAGGAAGGGAACCCCCCCCACGCTCAAAAAATCTCAAAATGCACCTGAAGTGCTTACATATCTGTTCTGAGATGATAAAAGACACACAAATGGATAGCTGACAATACAAACCTGCCTTATACGCCACGTACAGGCAACACGTAATCTTTGCCGTTGCTTGTGCACACGTTATTGGCAATTTACAAATTTCTCCTCAGGAAAAGACTGGCTTCATTTCCCACTCAAAAATAACTATGATGCAGTTGACAGGCATTTGTGACTGCTAGTGATATGTTCTCTCTGATCTGACACTGGGGGTTTTCCACATTTAAATATCTGAACCCTCGTAAAAAGGAAGAGTCCACAAGCAAACTGCAAGTTGCAGGGTAATTTGTCATTGCTAACCCAGGGTTCAGCGTAGGTGGTAAGTCACCCACAGACTGTCAAAGCTCATTTTCTGTAAATTTAGCGATCAATTGATAAAAGCGTAAACTCGGCCAATAACTATATGACATCCGCCGTGTGAAATAGCATCTCTGCATTTTTCCTCCTAAAAATTAAGGTTTAATTTCAGAAGTTAATTCTTTTTTTCTGACGTTTCGGGGGGGGTGGTCTCTTGTCCAGGCAAGGTGGCTCACGCCTGCTTACCTCTGATATAAAACAGTGTAAAAAGTTGAATAGACCCTCTGCAGAATTCCCGGTCATTTGTATTTTCAACAGACCTTTCCAGTTCCTTAAATTATGTACATTTTCTGGTGAGATAGATACATGTGAACAGATAGACAGACGTATATATCTTTATGTGTTGAGCTAATTTCACTGAGCTACTTTGTCTTATTGTTTGGGCTTTGCTTCCTATTTCCTTATGATACAAATCATTGGGTCACATCAGATTTAAACAACTGTCACATTATTTTGGGCCCGTTTTTAAAACAGAAACACTGCTATTAAAATGCACAATGATTTGATATTCAGTTGTCACCTATTGGGTAAACCACTCCTTTTAACCCAGTTCTGCGATTATTAGTTTGTGTTTTGTTTTGACTGGATTCGTTTTCAGCCTTAGCCTTTTCGAGCCTTAGTTTTTAGTTCAGGTCATGTCCAGAACTGACAAGGCTAGGACTCTTTTTAGATGTTCCTCCAAGAGGACACTCAAAAAGAAACGTTTTAAAAATTGGAGCAGCTATGCCTCCTCTTATCATCTGTTCGTGGTACGGGTGTACCCCGCATTATCTGTTAGTTTATGGCTTTGCTCCGAGCGCCTGGTGTCTGGTCTATCACTCAGCAAAAGATCAAATGTGTTGAACTTTGTGTCTGTCAAAACAGATGAAAATCCGATGGAGACGCTTGTGTCATCATTGCTGTCAGACAATAGAATCTGAATTGAAATGAATGTAAACAGACAGGCCCAATACATCACTGTGGGTACCTAGTAACACACACACGCACACACACACACACACACACACACACACACACACACACACTGGACCTGTAGAATTCTATAATCTAATCTAATTGTGAGCAAGGGAGTTTCTATAAAAACAAATA
Organism: Xiphias gladius; assembly: GCF_016859285.1. NCBI lineage: Eukaryota > Metazoa > Chordata > Actinopteri > Istiophoriformes > Xiphiidae > Xiphias > Xiphias gladius. The sequence continues at coordinate 6,787,567 of NC_053422.1, forward strand.
AAATGTAAAACAAATAAAATGTGTCTATCAGTGTCTACCAAAAAGTGGGCAAACTAAAGTCACGTGGCTGCTTAAATTAAAAAGGATGATGTTTTAATTAATATGATTTCAATGATATCCGACTGCCAAAAGGCACGTGCTTGATAAGTTCAGTTGGACTTTGAGACTTCACAGCTCAGTTCTGGTGAGTGGAAATTTAAATTTTGTTGATGATACAGTGGAACCGAACTATTCAAATCCAACTCTTTTGAACCTTCAAGGGGCTGAGAGCAGTTAGTAATCGTTTTATACCCAGTCAGGGTTAAATTGATAAAACAACGGAGGGGGACAGATCTCTCTCCAGCTTTTTACCAAAGCCCAGCATTTTGAGATTTTTTCCATCCGTCTCTGTGATTATTTATTTTGGGCAGGCCGTCCGTCTCTCTCCTACTGCTTGTTGTGTATGTGCTCCCTCTCCGTCTGCATCCGCTCGACATGAGGGAAGCTTGGGAGCTGAGCTGACTTTGGACTAAAGCTGTCTCTTTGTTGAGGACAAGGACTCAAAATAATGTTGAAAAATGTGCGAAATAAGCAGGTGCCCCAGCTGGCTGAAGCCCTCGGTGTTACTGGGGAAGTGATAGTGATGGTGGGCCGGTAGAAATTGGGTAGCAAGTAGCTATAAAGCAGAGTTGGATGCATTTCAAAAAACCTTATCATAATGCATTGACATGAATATTTATCACAATGAATAATTACATAATTCTGCCTTAGTGTTTGAACAGTATCCTAATGAAGACTGAGGCCTGAAGAAACTCAAAAAGTTATTATTAGTCAAACTTCTTTCAAAAAAACTGCAAACTGTACACACCTGAAAAATATTTTCTTTGTGTAGGTTTGTACTGTGAGGACTTAGATTTTCTTTCTCGCTACTTTTAAAATCTTTTTTTTCTCCCAAGTGTAGTAATAGCCAAATCAGATTTCTCTTAGTGCTCTTGGTGCTGCTGACGATCAAAGAACTGCCAATATTCGCATTAGTGTTCATTTTGTTGATGAAAAAAAATTGTCATGAAATGCAATCCTCGGCGGCACCTTTTTTCCCATGACAGAGATGACACGTTGATGGGACGGAAAAATGACATCAATAAACAATAACTGTGACTAAACCTCCATATAATATCATGGACGAAAAAAGAGGCGACTAAAATCGAGTGCAAAAATTAAAATGGTTATTTTGGATTGTTAAACATTCTATCAATGCCAAAGCACGCACTACTTAATGGCCATGCGCATTTGATAGTCAGGTGCTTGTTTCAATTGAATGGGTCCTTGACAGCTAAATGTGGTCCATATACAACATGTACCGGTTATTAAAATGCAGAGAATATTAGGTAAAAAAAAAAAATTGGTTTTGGGCCTGGATAAAGTCTGTAAGGTAGTAGCCCGCTGTCTAGTCCTTAGCTTGCGTTGTGTGGAAAGAGTGTCAGTTTAAGTTAGTTACAGTACAACCAATTATAAACACTTTTTTGTATGCGTATAACACAGTTAGAAAACATTTGCTGTCATTTGCAACGGTTGACATTCAACCTACTTGCATTGGGGACATATGATTTATATGATGAGGATATGATGCAAATAACTTGCAATGACTGACTGCAAACATTTGCTGTTATTATGCCTCAACATCATGGATATTCCCTTAAATATATTTGTGAAGCCTTTGAAGGAGCTCATCCGGAGGACTCAGATGGATTGATTTGCGCTGAATTTTACATTTTTAATCATTTGCATTTGAGTTTTTCCTCTGTTTACATCCTCTTCACATCTGCTTAACGGTCTTTCATAGAGGAAATGCCGCTATGTAATGTTGTTACATTGCACTTAATCAAGGAATGACAAACAAATTACGCATATTTTTTTCCAGTATTTTCTCAAAGGGTGACTGAGAGGCCAGAGGGCAAAACTTTATGAAAGAGAAGTTTAAAAAAATGTACTAATATATAAAACATGAGTGAGAGTAATGCTCAGGGCAACTAATGAATGAGGTATTTAAATACTTTTTCTTTATGATTAACAAATAATTCACAATTCTTTATACTGTGTATGTGTGAAACCTTGAATTCTACCAGTGCTGTAATAGCAAGTCTTGATTTTGAAGTCTTTATTATTTGGTTTTGCTGCGTATTTGCTCAGCAAGAAGTCCTTGAAAAAGAGTTTTAGAAGGTTCAAACTTACAAACTAAATATAAAGAAGTGACCATAAGGATTTGCTTTTAGTTGAGTTCAGAAATCAGTAGGGTACAAAGAAGAAACATTCCGTCCTCCCCGAGCACATCTTCCAGGTTTGATGGTCTTCTTTGGCAATTTCTTCAGGCAATTTAGAGAAAATACAATTGACCCAATCTGTCCATCACTAGAGCTGAAAGAAAGAATTATAAGGTAGACATATATTGTCAAAATGCCAGATGTTGATTAACTGTGTCCAAAGAGTAACAAAGATTTCTGCTACTTCGACTGAAGAGAAAATTGCCTTTAACTGGCTCTAGAAATGAATTACGGTCTGGTCGTAGTTTGCCCTGTGTCAAAATGAAAGGGCTGCCTGTAGCGTCACAGTAGTGTACTGAAGCAGCATATAGCTGTCAAACAAATGTCAAAAACCCACAAAGTACAGCTGGAGTGCTTTTCACAGAGGCTGCTGTACACACTGTCAAATGGAGGCTTGATGCTAGAGTACAAAAAAAGACATCCAGACAAAGCGAAGCATGTTTAATGGTAAAAATGTTAATCAAAGAAGTCACATCAAACTGGCCGGAACAGCTTTCCCCCAAAATGGTTTGCAGAGATTGAAGACATAAATAAAAGCTAAATGTAAAAATGATGCATGCCAACTGGACCCCACTTTATTTGTAATCTTAAGAGAAAGCAAACCTTCTCAATCGCTTCCCAGCGCATACAGACAAATACTGACTATGTATCCGGACGTTTCCATTACAGAAGCAGAATGCAAGAATATTCAGTTTTCAGCGTAACGGATAATGGCAGTAAGCCACTGTGATGTCACAGTCACTGTTGATGACTGAGATTTGTTTTTGCTGAACTGACAGAGAGAAATGCGCCACCATCGCTATCTATTTTTTGGACTGCCAACTCCCAAATGAGGACAGAAAAACGATTTGCTGATGTATGTGAATATGAGTCTTCACGCCTGTTTTTCCAAGAGGATGAAGGTGTTTAAATCCTCACAAGGCAATATGTTTATACAAGACAGGCCTAAGGCATGTGCCACCAAGTGGGACTACATATGTGTTATGTATCATGATTGCCCTGCTTTATGTTGTGTTGTTGTTATTCAAATTTTTTATTTGTTATTTGTTATTTGGCTGTTGGATGTCGTTGTTGATGGAGAACCCACTTGTTGGTAAGGATGTAATGGATCGAAGCTTGAAAGTGAAATAAAAAACCTCACAGCAGCATGTGAGTGCTTCAGTGAGAAAAAAAAAAAAAAAAGCAGGCAATTATTAATCCAACCAAAGCACCGTTCACAGTTTTGCTTTATGGGATTTCTAGGTAATGCAGCCCTCAAAATTCAAACATACTGTCCGCCTTTTGAAGCCACCAACATTTGAATTTACTCAGAGCCGCTTTGGAGCTAAAATACACTGGATCTTTCACATTCAAATAAGTGAATAAAAATCACAGACAGGCAACCATAATGGCAGAAACACGTCAGAAACAAAAGAACATTCAGTAGACAAGACTTGCTCAAAGCACTGGTGCTAACAGCATTGGATTTCTTATTTTATTGAAGATTCCCTGCATTCACCGTTGGCTCTTTCAGCTCCTCACATGCTATTTTTATTACAAGATAACATCTCCTCCCAAGGTGAAAAGATACGTATTTTATATCTTTCTATATTTATATATGTAAGATGAGGGCAAAGGGGAACATGGCGGATGGCAGGGCTGAGCTGAGAGGGGAGAGAGGGTGGAGGAGCTGGCAGGCGAGGCAGGGGCTTGAGGGGAGCTGGAGGTCCAGTGGAGATGAGCAGGTCTTCGGGTGGAGGGCTGAGTGGCAGGTGGAGAGTGGAGCAGGCAGATAAAAGCTAAACAGGGGGATGATCCTGAGGCCCAGGGAAATAAAGGTTAGTTCAAGCAAATACACGAGGAGAAAAGCTTGGTATGCACTGCACTGAGCAGCCAAGAGACCTCCGTACCAAACTGGCCGAAGCAACAATCTGGCAAAGAGTGGAGGAAGAACCGGGGTTTAAATACTGCTGGGCTGACGACTTGATGGTTGGCAGGTGTACAGACAGAGAGAGACAGACAGGGGAAGACAGAAGACACAAGGGAAGGGGAAAAACAATGGAAGCACAAGGGAAAAACTGGAGTCAAGCCATTTACAATGACATGTCCAACTTCTGAAAGTGTTGCTGTTTTATTGTAACTTCCCACTTTTCATTAGGAACAGCAATCTAGGTTTTTATTGTGATAAACATCTGTGGCGTCGACTTTAGACGAACACCCTTCGTACTATATTTATTGTGATTTTCATAGTTATCGCTTCGACGTGGTTACTGTGGCTGGTGTTCAGGTATAGTATGTATACGTGCAGACCACATGCAGTGTGTATGTCTCGGTGAAGCTATGACGTCTGATACTATGACACAGAGAGGACAAAGCTATAAATGAAATGAATGGAGGGAGAATTTCAGTAACATTTGGGTACACTAGTCAGAGATAAAACGTTCGATACAGGCCTCGTCCACTACCTGGAAACTCATTGTCCTCCACAATTTTCTGCAATATACGAAGTTGGGAATTTTAAAACCTATTTCAGCACTTCTTAACTGCCTTTTTGGCAACTGTCTGTATTGAAATTGTAATACTCTGGTATCATGTTCTTTTTCAGGTCAGTTTTGCTTTTAGCAGACTGCTGAAAGAAACCCTTTCCTCAAAAGAGGAGGCACACAGTGTAAAGATAATGAGCTGGTGGTAAAACTCTTAGCCCCCTCAGAAAAAAAATGTGTGAATTAGGGTTATGTTGTTACAGCGGTGTCTGATAGCAGCCACAAATCACATATAACTATGTATTCTGTTGGAGGCTGAAAAGCAGTTCGACACGACGAGAGGAAAGACCGTACGATAAGGAAAAAGAAATAGCAGGGGAAAATTGTGCTCCCTTGCTCTCTCAAGCAGAGAGTTGTGATAGGTCATGCTTATGTTTTGGACTGCCGGATAGAAGAACTTTTACTTAGTGATCCTGCACTTTTGTAGAAACATTCCTCATATTAATTTGATTCTGGGAAAAATATATAATGGTCTTATAACCGCATTCATTGTGCCCAGTGCTGTGAATCGTTTTTCTGTGAATTTTCTGGCAGTGTTTGATATCAAAAAAAATTTTTTTCCCCCCGAATGAGCTGACTGACTCATACTTGGAGCTGAAAAAATTTAGAAGCTTTTATTACATCTAAATTGGACTGTCCTACCTAGCCCAGCAGATCTCCACGTCTGGGGCGAGAGTGATTCTCCAGCAGTGCCCCGGGACAGGTTCCCCTTGGGCACGTCCTCAGCACCTGCCCAGCGGCCCTGGGGGAGGCCCGCCACTGCTGGCAACACGACCAGGTGGTGAGGACGGTTGCAGAGACCATCTCCAAAGATGCGGGCAACAACAAGCATGAAGCTTTCAGTTGGAGATGGATTCATGCCTCACAGAGTATGTATTCAGTCCCTGTTCATCTCCTAGATATGGATTTTCACTACCCACAGACATTTGTATACCAGCAAGTGACATTAACATTGCATGGCTTTGACTGACTTGTTGTGACTTCAGATCTTTGTTTCTCTCTTTTTTTTCTCTTATTCTTTTTTTTCCTCTTGTTACTGCTGAACGTGTTTACCAGTATTCTATTTATAACCAGACACATTGCTCCTATTTTCGGCAGGTTTGTCTTGGTAAAGAGATGATTGGATTCTTTTTTGGATTGTACCCAGGTTAACAACACAGTTCAGTGACATTCGATATCTGAACTGAGTTCCACACAAGCAGACTCACTATGTGGTGGAAAGCCTCGGGGCTTGTACCCTCAGGGTCATAGCCAGAGGCCACAGCAACAGAACGCAAGTTCCAGGAGGATGACTGACCCTTCCAGGCACCTCCATGTCAGTCACTGTGACTGTGCTAAACAACCCCACAGTGCAGAAGACACTGCACCGCTCCAGTCTAACTTTTTACACTAGCGCCACCATGTTTTTTCAGTTATTGGTGAGACACAAAATGACGCTCCACTTTGATGGCACGCACCTGAATCAGGACAGTCATAAAAGGTATATATCCTTTGTATCCTGGATTGCTGTACAACTGATATAACACATATTTCTTGCATGTGATGCTCATTAAGTTCCCTCACAAAATAATTTTGAAAAGACAAAACCAGCGCCTGTTGGGGGATGGCCTTTGTGAAAGTTCAGGAGGAAGGACGTCGGTGTCAGACAGGTGTTAACAGACATTGCTGGAGTTAGCTTCTGATTCGCAACTTCCGATTTGGCAGTTAAGGGAAAAGTAAATGGAAACTTAACTTACAATGATGAACGACCGATTCTCCATTCTTTGCACCTTTTACTGTTGTTAAGCGGTGTTACACATTGAAGTTAAAGACATAACGCTGTCTGAAACCCACTTTAAAATTTGTGAAACTTTTATACCATCTGTGAAAATGCAAGAAAGGGAGATTTTGCTGCTTTTTTCACATCTAGACCTAATCTAGATCTAGATCACATCTAGATCTAGATTATTCCAGAGAAGCTGAAGACAGTTTCTGATTCCTGCTCTGGTGGGACCGCACTCCATGCTGCCCCTGGCGGCCGCAAGATATACTGTGACAACGCAGACAAATATTCAAGGGTGCGAGCTATGTGTTCATGCATAGACTGTACATGAAGTTCATCCTCAACAGGAATCTTTTCCATTTTGTAGATGCTAAGTATAGGACTATGATTACACTGTTCTGTGATAAATTGTGACACAGCCAGAAAGTAGAAATATCAACAAAGTCCAACACGTTGGTCCAGAGTTAAACATCTCCAGCACTACTGCCATGACATTTAGTGTTGACATCCATGTTCCCTAGCAGATGAATCTTTATTACCTTTGGTGATGTTTTTTCATCTATAGCACCTCTAACAGGTTTCCCCCCCCCCATTCTGTTTTGGACATTTTATGTCTTTATTAAATAGTGGCACTAGAGAGATGTCATGAAACGAGGGGGAGGAGATGCAGCAAAGGATTTAAACCAGTTCACCATGACAGAATACCTCTCTAACCATTGGCCAAATACCCATTAGCCTTAGCCTTACTTTGAGATTATTAGCGTACACTGCCTACATGCATACATACATGTCTACTGCAAATGCAACGCTAGCACAGTATCATTGCATGCTCTACACATGTTAACATGCTAATGTGGGCATGACGAGCTAACATGCTAGGTGCTGCATTTCACATGCGTGGCGGCCGTTAATTTATAAATAAATGGTGATTAACGTGTTAGCATTCAGCTGACAGCGCCGCTGAGGCTGACGAGGCAGCCTGAGGCAGGCTGACTAAATAGAGAATAAACCATTTCGTTTTAGCAAACAGCATGGTCTTGGTTGTTCCCCTCAGAACAAAATTTAGTGTTTTCTGTCCCATTAATGAGAGGAATCTAAGAACGTTAAAACTGTCTTTTCATTTTAAATAATCCAACACTTTGTTCCCTATTGTGTGACAACACATACAACCTCATGGGGTTGCTCCTGTTCATTTCTGACAAGCTGCCAATTCCTCCGGACCAACCACAGGATCTGACATATAACCTGATCTTGGGTCCATGCATCAGTATCACCAGTGAGTAACTCATATCCCCTTATCTCTCTCACACACACACAAAATAAACAGTAACGGCAACAGTAAGATCCTGGAGCAAAAAAAAACACCAAACAGACAAACTGGCCTGTCAGTCTGAGATGTATCACAACACAAACACACTCACAAACAGCATACAACAGATAAACAAATGTATACCTGACTGCTATGTTGACAGTAGGGACGTCCTATAAATGGAGCTTCTGAACTGGTAAACCACGGTGCAGGACACCCAAGGACGATGAGGGGAGCCAGCAAGACAAGACGAGGAGCCAGGGGGCTGGAGTCAGGGGCCGGAGACAGAGAGGACGGAACTGTAAAGGAGGAAACAGGTGATGGGCTGAAGCAGAATAGCAACTTGCAAAGAAAACAAAGAGGCTCAAGGCGTAGACTGACTGAAGCAGAGGCTAAGATCTAGCAGGGTTGTAGCAGCAGAGCTGGGTATCTGTAGAGGCCTTGATTGCGGTGAGGAGGTGCAGATGGTGTGGCTCTTCTCTAACCCCAGCACACCTGCTTCCACTCCAACAGGCACAGACGCAGGGAGCGAGCGGGAGGGAGCCACCGGGGAAGTGACGACAGGTCAGGGAGACACAGAGTGAGATGTGGAGGGAGTGTCAGGGGAGGTTCCTGGTGCAGATGTGACAAAGTCACATAGAAAAGAACACACCAAAAATACACACAAAATATTTCCTTGCTTGGTGGTTGATAGCTTGATGTGGCATTCTGTTGGTTTTATAGGGCTAACGGATTCAAAAAGTATGGTTGCTGCAAATCTTGGATGTTGTAACTTTTTTATTAGTGTGTAACGCACCTCAAGTTTAGCATTACACTTGGATGTATTGATGAACGAAAATTTCGTGGAAAAAGAAGCACAAACTGGGGCTAGAATGGACCTTATTTAAGGCAACACTCCATATTCTAAATCTGCACGAGTGAATGTAAGTAAATCAGTGTTTTTTTTACACGGAAAACTCTACAGGTGAACTTTAAAAAAACCCGTCAGAGTAAAGGCCCCATGTCAACTCCATCCTGCCACATCTCTATACGCTCTTCATACATAACTGATTTCCTGAGTGTTACTGTGTTCATCCCTGGTCTGACTGCAGTCAGCTTGTCTGGGTGTTATGTACCCCACTGCTTCCGCGCTTGGGAAGCTTAACATTCATCCGAGGAAGCACAAAGCTGCGACAACACATTAAGGAATGTCAGACCTTCATTCAAATGGTTGTTAAATACATTAAGCAGTTCCGAGCCCAGTTTTAAACTAAAATCACAAAGTTACTTTTGGGTATCTGAATGTACAGCATCACAAATTTGGAATTGGGTCATGCTTGTGTGACTTCCACCTTTATTGTCTGGCGCTGTAATAGTCCTCCATAGAGCACAATGCAAAAAGCATTGTATTGTTGCATTTAAATCAGCACCCAATGCCAGTGTTGGGATGTAGTTATTTTAGTCCAGTCCACGTGTTCAATTCCGATTTTCATCCCATCCTAACGAGACATTTTATGCAAAAGCAAAAAAAAATGGGGCACTCGGTGAATTGAGGCCACTGTTAGCTTCTGCGTCACCGTCATTTGTAATCATTCCGGTTACGAAAACTGACTCAAATGACCATTGGCTGTGCAAAAAACGTGTCTACGTGGACTCGCATACTACGACTCCAGTTTCAGATATAAAGTCCTACCCACTCTAAGGGCCTAATTTGAAGTGTGTCCTCGAATCTCCGCAGGAGCTCGGCAGGGGACTGGGTTCTGGTCTTATCTGAGAAATTAAGGAGGAGAGCATGAGATGAGGGGAGATGAGTATAACCATAACCATTTTAATGAAACCCAGGATTCAGTAGCTGTTTCTACTGAGACACAATCAGCAACAGATTTGGCAACAGCTTGAAGTCCCGTGGTGACTTGAAAAGAACTGCTACGGTTTGCCATGAAACAAACGAAGGAGAACCAAGCTGTGCCCTCTCTGTGTTAAAATGAACTGCCGTATATAAGTATGCTAAGAGTGCTGTAAAATAACTAAAGTCTTCATAGAGTAAATATTCAAATCTTGGAGTTAATACAGGGGCAGGAGTTTTGCTTTTTATTGAAGCCTCTGAAAACATCAGTAGCACAGTCATTTGCAGTGTTTCTCTAAACGACACGTTTTTGAAGTTTGCTCAAATGTGACCCAGAAGAAGACCGTTTGCAGGCCTACTGCGATGTGCTATTTACACGGTCCAGGGGAGAACTGGCCTCGCATGCCGAATGACTTTCACCAGCTCACACCGCAAGGAATTTCAGGCCTCCCTCCCCAGTACAGGCCTTGGTAGAGATGACAGGTAAATCATGGCTAGGGAGGTCGTTTCAAAAGGATGTGACGCAAGAGAGAAGAAACAACATACGACGTAGCAGGAATGTCAACAAAAATGGCTTTATTTACTTATTTACTTATTTATTTATTTGCTTATTCTTTGAATAAGAAGTGCAAGATGCTTGAAAGTAACAAGTGGGGGCAGTGGAGCGGAGATTTTGTGTCCTGTTTGATTTAGGGCTACTTGAAATATTAAAACCCATTGCTGCACTGCCTTTGTCTGATTTTGTTTGACACACTGCTGCGAAGTACATTGCCGTCTCCCAATGTGTGTTTTTAAATACTGCCACTGGTGGGCGCCAAAGACATAAATCCTAGCTGAGGCTTTTAAAGGATTGGTTCACATTTTTTTTCAGGTCTATCTTAATACAGTTGCTCACAAGCCCATATCTACATTGGAAGAGTTACTTGTCTCTTGAAATTTCCATACTGACCATGCTGGCTGTGAAAAGATCCCCACCTATCATTCTCCAGTGTAAGTTATACGACACAAGTCCCCCTTCACAATTACAGTGATTTTAATCAGTAGTAGGGGTTCCCACACTGTTGGCCCCCTGTGTAAAAAAAAGAAAAAAGAAAGAGAGACAACTGCCTGGACGTTTATGCGTGATGGCTAAATAATTATATCCTTGGCAAGTTAAAATCACACTGAATCTGTATTCAGATTTTACAGAGTTATGACTTAGAGAAGGAAAGTGACTGAGGATAGATCATGACAATTTAGGATATTAGCTGCACACTGAATAGCTTTTTTCTTACATTTAATCAGAAAAGGCAAATACAACGTTTTTTTGAAACGGGTCTTCCTTCTCACGTGTTTTACTTTTCAGCCCAAAACCTTACCTTGCAGTGTAAATGAATATCCAAATGTAGGCAAACACAGAAATTTTGCCAGTCTTTCAAACAGTTAGAGAAGCAGTCTGACAAAATGTAGTTTTTGTCGCCAGATGTCCGTATTGCAGCTTTAATGTGGATTAGAAGAAGCTTAATATGCAGATTCTAGTAGTATCACTTAGAGATTCGGACAGACCGTTGCAATGGTTTGGATGAAACCCTAAAAACACTCACAATTACTTCAGACACGCTGCAATGGATGGACGGTGTCAAGTCAAAGGTCTCTTACGACTGTTAAACATGGCTTCTCACCTTAATTTTGATGACATGAGTCACGTAATTCTGCTCTATCGGGTTTGTGTACTGGGTTAGTGTGGTTGATTGGTTTGGGGGACTCAGCGTTATACAGTGCAGCCTTTCACACTAATTCAACTCCGAGCCTTTCATCTTTAAAAAAAAAAACAAAAAAAACCCCCACTCCATCTAAATTGTACCTTTGGTCTCATGTTGGCTTTAATCTGCCTATAAAGAGATTTTGCCCAAAGCAGACAGGTTTCCGGACAGAGAGATGGAGGTGGTAGGACCATAACGTTTTTCACCGAATTGCATTGATCCTGAACTCGGTTTTTCACGCATTAAGCTCGTCTCTCACACTGCTGGATTTCTGAATCTGCACTTGGCTTGTTATCCAGTAAGAGCCAGTAGTCTGTCTGATGGGATGACAGATGGGGGAAAAAGGACTCGGAACATGTTTATGTTAGGTGTGAATTAGCTGACTGGTCTTGACTGACGGTTTATGTTCAAATGTCCTCATGCTGGAGCTAGACTGCATAATCCTCCCATTGATTTTTAATTTTTCAGTGGCACTTATGCAAGCGTAAGATCCTCAGTTTCACATTACAAAGAAAGAACAAAGAACAGTTTAATTATACTCCAGGTACACGCAGTCCCTAGCAACACAGGTGGTGATATATATAATTTTGCTTCGACCTGTCATTTGTCTGGCTCCCACCTGTTCAAATCAACAGACCCTTTGGTTGATTAACGTTCAAGATCTGAAGGGGTCAAGATTATAAGACTCTTAGGGAGAACATGCACAAAGACTCTGTTCTATCGCAAACCAAGGCACAAGTATAAAGTGGAAAAAATAAACCACATGCTATCAGAAAGGCTCTTTTATGGTGAGGAATAGTTTGACATTTTGGGAAATAAGTTGATATGCTTTCATGGTGAAAGTGGATGAGGAGATTGATACAACACTCACAAACATAAATACTGGGCTGGCCCTGTCCATAGGACACAACGTTTGTCCACCGGCACCTCTAAAGCTCACCAGTTAACATGTTGTATCTTGTTTAATCTGTATAAACACCAAAGAAAAAAAAGTACAAAGTATTTTTTTAATCATTATAATAGTGATCTCAATATTTTAGACTTAATTCAAAAAACGCTCAAAACCAACTGAATATTTTCTCTAAATGCTGTATCCAGTTTGATTACAGTGGAAAAATAAGTATAATGTTAATGTTAATCAAAAGTATATAGTACAACATGTTGCAGGCAGGGTAGTTTTGCAAATATAATTTTAAATAGGACCCAAACTGATGTTTTGAAAACATTAAAGCCTCTACTGGCAAGTTTCTACCCACTTAACAGATCTTTACTCTACGGTGCCTAATTTAGAAACATCTGATCCTCTTGCATCATGTGTACATACACTGCACACTATAATTGTTTGTGGAAATGGAGGTGCCTTAAAAAGCCGACAAAGCATGTTACCGCCAGTGTGTGTATCAGAGATATCGTCACTAAAGGGACAGGATTATCTCTGTGTGATAATCCTCTTTAGGAGCATAAAACCATTAAGACAACATTTTTCTTTTCAACCCAAAGCTTCATTAAGAGGTCACGGAGTGCGGCAAACACTGCACCAGTTTTAACGACAGTCGGTTTTAATTTCATGCCTTACGGTCCTTAGGAGGAGCAGAACTCGGCTTTAAAGTCGAACGCACATTGCAAGCCATTTGTGCCATGTGAGCCATCAACGGCCACGCATGACGACCCCATTTTTTAATTGCCTGTCTTAGGATATATTGATCTTCACTTGTGTTAAGAGTACAGAGAGGGCACAGTGAGAAAAACCGTAAACATTTCTGCACTTGAAAACTTTCAAAATCAAGTCCAATTTCCCACTTTTGTGTTTTGGGTTTTAACTTCGCCTAATTTCAATGACACTCTGAAACAGTCGAGGATAGTCAAGTCAGCCTGTCAATTCTGGAGATTAAGTATGTTTTGCAATGACTTACACACGCTGCTCAGAAAATCTTAATGTGTTCATTTGGATTCTGGATTCATTCTGATAAATGAAAGTGAAAATAACATCTCAGAACTCAAGTCCTTGTCTGCAAAAATTCGGCTCTTCAAATGAAAGCATCTTGCATCGCTGAACTTGTCAGCTCACATCATCTTGTTGGATCAAAAAAAAAAAAAAAACTGGAGCTGAAGGGGCCTGTGCTTTTAGTCAGTCTTTGATTAGCTTCCCCATGTTTCAGAGCAGGTGGTTAAGTGTTGCTTCCAAAAGTTGAGGACACAGCTGTCTGCCAAGTTCAGCATATTTGCAGGTTTCCGGCTACACTGGATATTAAAATCTAATGAACACAAATGATTTAAATCAGTGAGATACAGGAATGGTTCATGAATTGTAAAATATCCTCCGTTTTGCAATTTCTGATATAAGTTTGAATATTTCCATTTCAGATGATCCTATTTTCTATTCCCTACAGGCCTACCTGAGTGGAGGTACAGTGGATTTAAAATTAAAAAACATACATGGTGTGCAGACAAGTTTGTTCAAACCCACTGGACCTTTAAACCGGCACAAAATTTTTATATTTCATGCTTAACTTCGTGAAAATGTGCACAAGAGTAAGCACAAGACACGTAGAACATTTCCATTTAGTAGAGCCATAAAAAAAAAAATTAGAGTGAGCCTTGGAATTCAATATTTCACTCAATTTAGGCATCAGGAACCAAGCAGTACTCTCTTAGGGCCCAATATTTTAGACATTTTACCAGCAGATCTACTCTGTATGACAAAAAGGAATGACGAAGACAAATAAAGGCAGACAAATAATGTTTGGGTAAAATGTTCCAGCCCAATGTTGTCTCTTTCTGTGACAACCCGTCCTATCCAGGTGACCCGTGTCATCTCTCATTTCTCTTGTCACCATCATCTGTCTACTGAAGCATAAATGCCAAAACATTCTACATAAAAAGGGCACTTCCTCAGAAATAGTAGGGGAGTCTGGGGGCACTGTGCTGTCACGTCGTCACTGACGCAACCTCAATCCACCTCCTATATGGTCTAGGATCTCAATTACCACCAGATAGTTGCTTCAGAAATGACACTCCTGCCAACTTGGTGTGATATCATTTCTATTCCGCCGTATGGAACCGAACTTTCCAAAAATCAATCAGAGCACACTGCTTCAATGTTAAAGCACTACATACAGGCTAAGCTCTATAGGGGAAAGACAGGAGGAGGAGAAAAGTGTAGCAATCTGTCAGTCTTGTAGAGGTTTTGATAGAATGTGTGAAAAATATTAAAATCACTTGACAGTTACCCTGCCGAAAAAGCAAAATAGTGACAACTGGCAACAATGTCATCGAATATTTTTAATAGCTGAATCTTGCAACAATACAAATAAATGTCGAGTGTTGACACACGCGCACGGGTACACACACACACACACACACACACACACACACACACACACACACACACCATCTGTATAGTATAAATAGAAGTGCACAGTATCTCTGTATGACAATCCCTCTGAAACAACTTAAGTAGTGAGCAATGTGCTAAACATGTTGTATGGGCATTTTGTTACCAACACCTGAACAAAGCACAAGTGACAGAACATTTTCAATTACAAATACATATTGTAACAAAAACAAAAAAAACAAAAAAAAAAACGCAAACTTCCTCTCCTCCAACCAGAAAGCATGATGAGGGGTTCCTGTGAGACACTGCCACCCAATGTTAGCTCAGAGTATAAACCCTGTTGGTTCAAAATGACATTTTGCAAGTCACATTGAGCTCATCTATCATGCATTTGGGTTTTAATCTGATGGGACTCAAATAGTTTAATAAAACCGAGGACAATATTTTCTGAGTCGATCGGGGGAGCTGGAGGAAAATGACAAATCGCTAGATGTTTTCCCATCGATAGGCGCCTGCATTATCAGAGCTTTGAGATGGCAGTCAGCAAGGAGCCGGTCAGGACGACACAGGAGGCCAAGGAGAAGATAAAGCAGTTGGCGAACCCCTGAGGGAAAAACAGGTGTTTAACATAAGCACCAAAAATACTCACTTTCTAAAGTGTTCCGTTTTAGTCTAATGAAATGATCAAAGCTTCTCAATTTCAAATTCGTAATAAATGCAGCTTGTCGTAGTTTTGCCCGTGGACTGTTATCTGGAAATCCACTTAGTAAGTCTACAGCCATAGTTGACCAAGTGAGTACAGCTTGTGTTGGAGCTGGTGCAATACACAGACCAATGAATGAGGAGATCTAGATTATTGAGCATGATCAGTGTTGTGTGATCCTCACTTTAATCTCTCTGAACACCAAGGATCCCCACAGTGCTGCAACCAGACCGTATCCCTACAGGAGAAAACAAACAAAAAAAGCAAGCTCTTTGAGCACACAGCACTGATTTAAAATCGTTTACCTTAAAATCCGTAGAATTTTGAAGGTCTTGCCAAGGAGAGGTTTTTGAATTACACACTTTCTACACTGAACCAACATCATCTCAAAAAGCCAAACGTGAAGCAGTGTGTGAATGTACCCGAAGCAATGCTGGCTATTTGTTCTGAAACCTCTGACTTCAAGGGATGAGGAAAAGAGGGATAGAGAGGCCATTTGTCGCATGTTAGATTAACCATTTTCTTTAAGCCTATTTTAAGAAGTAGATTTTAACTGGTCCAGTGTCAGCATATTTGACTATAGTTACATTGCTTTTTGCTGGGGATTCAAATGACTGAACAAACATGTAAAGTCCTGTTAGTAGACTACAGAGGCAGCAATGAAAAAGCTTAATGTAAACCTTAACAGTTTTGGGGAATATGAGCTGTAGGATGGCTGTTTCTCTCGCCAGTGCGAGAATGACAATATATGTTCATCCATTCAACTGGGGCAAGATGTCTCAACAGCTGTTGGCTAAATTGCCATCAAAAATGGCCCCAGAGAATAACTACCGATGATTTTGGGCACCCTGTCATCTTTTGTTTAGGTCAGAATTTCTCCTCGATGAATACATTCCTCAATGAAAACTAATGGCTTAATTTCTGAGGTCCCCCGAGGATTCATCCTAATGCCGTTTGTGATTGATAGACATTTTCTTTACGTCACCATCAGGCCAAAAACTGAACCTGCCAACAAAAAAAATGTCAAAAATGTAATGTAGAGTTTGCCATGGCCTTTACCGAGCAGGCGTGCTCTTCAGGGAAACGAACCCTTTGCATTTTAGACACACTGTGAGCTTTCCCCTTAGTCTCACGGGACAAAAATCACAAATCAGAGGCAGGCTCATGTCAACAGAAAAATCCAAAACTGTGTGTAGCCATATACCACTAACAGACATCTGAGTGCCTCTAAAGTGTTAACTACACAGGGATGCAGACACTAAACATTACTCAGATCTCTAAATAAAAACACCTGACGGAGATCCTTCTGCAAGTGCTTGTTGTCTCTCTCTCCCCCTCAACACTGAGCTGTGTGAATCTTCAGACTCAATCTGACAGACAAATTGGTGGTACATGGACAGTATTCATTTCCCTTACCACTCAACGGTGAGGACGTGATTTACTTACTGCAGTCACAATGGGAAAGGTAATGACTGCGCTCAGGTAGTTATTGGCCAGGAACCAGCAGTATGTAGCTAATGCCCACATCAGTCCAGAGAGTAGACCTGCAGAGCAGAACGAGATGACAGGACGTACTTACGGTCGAGTCAAAAACAGTGCCGAAAACACAGCAGACGGGCAAGCGTAAGAGTTCACAGTGCAGATAGGTACATTCAAGTAGGAAAAAAAAAAAACTCAAGATGAGGCAGTGTCAGGAATAAAATGTGAGACAAATTTGTTTTTATATGCTCACAAATCAAACAGCTACAGGAGCTGGTAACTCTTTCACAAACTGAAGTGTGGATCCCGGATACCGACACATCCCCCCATGTCAATTTTCAGTCAGTGGCTGTACAGCAAGGGAGAGGACCTGGTGGGTCAAGCACAGCGTGGTCCCCATTAAAGGTCCATGGGGAGGGCCCATCCACCAAGCTGTATAACCAGATGGCAGATCTAAACTCAAACATCACACTGCATGCCAGGTTCGGGGCCCACAGTGGACATGTTTGCACCCAGCAGTTTTCCCCTGAATCAACACATCCAACCATTCCCCGAGTGGATGTGCTTGCACAAACAGCTTGTTATTGGAAGCTGAAGCTCCTGCACAGCAGCTGATTCTCCCTATCTTGGCGAGAGTCATACTGACGCTATTATTAGACACTAAAAAATAGCTTCAGTGGTTCACAGAAATAAATAAGCTGGTAGAAAATGATGTTACAGCCAGGCCTGCTGGCCAGCCTCAGTTTTTTTAAACTTCCTGTCTGGGCAAAGAACTGTTCTAGTCTGGAGTCTAGTTCTGAGGCAGCAGTGGTGTAAACGAGTGGTTTCCAACCTTTTCGGGAGCCCTTTCTGAAACCCGCTTGTGGCCACTAGTCCCAGGTTAGAGCCTTGGTGTGAACATGAGTTACTGGTTTGCCACTAACCATTTTTAGAGGCCTGAATAGGTGAAAGTATCCAGTACTTGACAAGGAAGAAAAGGGGGAAAAAAAAAAAAAAAAAAAAAAAAAAATCCTAAAGTCTGGCTCTGTTCAAAATTAACTAAAAGTTAACCTGAAGTTTTAAATATCTATTATATATGTGCTGAAAAACAAAAAAAAAAAAATATGCTCATTCACTGCACTGACATTTCTCACTTTAGGAAAATTAAGATTTAAGAAAAAAAAAAGGACTGAAGTTACAGGAAAACAAGACTTGATAAATTCTGCAGTGGTGTTCTGACCCCTCAGACCACCACTGGTGTAGACTGTCTAGAGCAGGCCAGGCTCAGGTCACAGTCAATGCCTACAGGGTGAAACGGCCGAGGGCATTCTGTAGAGCCGATTCAACACCTTAATTCCAGTGTCACCAAAAACTGAATGTGATAAACCTCCAAGATGGTTTTCATTGCAAAGCTATTGTGTCTCGAATGGATTAGATTGCACAGGAGCACCTGTACAACTGGTTACCTTGATGTACGTAAAGCTGTTTCATTTTCAAATCAATAATGACTCAAAAGACCACGGTCATGCCACAGAGCTTGAGCAAAACTTGCGTGAAACTGTGTTACCTGGTAGGATGGCTCTGGAGTAAATCCTGGGCCTGTTATTCATAGCAGCACAGTAGATGGCAAAGTACACGGTGCTCGCGACAAAAATCCCCGAGCACTGCGCAAAGACATAGTCGAGGTCTGTGAAGAAGTTGACAAGAATTGAAAAGTTTTCCATCATTTGCATTTATCTCTGGGTTTGCAATTAAAAAAAAAAAAAAAAAAAAAAAAAAAGGTAGTATCAGTTGTATTCTTTCAGTAAATAAAAACAACATCAAAGTTAGAGCTGAAGTGATACAAAAGAGCAGCAAAACATTTTATTGTTAAAAAAATTTCTTAGTCCCACTCAGTGACTTTAGAGAGTCAAATCTAGTCCTCTGGAGGGTCCCGTGTACAGATGGACATTTTAATCATTTGTTTTTTACCATCTTTTCTTCAAGTTGTTTTTTTTTTTTTAAAAATATCATCATCATCATCATCGTCATCATCAGCTTAAAGCCAGTTATCAAACACTGACTCCCTACCGTAGACGCTGGCTCCATGGAACATGCTGTCATGGCATGATGAATGGCTCTTGATGTAGAGGATCGGCGTAAAGGAGGAACCATAGAGCAGGCCCGACACAACAGCAAGCAGGCAGCCTCTGAGGAAGAGGGTGAGATACAGAGTGAAGAACAGCATAACGGCTGATTTTCAATGTCCGCCGACGCGTTGTTCGGTTTCTTAAGTTCAGCATCAATTACTCAACTGATAAAAATGGACCGTCGCGATTGAATGTGCATGGTAAACAGGGATGTAACTGTACATACACACCTATTTATATAGCATTTCATTTCTAAACTTATCAGTAAGTTGGCAACATTGTTTTCTTGCATTTAATGATTTTTACAGTTTGATTGCTTCATTTATATTGTGTTAGAGCGCTTACCTTCTCCCCTGCCTAGGTTGCAGCGATAGAATACACCCCCCCAGTGAGACTATTACGCTCCCTTAATCACAAAATAGTTTTGGTGAGTCGTTCATAAAAGTTTGGAAAGTCTCACGGGATCTCACCTCAAAAAAAAGTGACATTTGCTGAGACAGATCGAATAACTAGGGCCTCTGGTGAAAGGGCTTCATGTAAAATATTTAAATGTATAGTTCTATCCTTGAGAAACATATCAAAATCGATTTTTTTTTTTAAAAAAAAAACCCAAAAAACAAAACAAAACAAAACCTTATCTTGGTTTTTAGTTTGCAAGCACATTATTTGTGCACACAGCCCACTGACTGCTAATGAGCTCACATGAACCGCCGGGTCTTCGGTCCGATGACGTCTATCCAGAACTCAGAGGGACTTGGTCCATAACAGTCTGAGTTTGTTCTCTGCAGACAGAAACAGCATCCCGATATTTAGTCGTGTCGTCTTTCACAACAGTGACAGGACATCAAGCCATCACCACTCTCTTCGGGAAACCGAGTAGCGAGAATTGACTACTCTTCACATTTTACTTGAGAGAATATTGGGAAACTTAAATTCCTGAAAATAGGTGAGAAAAATAAAAACGAGCACCCAATCGGTGCACTCACCCTGTCGATAAGTAATGGAATCGATTCTGAATTGGGATGCAGCTCCACGTCTGCTTTCACAAAGAGAAAGATCAGCCCACTGGAACAAACACAAAATTGATATCCGTCATCCAAAAGCTGCGCACTGGCAATGGAGGTGGGAGACTTTCCTTCCAGATTCACTGTTTACCTGAGCAGACATAAGCCAGCTCCACAGTAATTTAATATTGGCCTGGAAACATCCTGGGCAGCGATCCCAAACCAGCCAAATCTGTGAAAGACAGTCAAATTGTTCCTTCTGAACACATTGCCAAATTTAGATGACAGCATTTTGCTGATGACACTGGGTGACATCTCTTTAAAAAAAAAAAAAAAAAAAAATGAGGATCCAACAATTGCCGTCACACCTGGTGTCTCAAAGTGTCCTTTTCAAGGCTACAATTTAATTGAAAAAAGTCACCAAAAAAGAAAGGAACTTTATTTTCCATTCTGGCCGGAAGGCCATACATTACTCGGACTCACCTTGAAGTGGCCCAGCCCATCAGCAAACTAGAGGATCCCCACATTAAAATCCCAAGACCGAGGCCAATGGCTTTTACAACTGGAACCACCGTTATGTTTCCTGTGGACGACGAGGACGGAGAATTTAGCAACATGTGTACTTTAGGAGTGTGAACTCCCCGTGCATTTTTGCCCTCCTGGTGATGTGACGACGCCCAGTGTGACTGCCTACGCTATTTCCACATCCATAGCAGAGACCACAGTGACATCACATGCACAAGGTTGGGGGAATTTCAAACTGGGGGAGGGAAAAATGTTTTAACATTGGACACTCTGCAGTTGAATGCTAGGTTTAAAACATGAAAAGTACGTCTGTGCGAAGCCTGTTTTCTGACGAGGAGCCAGTGTGCTTTAGATTTCCACACTATTACAGGTTTTAATGGAACGTGGGAGAAATAGACGCTTGGCTCTGTCGAGCAACGTTCACTGAAGATTGTATATATAGAGGCTGCTTGTCCTTCACAGGACGTTTGTCTAATGGTGCTGATGGTCGGAGTGTTGCGCGACCCCCTTGGTGTTGTCTCGCAATGACAGGGACGGTAGAGTCTACTCGCAGCCGGGGGAAAATGTGAGTAAATGGGAGACAGCCCGAGAACAGTACAAGGGATTGATGTCAAAAATGGTGCCATTTCAACTGCAGCCGGTGCGCTTGATAGCAGCGGTGCATAGTATGAACCCGGGTCACAGAGTGGCCTCATAGCTGGTCTCGTCTGTCACAGAAGCGTACCAACATCATCATTTCAAGATGGACTGCAGAAGATGGACTCCCTAAAGGCGGACGCTTTAAAAAAAAGGTCCATCTGCTGCTGCCCGGCCTCCAGCTGGACGCTCCAAGACCTGGTCCTATGAGACCGACTGCACTCAACCACACAGGCGAAAACCAAAAAGCGTGAAAGCTTGGCTTTTATGATACAATACCTGTAGCCCAGATCGCACCGCCAAGCATTGCAAAAGGGTGGAATTTGGGCGACTGAAGCATCAAGTCTCCAACCATGGCTACAACCCATATGGCCGCACAGTTTACCCACTGAAAAAACATTCCTGTAAACAGAGCACAGGCAAGTCAACAGCTTGTGGATCTTCCCTCTAGAAAAGTCTTAAAAGAAAGATTTAATATTTTATTTAGATGAACATATGTAATGATAGTAGGTCTTTGAAAAGCAGGGGCTGCGTGCTTACCATCTCCTGTCTCGATCCTTTTGACGGGAACGAAGTTGCTTCCATACAACAGTAGAGCAACTACATTTGCAGCAATTCCATAGGCGAAATGAGTCATATTGGTCGAGTTGAGGGTGAAATCAAATGCTTCCAGTTTGACAATCGCGGCCTTCTCACCGCCTCCGGCACCTGGAAGAGTTTGAGAGCACAGCCATCATCCCAGAATGCGGATTTCAGACAACACAGGCACCAGCCCCACGCTCGTCCCGGGCCACTTCTGGCTCCCGTACCTTGCGCAGCGGCGTGCTCGGTGCCACGGCAGCTCACCGCCAGCGGCGCGGCAACGAGTAGAAGCAAAAGCGGGCTTTCTGCTCGGAGCATGTTAAAACGACGTGCGTGCCCTCCGTGTGATCGCGCCAGGCCACAAAGACGGAAAAAAAAACAAAAACCCGCCGAGGCCGCTCGTGTTCCGCAGTGGTGAGGACGCGGCGTCGGCCAGGTGCTGCCAGTTATCTAATCAACCCAATCTGGCACCTGACGGCCGCAGAGGAAGAAGCCTCCCCCCATCCCACTTTACGACTCGCTACTTTATTTATTTTATCTTCCCGTAACCTGGAAATTCTTGGCACCGTGGAACTCGATGAGTCAAATGAAGTTAAGAAAAAACAAACAAACGAGTCATTAATCGATCGATCGTTTTATTCTCCAGTTCTTCGTGGGACACTTGAAATATTACAGGTGCTGAATTTTACTGCAACGTGAACATGAATGCATAGTTTCGGTGCGGTTGTTCAGGGTTCCCGTGTCAGGGTGGGTTATCCAGCTCTCCCTGGGCTCAACTCGGGTTTCGCCGGTGTCGAGAAGATGGCTCACTGTCATCACCATGGTAACCTATGCCGCACGGCTGACCCGCTCCGGGGCAGGTTATGCTCGGAGGATTTCGGTCAAAATCCTGCAAACTACCCGATCACTGACCAGTCTGATCACTGGAGAAAAAAAAAAGAAAAGAAAAAAAAAATCAGTCATCATTCCTACGGGGTCCTCACAGAAGATCCTGAAATAAAAAACAATAAAATGTCTATCTATATATATGTGTGTGTGTGTGTGTGTGTGTGTGTGTGTGTGTGTGTATATATATGTGTGTGTGTGTGTGTGTGTGTGTGTGTGTGTGTGTGTGTGTGTTTGTGTGTATATATGTATATATATGTGTGTATGTGTGTGTGTGTATATATATATGTGTGTGTGTGTGTGTATATATGTATGTTTTTTTTGTTTTTTTGTTTTTGTTTTTTGAACCCTCTGTCCTCTCCGCATGTGCATCACACATTCAAAATAGCTTTGTTCATCACCAGACAGAAAAGAGCAAATAAATACACGAATAAAACAAACTCTCTCTACAATAAAGACCCTTATGTCGATTCCAGCACTTATTTCCAGCATATTTCCAACCTTACTGTAATATTTTACAATTATTTCTAGTGTTTCTCCAGCTTCTAATTACATCCTAGTTATGTGATCAGGCTGTTTACATTTCACCCGGTGGAATCTCGCACATTCTTCTTTTTTTTTTTTTTCCACCTGTCTCTATGAGTGAATTTACCTGCCGGCAACACTGTTTCCTCTCACTTCACCTTCATTCGTGTAGCCGGACAGGTAATCAGAGAGTCAAGGGACCCAGTCGGTTGCCAGCCTCGCGATGCCGGTTGTCCGGGAGGCCCGGTGTCAGTTCTCGGCGAAGCCAGAGAAAAAACCCCAAGAGAGCCGGGCTACGTTGGACTCGCGTCGTGGTACGGGCCCCTCGAGTTTGAAGACTCGTCGGCCTGGCACGGCGAGGTTGACAGCGCTTATCTGGACATCAGTCGCCTGTGTAGGCCACGGCACAATAGTTCTATATTTAAGCCTGTGTTTATTCGGGTCCGGAAATCCTGTAAAATGGGATCCTGCGCCCAGGCCCCCGTTTCGCTACTACAAGAGGAAATATATGTTTCCTGTTGGTAACCGTTTCCCTTTTCACGTGTCTGTCCTCTTCTAATCTGTTGCATCTCCACAATTAAGAATCAGGGGAACGGACCAGCAGAGGTCGCCTGAAACGCATGGCTGTATAATGGATCGACACGCTCTTGGCTCACCAGTGCAAAGAATGTGAAACTTGTCCAACCTCTGTATTTGAATTCAATCAAACAATAATGTCCCCATGGAGTCCACAATATCCTGGTAGAAGATTGACACGTGTCAACCAGTAATTCCCGTGAAACTTTAGCACCGATTGCAATGAAGCGAACTGGATTATACAACACATCTGTACGGTGCCCCCAAGAGCATATTATGCATTTTTTTTTTTTTTTTTTAACCATTGGTCCAGTTCGTATCTGAAAGAAGACGAAAAAAAAACACAACCCAAAACAAAACAAAACCTTGGGAAGTTCGAGTTGCTTTTGGTTTGGGCTGGACGGTGGTTTCCCAGTGCCTCCATCCACTGCGGTGGTTTGTCTCCTTACCCTATGTGGACACAAATCCCCCCCCCCATTCCAAAATGGGTTTCGGAAGTTGAGCGCTCCTCCCTCGTTTGAGTTTAGCGCAAAAAAAAAAAAAAAAAGACGCTCAACCATGATAATAACATAAGTTCTAATGGGGAAATCTCGCTTTCACTGTCTGTGCTTCCCGTTTTTAAGACTGACAAGCAGCTTTCGGAGGTGCCCTCTTTCAAAAAGGAGTTTGTTAATTGCGACCGCATGCGTAGTCTATTTGGTTTTTGCGGTTTCCCACGTTGGATACCCGCAGCAGCACCGGGACAGAAGGACTGATAAAGACAAGTACCGACACACCCGCGGACTGTACAATATAGAGACTAATGGTGCCCATCCGCACTCCGAGGACTCTGAGACCGGTGCGAGCCTTGTGGTCCCCACCCGGTCCAACGTGGTGTACATAACGCTGAAGTCCAAGCGCCTGAAGCCAGCAAATATTCGGGGCACAGTCAGACCAAAGCTGAGGAAGAAAGTGAGAAGGAATAAAACATCCAATTCAGCTTTTACGCAGAACAAATTTAGCACTTGGGAGCGGGGCGCGGGTCAGATTGAGCCCAACTTTGCCCCCAAGGCTTCCTGGAGAGAAACCAGGGATGTTGATTATACATCTTTAGATACAATCCAGAAACCTCCTAAAGATTTTGCGGCAGAATCTCACAGTAGTTCTATCCGAATTTACAGCCAAAGGGCACCGCCATGGTTCAGCCCACAGGACGTGAGAGCCATGCGCTTTCTTGCGGATGCCAGGGTTTTGCGCATCAGAGAAGTTTCGCACGGAGACTCTCCATCACTTCTGATATTTGAGGGGGAGACGGGGGTCTCACCGACCCGCCGAAACCACACAAAGCGGAGCAATGCGTGCGCGGGGCAGTGTGGAGTCATCAACAGTCCCGTGGACACCGCCGAGGTCTTTGCTTTCCATTTGGACAGGGTGCTGGGGCTGAACAGGACGTTACCAGCTGTGAGCAGAAAATTCAGATTCTTGCACGGTAGGTCACCAGTCACCCGAATGGTGATGGGGTACCTTTTTAAAACTTAGCTGGTGAAGCAGTGAACGGAATATATTAATCAGTGAGCATGAATGCAAATCAGTGAGGAAAAGAGAAGAGGGAGCGGTGAGGTTGGAGAGAGACAGAGAGAGAGATATATCAGTTGAGAGGTGGGGAAGGTTCTGTCTGAGGGAGATAAATCACTTTTTCTAACTTGACTGGTTTCCTCACTTGGAGTGGCACTCCTCTCTCTATGTGCTCGGGATCCAAATTGCAAATTGCATCATTAACATCACATCAGTGTGTGAGGAAACAGATTGAAAACATGAATAATACTAACCCCCCTTCAGCGAATCCTGCGAAGCTTTGTCAGAGATTTGGTGGTTTTGAAGGTAAAACCGATAGAATTTTGTGCTGTAAGTACCCCAGCACAATAACTTACTTATAGCAATTATCTGTAACCTACAACCTAATCATACTGTACAAACCTTTTGTATATGTTGTGTTAACCACTGAGTCACTGGACTCCCAGTAAACGAGGTGCCCTGAAGTTGTGGTCTAGTGGTGGGAGAAATGGGCACTGATAATCGACCATGTGCCTTTGAGCTGCCCACTGAAACCTTGCCTGCACATTTTTCTTGATAAAAGATTGACGGCAGGACTTTGGTCAAAACCATGAGACTGCACTCGTTCCTACTGTAGGAGACCAGAGCTGTCCATTCCTATTCAAGGCCAAAACTGGCGAAGAGGCCACCGCGCCTCAGATAGAACACTGAGAGTTATTAGCGCTTTGATGAAACGCTGATTTGAAATGAACACTGCAAAATGAGAGAGAAGCATTTTATAAAAATACTTCTTTGAGCCACTCTTTCTGTTCTTTAGTTCTCCAGCTTCATTGTGCCAAAGAAAATATTGCAATAATAACATTCTCTGATAAATTGCATAACCAAAAATCACCACATTTTCCATTAACGGCCTGGTCACCATTTGCATTCTTGGACATTCTGGGGAAACAAAAAACCCACTCTAACTTTCTGCTGTCTTGATTTGCTCAGTTACCCAAGGTAGATACTGTGCAGCCTCCAGGCCTGTATGTGTTGAAGTGAATAAATGCCGATGAGGGCGCCACCGATGAAGTGTGCGCGTTGCTCAGTAAGCTTTTTCCTGGATAAAAATAGGTTAAAAACTCCATGAGACTGAACAGTTGCTGAAACCTGACCATGTCATCCGTCTATACCCCCTCTGTAGATGGCCAGCCCTGTCCAGTGGTGTCATGGGATGCGTCACTGTACCCAGAGGGCCTTGCTGCAGGCCGGGCCTCCGTGAGGTTAACATGGGGGGACTACCAGAGCTCCCTGAAGCAAAGGTGCTGGCATAAAAACCTCAGCCCAAAGCCCGATTCTGGCTGCTCCACTATTCATCACTATGAGTGGAGCAAACTAGCTCTGTTTGACTTCTTGCTACAGGTAACAAAGGCTGTATGAAAAACGTACTGTGACAATTAAAAACACTGAGATTTGATGAATTCCACATTTCTCTGTAACTTATCCGTTCTTGTGTTTTTGCTTTTATGCAGTTAAAGCCTCCTCAGCCTTCTTTGAATTCCAAAAATACTTCACAGAGGACTTTTGCTTTTTCGTCTGACATGAGCAATATGCTCCAACAGCTGTTGCTGCTGAAAAAAAAAAATGTTTAAACATCCTCAGAGATATTGTCCTCTGGTTGAATAAATGCCCCGTTTCCTGTGTGGGAGGCCTCGCTAGATCACATCTTGGCATTGAGAGCACATCCCCTGAGAATTTCTTTAATTCGTCCCTTCATGACAAAACAAAGACTGCAGAGTGAGGAATTTTAAAATATATTCAGTGGGGTCCAAAAAGTCTGTGACCCCTTTCACATGAATGGGAAAAGACAAACAGATTCCACAGGGAACGTAAAACATCTTTGCCAAAGACATGAGTGAAGTGAATGTAATGAAGTTACTACATTGTTTTTTTTGGTACTGAATAACAGACAGATCCCATCTATTCACATGGTAGAAAGATACTGTATTTGCTTGTCCTGCACTGACCCCCAAGTGAGAACAACCGTGGCTGAATACCAATGGGGAACTCCTGTGGCTCCTCCAATAGCCACTGTCATTTATCGGTCAGGCCAAAGTCAAATTTTGAAACTCCACATTTTCCTTATATGAGACTGTGACACCTGACATCTCAGATGCTGCATCCTTGGGGGTCCTCCCTATTTGCTAGCGCCATCTGAAACCTCCACCTATCCAATGGTTTAGCATATCGAGAATGAATGAATTGATGACAATTACTGGAGGAGAGATTTGCATTCGCTGTCATTGTGGAGGAATCAGGAGTAATATGAGAAGAGGCTCTGGATGACAGGCTTAAGAAAGTGCCCTGTGCAATCATGTCACTCGGCCTCATCTATTACAGAATAAGCATCTTCAGGGAAATAAAAAAACCCTTCGCTCGCCAGGAACACCGATGTGGAAATCCACAAATGCCACTTGCAACTTTGACCGTATTCTCACAACATCAAGGACAAATATTCTCTGAAGAAATTGTGAACTTTCTTTTTCAGATCCACAGCCGTCTGGATCAGAGCTGCTGTGGGTTCAGGCCCCGGAAGGAAGATGTGTGCGTGGTGCTCGGCCACCATGCTGAATGTGGGCGCCAGGACCGCGTACAACTGGCAGACATCGTCCACAGGGGACACGACCCCAGACACTTGGTCTTCACCAACAACAAGGGATTCTTTGATCGCAATGAGGACAACTTGGACTTCAGACTGCTGGAGGGAATCAAGGAGTAAGTTCGGGTCACGTCACTGACAAGACCCAAAAAACATCTGTTATGTGATTGCCACTGATGATTTCAGTGATTTTGTTTCTATTGCATGATTAAATTAATATATGAAATAGATTATATTTCAATCAGATTTTGTTTGTTGTACTAGAAAATGGATGTATTGTTGAAAATGTGAACAGCAACGGGTACTTCCGCTCCATAGGCCTCATTCATGAAACGTTCATACACAGATTTGATATTCACTTGTGCGAATGAGCGTAATTTTTGCCAGATTCATCAGTGTTTTCCTATTTCCAAAATGTTTATAGGTTAAGATTGTCATTTATGAGCGGTCAGTACCACAGCAGGACCATTTATTAATAATAATTTGTGGGCAGTCTGTCTTGGGAGCTTTTTTCCAGAGTTTCTGACCCCCCCCCCCCTTGAAACACAGTTGAAAAACTCTAGTATGCAAAGCTGAAAAAGCAGATCTGAATCTCTGCCAGGCCTCTTCAGAAACTCTGGATTTAATGTTTTGCACACAATAATCTGCCAACACAAGTACAAAGTGCCCATTATAGACAATAAAATGCCATTTTTTAAACTTTCAAATCCTGTTTTGAACTTTTTAAACCAAAGTTTAAACTTTAAAACCTTACTTTAACCGTGTGCTAAAAGAATTTGAAGTAATATTTAGATGTTGTTCAACAAAGTAAATATGCATTTTGGATGAATTTTGGGGGCAAGTGTGCACCATGATAATGTGTTATTTCTGTTTATTCCCCTCTTATCTGTGTGGATATGTAATTCCAAACCACACTGCCGAGACATTGCTTTCATTGCTTTCATCCATCTTGTGATCACTAAATCGGCGAGTGAGAAACTGTGGTTTGGCAAGAATGCTTGCGTCTCCTCTCCAAACATGGATCCTTGTGATACTCATGGAACCTGTAGCTTCTATTCTGGCATTCAAGTCTGAAAGGGCAACGTAAACCTAAATCTAGCTGCTATCAGATGACGTTAAACTGCAAGATCGCCGGACGTCATTAATACCTCATCTTTTTCTGATCTTATGTTGGATTCTTTGTAGATTTCAGAGGGTTTTATCTCTAAATTTTATCAAAGCTAAATAAACTGATGTTTGACATTTTGTTCCAGCCACACTCCAAACAGATGTTTACATCATACCGTATTACAGTTTATTGGAAAAGCTGAGTTGCTTAAAACGCTGAACTTTCTCAGTAAATATTTTGCAGTCTCTTCGTGGCTCTTCTCCACTCGTCTTCAAAGTCCACATGCTCAAGTCCCAATCTTGCTCTCTTGTGTTGTCATTTAAGTTTATAGGCCTACAAGCATTTCAATGAGGCTTAACTCCACTGCAGGCAGTAATAGGATCCATTTCAATCTCCGTCGGGCAAGCCTTAAAAAAAAATGATCTCAGAGTCGAAGCAGCAAATAGCATTTTTAGTTTTGTAACCATTTTACAACCATGTTCCAGCCCTACTAAGTACATAGGCTAGTAGTCAAGCTTCAGCCTATGCAGATTTGACACGTTCTTGTTGGAGACATATGAGGTGTCAATCGCCCACATTCATTCTTCAGAGAGAGAAGAAAACAAAGGTTAAGCCTAGGACCAACTCCAAACCTGACTGCTGCACAGCTTCACGTGATATACTGATCTCATTTTTAATCTCTTCTATTTCATGTGTATTAGTGCAGCCTTTTTATATCTGCTGGAAAGCTGTTAAAGCGTCAAAAAATACCAGTAGTAGTTACTCTCCGCCTGTACTCGTACGAGAATTCTGAGTAACCTTTCATTTCACTCAAGCTGTTTTAGTTATACAAACAGGGGAAAGCAACGCTGAATACATGATTTTTGCAAGTGTAATTTCAACTGTCAAAAGAGCCACTGTTTTTCTGATTTCAAGTTAGCTAACGCAAGTGGCAAGCCACTGGTGGAGAGTAACTAATTTGAAGATATAAGGTTATGTCTGACTATCGATCAGTCGCTTTCTTTCCTCCTTGTTCTTTCACTCCAGCTGTTGTTATTTTTACTGTAAAGAAACGGCCGAGATAAAGTTGCAGCGACGACAAATTTGGTTGCAGCACGTTCACGTTTAGCTGCTTCTGGTTTTGGCAACTTTCTCTTTGCTGTTGGTACACCGCCTCTAAAACAGGATACTATAGCTTCACCTATTGATCAGATAATCAGATAACTCCTGAGCTGTGTCTGAAACTACAGCTTCAATTTACCCTCTCACACTTCCATGTCTATCCAGGCTTCCTGAGCAGGCGGTATCGGTGCTGAGGAGCAGGAGGCTGAGGGAAAAACTCCTCCAGTCTCTGTTCCTGGACCAGACCTACTGGGAGAGCCAGGGCGGCCGACAGGGCATCGACAAGCTGATCGATGTTATTGAGAAGCGGGCAAAGGTCCTCCTCACCTACATCAACGCCCACGGGATCAAAGTCATCCCAATGAATGTGTGATGAGGTTCACACCAGTCAAGTACCTAATTGCTGCGGCAAAGACAAAGTAAATGAGTGGTTTGACCCCTGTGACTTCAGTATGTCCTGTCAGAGTGTCCAAGACACTGGAGCTTTATCCACTTACATTTTCTAAGGGGCTCTGGGTAAAAACATCAGCTTATGCCTAAAATTGTCCCATATGATGTCATTTTTGCACATTCTTTAATATTAATTTGTATCACTAGAGTGTAAGAGCAAATGCTGTCAAGTACAAGTGGCACTAATCCTCAGGTGCATATCATTTTACAGTGAAATATTTGGAAAAATAAAACATAATTAAAGAGAAAACAACATGTTGCTAATGAGGGTCTTATTATAACTTGCCCACTAACCTTTCAGAATAGCACAAGTTGTTTTTGTTGATAACTCTGTAACAGCAAACCAGTCAAGT
The DNA here is from genome assembly GCF_016859285.1 of Xiphias gladius. Lineage (NCBI taxonomy): Eukaryota > Metazoa > Chordata > Actinopteri > Istiophoriformes > Xiphiidae > Xiphias > Xiphias gladius. The sequence goes on from NC_053422.1 coordinate 6,818,567, forward strand.
AAGTTTGCGGTTAAGGAGGCACCTTTAAACCCGGTATTTGCATGAGATACTGAGAATTTATTTAATTTAACATGGACATTTACAGTGAGCCTAACTTTTACTTAAGGAAATGAGCTGGGCTCACTTCCTTCGTTTTGAGTCTTCATTTCTTTCCTCCCCCGAGGCCAATACGCTCTCAGCATTATGTAGAGAAAATGCTGCAGTTATAACTTTTTTTCTCCTCCTTAGGCCTTTTCAGCAGGTGGGATTTGCACTGCGTTTGCTAGGGATGCACACGTACGATAAGTTATTTTCTTCTCCACTTCTCAAGCGTGTGGCAGGAATTATGAGATCAGTGAAGCCTCTTGGTGTGGTTAACAGGCCACAGCCCACATCCACTTGACTTGACTGGCGTCAGACATTATCCGCTGAGAAAAAAAGATTTCGACCTTGTCTATCTTTTGTACAGTCTTGTTCTTTTTTAACAAAACCCTGGCAGCGCCGAAGAAGCTTCACTTGCTTTCAGTAACGCCTCGCCTCTATAGATTTATGTTTTTAAGATCCAATACAAAATCACCTTAGAGCTATATTCCGAAAAGTGTTTGGAAAGAACCGGGGACGGTGACTGTACATTATAAACTGAAGTATGAAAAGTCAGACAGTTCCATTCTCTTTTACATGCACGCATTATTTCAGTTTAACTACAAAAACTCCTTTTTGTCACAACCATTTTCACTTTATTTATTTTTGTACTTTCCTTTCAAATTATTTAACATGTTTGAGCGTCAGATGGTCAATAAAATTAATTGATAGTGATCTTTAGCTTTTCATTTTAACTTACTTATATTGAATTTTGGCTTGAAACTTGACAACATGTGATTTCAGGTATTTGTCAGTCACAGACAGCTTGCAATCTAATTCGCATCAACTTTATTGTGTTTGCATAAAAAGTGTGACACTCATATCTTGTTTGAACTGACAAAGGAATACGTAATCTGTAAAGATGTATTACCAAAGACATTTTTTCTCATGTCTGCCTACTCACAGCATGGTCAGAAATAGTCTGTGGCTTTGAAATCTGAGCCGGAGCATGGTGTCTGCTTTTCGTGCCGCTGTAAACGGTGTGCTTCGGGCTCTCAGAGCTGGAATCGATGGGGCTTTCAGGCTTATTTTCTTGTGTCCATGCCAGGCATTCACTCGGCTGTTGTTTTAACCCCTCTGCACCCGCATTAATGTGTCAGTGGGGTGCGTGCCCCTGTGTGCTTGTGTTAGTAAAAAAAAAAACCCCTCTAGTTCCCAGAGTGCTCGGCAGCGGAAACTTACCTCCTTTACACGTATATGTGTGCGCGTATTCTCACATACACACAGACAAAAGGCGACTTTTGACCAATGCCTGTGTGCAACAATATGCGTAAAGAGACTCACAGTCACATAGACAAGCATTAGGACCTGCCCCCCCCCCTGAAAGCTTCCCCGCGTCCCCACATTCAGTCCCACTCAGTGAAATTAGACCACTGTAAAAGCAGTGTGTACAGTTATGCAGGTCAAGTGCTGCACTCCAAACTGACAAGACTTTACAAGTAGCTACTTAGTCAGTCAACTCAGACACACCCAGCCGAGCATTAGTGTGCACTGGTATTTAATATTAGCAGAAAATAAGCACTGCAGGGATTGAAAACAGCCATTCCAAAGACGATTTTCTTAATATTATCCTTAAAATCAATGAAATCTTTTCCGCATTTTGTTGGGGAGAGGCAAATAACATGGTGTTCAACCTCCTGCAAAAAAAGCAGAGACAACAACAGATGCACGTGTGACCTTTTCTAGTGCGATGTTGTGTGTAAACAGCTACCTGGGTAACTGAATAAAAACGTCCTGAATGACCAAGTAAAGTCTTTGATGTTTTTTTTATTTGCTAAAGTGGTGAAATTACACACGTAGGTAACCTCTACGGTACTGAAATCATTTCACATTACTACAATTATCATATGGTTTGAACAGCTTTTTGGTATTGTCAGCCAGTAAGGTAGCCATAACAACCACAAAAGCTGTTGTCGGTGTAAATGGAAAAAAGGTTGTTTTAACAAGGTTAGGTTTTACTGTCCCACCCCTGGGTAGGTTAAATTCAGTAAAACAATCTATCGGATATGAGCTTATTATGCTATCACGTTATATATGTGTGTTTTGCAAACCAGACATAAAAGAACGAATAACGTCACCTGCCAGAGATATAGATTTGAGCGAAGTCGAGTCAATTCTTGTCAGTTGTTTTACATTGCACCAAATCATAACAGACGGTGTCTTAGGGCACTTTTCATATAGAGTGTTGGGAAAGACTCCCTTTCAACTGGAAGAAACCTCGAGCCGAACCGGGCTCTGGGTGGGCGGCCTTGACCGGTTGGGTTGAGAGAGAAAGAGATAATAATGGCAATAATAATGATAATAATAATGATAATAAAAATAATAATAATAGCAGTGGGTGTTGAGCAGGATCATGAAGGGCAGTAGGCCACAGCAGTCACAAATCCAGGCTCCAGAGGCAGAAATACCTGCAGAGAGCGACAGGAGGAGAGAGACGAGAAAGCACAAAACTATGGGAGGGAAAGGAATCCGAGTTGGTAACGAGCATTGATGAGATATGAATGTGTACAGATGTGCAGGGAGAGGAGGAGAGAGGAGCGTGGTGCATCATGGGAAGTCCCCCGGCAGTCTAGGTCAATAGCAGCATAATTAGGGGATGGTTCAAGACAAGCCTGAGCCAGTCCTGACTATAAGCTTATCAATATGGAAAGTTTAAGGCCTACTCTTCAACGTGGAGAGGGTGACCGCCTCACGGACCCAAACTGGAAGATGGTTCCACAGCGGAGGAGCCTGATAGCTGGAGGCTCTGCCTCCCGCTCTACTCTTGGATACGCTAGGAACCACAAGCAAGCCTTCGTTCTGGGAGCGCAGTGTTCTAGTGGGGTAATAGGGAACTACGAGCTGTTTAAGATGTGATGGTGCCTGACCATTAGGGCTTTGTAGGTGGGGAGAAAGATTTTAAATTCTATTCTGCATTTTACAGGGAGCCGACGCAGGGAAGCTAACGCAGGAAAAATATGACCTCTTTTTCCAGTTCTTGTCAGTACACGTGCAGCTGAATTCTGGATCAGCTGGAGAGTCTTTAGAGACGTGTTGGGGCAGCCTGATAATAAGTAATTGCAATAATCCAGTCAGCAAGTAACAAACGCACTAGTTTTTCTGCATCTTTCTGAGAAAGGACTTCTGCAACGTTACGTAGGTGAAAAAAGGCAGTGCTTGACGTTTGTTTTGTGTGGGACGTATCCTGATCAAAGGTAACCCAGAGATTCCTAACGGTGCTGCTGGAGGCCAGGGCAGTGCCATCTACAGTAACTATATCATTAGATAATGTGTTTCTGAGTTGTCTGGGGCCGAGTACAATAATTTCAGTTTTGTCTGAGCTTAACGGCAGAAATTGCATAAAACTGAATAAGTGGGAGTGAGAATGTAAACGCTGGACCCTCCAAATTTTAGGAACAGCGTTGAACATTTTGAGAAATATTCCTATTCATTTTCTCGCCGAGAGTTGGATGAAAAGATTGATGAAGCTCTCAAGCCCGTAAGGGTAAATACTACAGCCAGCAGCTGGTTAACTCAGCTTAGCATAAAAACTGGAAACGGGGAAATAGTTAGCCGGGCTCTGTCCGAGGGCAACAAAATCCTCCTACCAGGACCTCTAAATTAATTAACACATTCTATCTTACATTAACTTGGATTTATCTAGCTGACTCCATTAATTGCTTTGGGATAAGGCCGATTTAGCAAAATACAGAAACTGAATTTGATCCTGAACAAACACATTAATTAGTTAAACCTGAAATTAAAGTTTAATGAGGAAAAGATTTAAAGTTTCTGTGCCTTAAAGGAAAATGCAGTGTTTGCAGATTTTAATGTCCTCAGGCAGGTTGTTCAAATTGAGATACTTTAAAGAAGCAGCGGGCCTTGTACTTCAAATTTCACATTTCATTTAGCAGTTATTCTCTATGAATTGGAGGCCTGACATGTTCACTCTTGTTTGCAAAGATAATGAGCCCCTTTCTCTATTTCTCTTGATCGCTATCTTCTTGCTTTTCTCTCTCTTCACCTTGGCCTTTCATAGTGAGTTAAGTTTAACGTTGTTGTTCTTCATCCCGTTTCCAAGCGGGTCTGGAAAATGAGAAGATTTTGACTTTGAGGAAGTTTGTGAGAAAAAGTTGGGGCGTGACGGTTCATCTCAGCTGTGCCCAGCTGGCCGTTGCCCGGTCCGACTCCAAACAGCATCCAAACAGAGGAGCTCTTTATTCCCGCAACCTCAGCTCAGCCCCAATAATCACACTGGTTTAGCATGATGTCACTTTACCCATTTGCTGCTGCAAAGTTTGCCAGGCACCCACGCTGAACTCTGACAAAAAAAACACATGTGCCCGCAAGCGGTACTCGTCAGAGTGACATATGTATTCATTTACTTTTGAATCGGTTTTCTCTCAGTTAACTGTTCAATTTGTAGCCGCACAAATCAGCAGGATCTGGTAATATTTTGCAAAATTTTAACTTGAGTATCGAGACGACATAAAACAGACGGTACACAAGTACAAATGTTCCAGGAGACCTTTCATGGAATCCGGTCACCGTTGCTTCTGCCGTTAAAGAAATAGCTTTTACATTTTAGGAAATACACCTTTTTTGTTTTCTTGCCGAGAGTTAAACGAGAAGACTCCCATATCTGTACGCTGAATGTTTTGTTATGGCCAGCAGCAAGTTAGCTTGGCTTAGCATAAAAAAAAAAAAAAAGGCAAAGCTATGGGTTAGCATTTTGGGATAATCTGACTTTTCCTGTGTTGCGGCTACACTTTTCCTGATAAGACATGTTTGCTTTTACATTTCTCCCTGAGCATCTTTAATATTTCTTTCAAGCTTACAGGTCACACCATAAAATCCCCTAATAACTCTTGGACCATGTAGTCTTGGAAGCATCCGGAACACTGCACTCCCTTCACGGCCAGGAGGCTCCGGTAGCGGTTTCAACAGCACAGCATCTGTGTGGTCACTGGCAGATGACGTGGGAGGATTACAAGAAAACAAAACAAAAAAAAAAAAAACACCAAAATGATTCCTTTCTGTCTCCTTGAACACAAAAGCCAGCAGACACAACAAAATGTCCCGCCATGTTGCTTCTAACACTGTTGGAGGACATTCTCTTTTTGCTGATAAGGACTTTAGGGGAGAAAAATAAAAGAATGTCAACATGTGTCAGATAAAGTCATGTCAAAGCTTGTTTGTTTCACTAAAAAGCCATATAATTCATAGCTTGAAGATTTATGGAATCGGAGAGCACAATGAAGAAGAGTCTTTTTTGACATCTTTGGCTGCATGCAGAAACATCTTTTGCAGGCTTGGCGTCCTGCCAGGATCTTTTAATCTTATCCCCTCTTTGGGAAAAAAAAAGAAAAAGGAAAGGTCTGGGGGGATTAACTGCTGTCCTGACTGAAAATATCTCATCCCGCTCACTCCTTGAGTATTTCCCATCACCCATCTCTTCTGAAATATCCCATTTTCAAAAGTTTTGTTTCTGGTTTTCCTTCCAATTTTCAAGCACATTTCTTATTAAGGGCATAGTGGTTGTTCATTTCACCTATCGTACAAACCATATAGCTTTGACCTTTGTTATATCTATAGTTTTTGCATTATGCTGATTATAGAAAAAATTCAGTTTATTCCCCTGGGCAGCTATATAGCTATATAGCTTTAACCCGATAAATGTCACAAGTAAATCAACTGCACTAATAAGTGACTAATGCCACATAAGGTTCACTCAAAACCGTAGCTGCGGTTCAGGTTGAAATCTCTACATGCAGAGGGCTCTCTGCCAGGTAAGAATGCAACCACATGAAATAGTTTTAGCCAGAGGCAGTGCACGAGCACTAAATGTCAGTTATCTTTCAAAGCCGATTTAATGAAAGCAGTGGGTAATGAAACAACTTCACCTGACCGCTGGAATAGTAATGAACTCAGATGCCATTTGGAGAATTTTGATTTTAAAAATCCACATGTCATGTGGAATGAAATACTGTATACAGAATTTGAAGAGGTGAAGGTGAATAGCCTCAGGCTCATCCGTGATGGACCAAGAGGAAGGCGTGAGCGGTCTCTTTTAGCGCAATGATGATTGCCTCCAAGATAGGATTACAGGGATTACAAAGCAGGGTGCGGTGGCTTCTGCCAGCTGCATAGATAAGTTGTTCCACCGTGGTATTTAACCAGACCTAAGCTCTCTGATTGTGTGGGGGGGTGTGAGCGGGGGTGACTGTTTCTCAGAAAACCATCCCTCATACATCCTAAACTTCTCTGTACACTACATGCCCAGCACCAGCGAGCAGACGTCGACAGCTAGCTGGTGAAGAAAGTTCAACATTTAGCAGGAGGACTTGGTGAAGCCCCAACCGGAGCGAAAAGGTCAAAAATCGGTTAATGCTGCTCTAACAAACAATGTTTTAAAACTAAATTCATCTCACATTCTACACTTCACATTGCTGTTGAAAAGATTACTTAATTTTAGTGTCAGTTTTTGAACAGTTGCCACGATCTGGTTGTTTTTCAGAGAGAAAAGTGTGTCATGTGCATTTATCATTCTTAGCCATGCAATGATCTAAATAAACCATGGAAGAGCCAAAAACAAGCTAATGACTGACTGGAACAGAATTTAAATGTGACTGCCACGTTTTTAATGAAACATTGAAGTCAGTCATTTAAACAAACCAGTAAATCAAGTGCCAGTTACATGGCAGCCTTTCTAACCACTTGTCTGATTTGCCTTTTTTTTTTTTTTTTTGTATCTGCAAGTTTAGGGGGGGAGTAATTTCCAAGTTAACATCTGCTGCTTGTAATGGCTGACCCAGAGAGAAGAAAGGTCTTTACTGCACAAGAAACGTTTAGACGCACAATGTTGCCAAAGATTCTGCAATCAAATATTAGCTAAGGGTGCCAATAACTCTGTAATGAAATGTCTCTGGGGTACAAAATATTTTTCCTAAAATGACACATTTCATTATTACCCAAGTTCTTTTTCTTTTCTTCAGTGACCTAAAACATTCTGATTATACAAAATTGGTTCATTTCCATTTATTTCTGAAGATATTCTGAATTATGTACTTAATTATCAGGGGTGCCAATAATTTTGACCAGGACTGTAAATCCACTGAGTGTAGACTTTGATTTACTATTGTGATTTGGTATACCTTTGTTTGTCTTTGCACAGCATCGAAGCCCTGCATTGTAATATGAATTGCAACAGCAATACTAATTAGGAGCTACCTTATAATGTGCTTTAGTGGTTAAGTATTAGGAAGCAAAGATTTAATTAATTAAATTACCCAACTGACATACAGTAAACCTGGAGCTCTCAAGCCCCCTTAGGGTCTGGGGCTCCAGGGCAGTGGTCCTCTTTTCCTGGGCTGGTAGTCCAGCCTTGAAGTGCAGAAAGTAACATTTATCAATATGTATGGCACCTGTTGCGCAAAAGCCAAGCATCACACACTGCAGAGACTAGTGTTTGACTAAAATGAATTTGTAAAGGAACCAAAACAAACAAACAAAAACAAAAAGGAAAAATTGAAAAGCCAAACTGTGGAGAACGTACATCACACACACTTGAAGTGCAACCTGAGCAGCTACGATGTGAGATTTAGGGGGTTGAGTGCACATACTAAAAGTCCACGGGCCGGCATCTCAGACATCTGCTCCCAGAGATATATGGGGCAATCAAACAGTTGGGTTGGGTTGAATATGTCACATTCTATATTTAGAGATCTTGTGATGAGAGAGGTGTGGGATGTGGAGCACGCAGCAGACCCTGAATAAGTCCATCGAGGATGATTACTCATAAGATTTAAGACTTTAGATGCCAATGTTTTCCCCTGCAGTTAAGAGCTCCGTTGTACTTGGCACCATTTCATGAGCTTGTGATGTCCACTTCTCTAAAATATCTGCAACTGGCAGACAAAGTCTTAATTTCAAACCAAAATTACTGGTCACAGTAGTCAAGTGAATGTCCTCAACGACCACTTTTTCAAGTTAGTTGTTTTCTAAGTTGGAAATGTTTAGAGTAAGGGGTATTATACACACACACACACACACACACACACACACACACACACACACACACACACACACACACACACACACACACACACACACACACACACACATACACCCACACACACGCACACACAAGCACACATCCGATACAAAGATAAGAGAGAGTACGGCTTTTGTTTTCACCCAAAGGCAACATCAGGTGATTTCACTGATTTATGACTTTTGAAATGGGCCGAGATGGTTTTTGGCTGAACTAAAAACCTGTAGTTAAAAACAGGACACTATAATACTAAATGGTTTCATACCAAACACTCTACACTTGCCATTGCATTTCGGTGCATGTACTGTAGGGTGTGCAGTGTGAGTGGTGTCCCATTTTGAACCCTGAAAGCTCAGCTGGTGCGAGCTGGTGATCAACCACCACCAGTCATCTCCAATGGAAAACAATCCAGGCCAAAACAAGTCGGGACCCAGAGGAGAGGAAAAGGCAAAACAACTCGTACAGTTTAAACCAGGATAACAAAAGCCACTTTTTGAAACTGACAGTGTACTTCTCTGTTAAACTGACACAACCATGTGCAGTCACTGGATGAAGTGACTGCACATGGTTGCCTGAAGAGAGAGGCGCCAAACATTCCTCATCCATTGCTGACTTGTTCTATCTGGGGTCAAAACTGTCCGAGCAGAGCTTTGAACTTTGCTTGGCCACACTCACGAGCTATAGAAAGATCCTAAGTCATACAGGAGACATTTCCCGTATACAGTATTCTATATCAAAATCAAGCTTTAGAGGGAAGCGTGTAGCCTATGTAAGTTTTTTAGTCTATCCAGAGACAATGGGACGGAATATCAAATTTAGAGTTGGTTGGAAAGAAGACCTGCTGATCCTGGCTTTCCAAGGCATTCGACTGCCCACCCTGCTTTTGAAGGGTACACTTATATACAGCATGAAAACAACAGCATTGGTCGATTGCTCAAACAGCAAGGAACAGCCAAAGCTGACATTTTTCTCACCAGAAAAAAAAAAAGCAAAGTTCAGTAGCAAAAACAAAAAGTAATTTCACGTTCTTAAACTGCTGAAGGGGGAGGTCAGTGTGGATAAATATGTGTATAGTAGAAGACAGATGATGAGAGAACAGATTCTCTAGGGTAACATTAGAGGGATGCTCCATTCTAGTATTGCCTGTCTCGTCCTGCTGCCAGATCAGTAAAATGTTCATATGGGTTGCTCTTGGGTGCACTGACAAACAACCTTTTTTTTTTCATTTGGGTATGAAGACTTGCACATTTACCTCTGAGTCTTTTGTAGTTGGGGCGTGGGTGGGGGCATCCTTCCTTTGAGGTCATACGGTTAAAGCCATGCCCCCAAAGACTTTTGCATCTCTTAGGGTTTTATACAGTCCAGTCTGCTATACTTTCTAAAACGAATGTCGTTTTGCTTCAGTAAATGTAAAATGAATGACTTCCGTAGTAGAAATGTTTTAAAGATACACAGTGCTGAGTGCTCTGACCGGGCTTGATTTTTTTTATCGAGGTCTTATTTTCACACACTAACCTCTAACGTAACAGCTAAAGCAATAAAGTTAGTCCGGCCATGCTAGTCTTTTTGAAGGCGATGCTATTTTGGTGCCGCATAGGCGGAGAGGCCAGGGGCGTTAAGTGAACAGTGGGAAACCTTGGCGCTGATCAGAGCAAGGCGCTGTTAGAACTAAAAAAGGGGGCATAAATCTGAACTGGCCAGACACTGCTAGCAACTTTCAAGTTGCACTGCAAAGATGACAGGACTGTTTTCAAAGAAAATGTCCCTAATAGAAGAATGTCATGACAGTATGTGGTGGAGATACAAAGCAAGTATTTATACCAGAAAAGTTCGGGATTTATTATTCTTTTTTTTGGTGCTGTTTTCAAAGAAATGAATTAAGATTAGTCTGAGAGGAAGAAATAAAACATAATTGCTTCTATTCTTCAGGTCACTGTGACTTTGAGGTCTCCAACTGGATTAAAGCTGTTATTCTTCTGAAAGACTTAATGTACACTACCCTAGATGGCCGCTTACGTTGATAAAAATTCTGCGGGTGAAACACTTTGGTCTAAAACTGACGCAAGGGTCTTTTGGGAAAATAACTTATTACATTCAGATTTAGCATTAAAATACATAATTTCCCAAATAATTATAATGATAATAATAAATCTTTTGAGCTTGAACTTTTGTTCACAGGGTGAATAAAGTATGTTTTTTTTTTTTGAGGCTTTAAGCTTCACCTTGTGATCCTCCTCAGTGAATGGAGTTTGATGTTCTTTATGCAACCCCTTATTTGTAACTTGTAAAAAATGATTGATGACAATAAAATAGCCCGCTACATACTACTACTACATAAAACATGTAAACATTAAGAACCGGACAAGAGTGATTTGGTGCTGGTACCCGGTGCTGGAACCATTTCACTGAAATACACTTTTTTTTTTTTTTTTTAAATTCCTGTCTAAGGTACAAAGTGACCTTCACAGAATACATTTCCACCAGCCCGTTTTCCTTCCTATCTCCGAGACCCCTTTCCTCTTCATGTGAACCTTCAGACAGGGCTTCACCTCTTCAGCCTGTGTGAAGAAGGAAGAGGAAAGAATGTGGCACCACTGTGGCCGAGGCAGCACTCCAAACAAAGTCTTTCATGGTGAGTGTTACCCATTCCTGCAGGAATCCAAACAGGAACGGCCTGGCCCGGGCCGAGCAGGCCCACGGAGCGGGCCAGAAAGGAAATGACTGAGACCAGCCCTCGGCGTGCGGCGAGTTCAATTAAACGGTCATTCCCGGTAGTCTCCAGCCTCAGCCAAGAAAAATCATGAACAGGCAGATTCTTAGTCGGTCTTTCCAGACACTGTTGTATCGACTCCTAAGCAGTGGCTGACAGCAGCTTTCTCTAGATTTGACTGTACACAGTAAATACTGTAAACCTGCCGACTTGCTGACCACACGACTCAAGTGGAGGACATGCCTGCGCACATGCAGTATTATCATCGACCGATTTTGTAAAAGCAGATCAGAAGCAACTGCAAAATTTTCCTTCCTCCTCTTCGGGGGCCCCTGCGGCTGGTGACGCCCCAGGCCTATGCCTAAAACCGGCCCTGCCGACCATTTCTCCCGGCTGTGACTATGCAGTCAGGTTGGGTGGAGAGGGCTCTGCTCTCAAATAATCTGAAAGGCAATAAGGATCCTGCTGGGAGACTAATCCTCCACACAGCAAACATATAAACGTATATACTATACATTGTGCATTCAAGTTCTTTTTTCCCTCATTTTCTTTTTTTATGACAATTGTCAGCTTATTGATTAACTGATTGATTTGCTCTGTTTATTTTGCAAGTCTCTTGCTTCTCTTACTTTGTTTGTGTTCATTTGCATTTTTTTTTAAATGAAAACTATTTTAGGAGTCACGTTTTTATAGGTCAGGTTATTAATTAAAATACCAAATAATACCCAAAAAAGCTTCAACGCATAAGGAGGAGGCTGCACAGGTTATGTTTGGCGTGAAGGTGTCAGCAGAGTAATATGCAGTGAGAATTAATGAGGTTCAGGCCAATCGCCTGAAACTGGAGGTCGTGCAGGGGCATAAATGGAACAGCTGATGGCGACCAGACCGTGTGACTGAACAAACTCAGTCCTCCATCACTGTAGAACCCCACTGTTTTATTGATATGATTTTAGGGACTAAGCTTGTTGCCGTCTCACCTACTTTCTAATGACAAATAACAACTTCGTAGCTGTCTGTGTCCAGTACCTCGAGTCCCCAGACAGAGCCCCCTTAGCCTTAGCATGAAGACTTGTCAGTGGAGGGTTAGTCAACGTCTGTCAGAAATTCAAAAAATTCACCTTCAAACGACTCCAAACCGGTTGACATGTTATACAGTGTTTTTGTTTGTTTTTTTTTTTGATAGAAAGAGAAAGATACATTGTGGTTGAGGAGCAAGAATGCACAGTTATTCTGCACTACAAGGACCAGTCTTCTGTGTGTGAGCACAAATGCCCACCATAGACAGGAAAACAGCGCCATCTAGAGAGATTCAAACAGAACATCTGGGTAAAAAATCACCAGCGTTTTGGCCGCACAGCACTGCCTGGTAGGACCAGACTGAAGCCCGAACCGCCAGATTACGTTTCTTTGCTTCTTTGGACTCTATTTGGAGCTGCCTGTGAAAAACTATCACCTCTCACCCTGACAGAGCTCCAGATGTATTTCCAGTCACACTACATACATATCAACACGTCGCTGAACGCCAGACGAGCTCGACGTTGGCATGAGGCAACGCAAGACGAGCCGGCCGTTACCGGGGGCCGCCCCGCGGGAAGCTGAACGCACCCTCCGAGGCCGCTTCGGCGGTGGGCCTGGGGTTTTGCCACTTTGGGGTGAGCTCAGGGGCGGCAGCCGGAGCGTTGGGAGGGACGCAGGGCCATTTCAAGGGAGCTACTCTGCTGCCCTCCAGTGGTCGGACGGGCGCGGTGTTGCTCTCCCCAGGGGGGGGGGGGGCACCATATGCTGGACGACGTGCTGAGAGCGACGCCGGATGGTCTTTGAAGGGGGAAACCGAGCTGATTCAGCGACGCTCGGTCGGGGCCTCGGGAGCGCAGAGGACACAGAAGTGGTGTAGTGTCTGTTATGCGACGTGTACACGAAGGCTCTCTGTTGATTTACACTGATTTTTTAACGTCTGGGTGGCCCTGAACCAAACCTTAGAAGTGGCAGAAATCGTTTTTATGTGCCGGTTATACGGGCGGTTCTGGAAGGCAAAGGCACCGACATACGTCGCTCGTAGGTTTACACAAAGTCACCAACAAGACATTTTTTTTTTTTTTTTAATTTTTTTGTCATTTTGTCAAATATTTTAAGTCAACTGAGAAAAATATCCAATTTATTTACCACTGTAAGAAAAATTTTAAAATATGAATTGATTCATCCGAATATTGGTGAATCCAGACATACGGTCATTTTGATCTAGTGCTGGTTTATCCCTTTAAAGCAACTACACGTGATCCCAGTATTAACAATCAAATGAATATTGTGTGTTCTTTTTTTCGCATAGATCTATTATTCAGTCGTCCTGCTCTGTCCCTCCGCTTAGCGCACCCCCAACTTTTCCAAACTTAAGCAATGAAGAAAGATTAGTATGCAGCCATGCCTGTGTTAAAATCATGTTATGCTGTATATGCATAGAAATGGGATTAAAAGTATCATAAATAAGATATCAGGCCGGAGCTTTGTGAATGCTTGCCTCTGTGCATGTAGTCGACAGGAGCGGAAAGTGAACAGCATAAGACAGAGGAAGGATTGAGACAAAAAGAGTGAAAAGTTTAGGATTTAGGATTTAATTTATACCAGAAAACTGTGATACCACACCGTGGTGCACGCACAGCTTTAATGCCATTCTAAGGAAATACAGCGTCTTAGGGATATAACTAGTGTACCCCGAACAACGACAGAACATTGGGAGGGGTTCCTTTGTAATGGGAGCTGGCTCATTCTGTGTGCAGTCGTGTGGTCAAAGTCGAATCTGACTTTCGGCCGGAGAGAGACCTTTAATTCGAAAATCATACGCGCAGAATGTTTGTCACAGCCTTGTCATGTGGACTTACTGCCCTGCGTGTTGTCTGCAGCTGTATTACTTACCGTATCAGCCTTGCGTGTAGACTGCATTCCCCTACTGAATTGTCATTGGCCCTGCACTTCTGACTGCGCATGCTCCGAGTGCGACTGACTGATGAACTGTTGCTTGCCAAGTGCCTGGTGAAATGTGAGCCTGAAAGAAAGGACTGCTTTTGTTTTTCAGAGGCGCTCTCTGTCTGCACCAAATCGCTTCGGCGGCGGAGCGTTTCTCACACTTGTAGGGTTGTTGTTTCCATAGCAACCCCCTAGATGTGGGAAGCCGTGTCTCAGACAAGTGTGCGGACACATGCATCACCGCATGCGCCTTGTGCGCTCGCAGCCCCCTCCTGTGGGATCTCCCGGAACCAGTGGGCGAAAGCAGGCTCAAATTTCCCGCACTGCCATATTCTGCCCACAGAGCAAAACAGGGCAGCCATGAACGCCGTGGGATGAAAAATGCATCGTTTTACACCCACAGAGTGTCTTCTCTCTTGTCTCTCTGCTCATGCGGTTTTCTGACGTGATGCCTTCTCCTTTGGGATACGAGAAACTAGAAATACCTCGACCTCCTTGTGTCAAACACCCCCCCCCCCCCGGCATTGCCGGGCAAAGCTCTCCGGTGGCCCAGCTGACAGTGACAAACTGACAACGGCTGAATGCTCCACTTCGCATCTCTAACCTTCTTCTCAAAATACATTGTTTTGTTTTTTTTCCCCCCAACTGGATGAGCTGGGGAGAGAAAGAACAAAGGTTGACTAAGCGAAATAACTCCAAGGACTTTTTACATGAAGACACATGGGTCAATGTGACAGACATGTCACAGGTAGGTTTACAGCGTATTGCTCAAGGACACATGGCTGAACAGCCGCAAATTGCAGGGCTCACTAGGGTCCCCCGCTATCTGTCAAAACTAAAAACTAAAACTAAAGCTCAAATTGAGGTGTAACCTTGATGCTTAAGAATAAAGATGCTGTGGGCCCATTAGATTCGGAAGTTTTTTGACCTTTTGTAACACATTTTTGACCAGGCTAGCAGCTTGGCTTTGTGGGTGGCAGTGTCGTGCGCTGGCAGACACAAGACTGAAATACATTGACTCAACAACTGCTGGATTGATTGCCTTGAAGGTTTGTGGAGGCGTTCATGACCCCCCCCCCCCCAGAGGATTTTTGTCGAAAACTTTGGTTTCCGGCCAAATACCCGCCAAACTAATGACATTCCCATCAGCCTAAGCTGTAATATTCTGCTTGGTGCTAATCAGTTTTATGTCAGGATGCTAACGTGCTAAACTGAGACGGAGATCATGGTAAAGAGTACCTGCCAAACACCAACGTGTTTCATGAGCTCACGTGCTCACGTTGGCAGTTAGCTGTGCCTAAGTACGGCCTCGCAGAGTGGTTAGCCTGGCTGCTCGGACTCCTGTGGTTGACACCTACTGCATCATCTTAGAAATATAGTTATATAGTTTTATTTATATTTATTGTTCAGCATTTGATTTCACCTGTTTATATCCCCACCGCATCTCTAAATTTGGTGTAAGGGGCCGTGTTGTGCTCTCATTGTATTTCCACACAGCGCATTTACATTTTTTCGTTCACTTCCTGATATGAGCAACGGTTGGAAAGTCTGCCCTGTTTCATTACCAAACAGGGTCCTATTCCATGTGGTCGCTGAATCCACCTTGTTCCATTTTACGAACGGTGAATGGGGGACGCAGTTAGCGAAAGGTTTTGCAGTGGAAATAGCTTTGTTGGATGTGTGTTACTGAAAAGGAGAAGACAACTGAGCCTTTGCTCTAAATGTTTCACACTGTCTTCCATCTAAATAATCTCCTTGACGCTGTTGGGAATATTCTGAAGTTTGAAATTTTAATTTCAATTTTAATTTAAGTAATTTGTATGGTCAACAGGATTTCTAAAATACAGGATTATTAAAAATGCAAATACATAAAGGACGTTTAACATTTTGAATTTTCTTGATAGTTTATTTAAATCTAATTTAATCGTATATATTTGTTCATAGGTAAACATTGAAAATCTTATGACCTTCAGTTTTATCTATGTGTATGTTCTTTCATTGCTGTTTTGTGTGTATGTGCCTGGTAGTAATTCCACCAAAAATATTTGATGTCTTCCTCCTTGCAATTCTTTCAGGACTTTTTAAACCCTGTACATTTTTTTCAAGTCGACTTTAATATATCCGACAATAAAGTCCCTTCTTCTGACTTCGGGGTCGTCAGGTAGTTTTCTTTATCAGCATGAGTTCAAGGTAGGTGTGAGATAATGAGACAGGACACCAGCTGGCAGACTGCTGTCACCACTTCACACAGACAGTTTGACATGAAGGCCTCAATCCAGCAACTGGGGGGAAAACGCTAAATACGCACCCGTGAATAGCCGTTTTGATCTCGGGAATTTAATTGCTCCGTATTGGGCTTGAGATGTGTCAAAATGACCCGCTTGCCGATTTAAACAGCATGCATGTATACGTGTGCGGCCCAAAGGAGACATTGAAATTCTCGTGGGCAGACACTTCAGATAAAAGTACAAAAACTTCCACACCGTAGCTACCGTGAAGTGTCCAAATCTTCCTCGCAGCTCTGCTGTTTTCTTAAAGGTCTGAGGCTGCAGTAGGAATATCACGTTTAATTTCTGAATCAACATTGGGGTACATGTTGCAAAATCAGATCTTTAAGGCATGAATGGTACACGCGGCTGGTATTTGAGTGCCCAGATTTGTCCGAGCTTTCATGGCAGCACATCAATCTTGATTCGTCCACATGAGAACGTTTTGGTTTGATGGCACAGCAGATGGGGTGAGCCACCGGTGCAAAGATGGAAGACGGGCATTGAGCGAAACTCCGACCCGCACAAGATGCAGCAATGAAAAATAATCGGTGTGTGAGACGCCTTGAGTTGCCTCAAATGGACATCCTGAAAGCAATAACACCGACAGTACAGACATTGTGTCACCGCACGCGTTTGTGAAATTGGTAAATATCACCTGGCAGTTCATATTGGATCAGGGTTTCATCCCGGAATAGATACGAGAAATCATCCAAAAAATCTGATTTGAGTCGCAATTTGGAATTGAACACAGCTTGCAATGTAAATGCACGCGGCCTCATTCGCTGTATGGGGAGAGCCTTCACTTCATACAGGGAAGCAAACTCCGTTTACCACAATCCTTGTTGTAAAATGTGATTTCTTTTTTCCTTTTGAGTGCTGCTATTTTTCAAGTGGCACCTCAAGAAAACTTAATTAAGGCTGAAATTATGGCACCACTGAGTTCAGGGCATCCAAGAAAGAAAGAAAACACATCCAGGGGGACTTGCAACTGCTGGTAATTTCGCTTGTCTATCAAAGCGCTTTCATCACCTCCCTCTTACCAGCATCCTGCCTCTCCACTGAGGGTGGAAAACTGGCGCTGATGAATGAGATTAAATAACATTTGGACAGTACAAAGTCTGCAGTTGGGCTTTCCCTCTTATCTCCCTCCTCCTCTGGGGAGTGGAGAGAATAATAACATGACTGGAGAAAGTGGGAGAGAGAGGAGGAGAAGGAAGAACTGCAATACTATGTTAATCTTTCAGAGGAGAAGACTAAGAGGAAACAGAAAGTGAGACTGACCATAGGGACAGACAGAATATGCAAGACAAACATCAAGAGAAAAAAAAAGAGATTTTAGCTTTTTTTAAAGACATTTAATGAAGGAAATAATTCATGTTGGGAAACACATTTGTTCACTTTCTCGCTGAAAGTTGGAGGAGAAGATTGATGTCACGCTCATGTCTGTCCACTCAATATACGGTTTATATAAGGTACCACACATGTCCGGCTGGATTTGGGTAAACGTAAAGGGATGGAAT
This sequence comes from Xiphias gladius, assembly GCF_016859285.1. Taxonomy (NCBI): domain Eukaryota; kingdom Metazoa; phylum Chordata; class Actinopteri; order Istiophoriformes; family Xiphiidae; genus Xiphias; species Xiphias gladius. The sequence continues at coordinate 6,836,180 of NC_053422.1, forward strand.
GGTGCAGCAATTAAAGCCATGATGTCTCAGGTTTGAATACTTCACTCAATGTAAACATCAACAAAGAACTTTAACGAGCTTATACAGAACATATATACGATACCGTCAGACTGTAGAATGAAATGATTTTAACTACCTCAGAACTACCGAACGGGAAAACTGCAGGATCTTCACTCCCACACACACTCACACACACACACACACACACACACACACACACACACACACACACACACACACACACAGAGACACGTCCTGGTTACCATGAGAGGAAAACATAGACAGAGAGTAGAGAAAAACCTCTCTACAGAAATGATGACCAGGAACACAGACAAAGTCAAAGGACAAGAACAAAGGAGAAAGACAAAGACACACAAAGACACGATACAATAAGAAGGACGAAAGACAGTAGGGAAAGAAGGAGAGAGATGTCATAGCTTTGGGGATTGAACATGACACAGGGCAGGGTTGAATTCCTGGATTTGTGGGAGGAACATCCATCATGCAGCGGTTAGAATGAGATTGCTTCCCACCACCTGCAGCACAACACATGATATCGTTTTGAAATTACATGCTGCAGATTCCCTGGCATCCACTGCACCCAGGAAATCCCATACACAGTTCAAATGGACAGAGTATCATGTCTACATTTCTGTGATAGCCAGGGTTTTCCCTAACCATTGTAAGACTTGGGCACGGCGCCTAAGCATATTTGCGCAGTACTTAAAGCAAATGAACGGGAAAAAAAGAGAAAGGATACGATATCGGCACTAGTATAAGAAACTATTTTTTTTTCTGAAATTTAGATTTTAAAAAAAGTAGGCGTTGTCTGATATTTCAGAACTAGACAATTACATGCTCATTCAGTACAACAGATATTCTTTTTGAATGGCGAGAGTACCGGTGTAGCTACAGTGTTTTACAGAGTGTTGCATTATGGGTTTATTATTATTTATAGCCTTATTATGTAAATATGCAGTAAATATCAGTAAATATTGAAAACAGAAAAATTACCTATTTTCTATTTCAGATTGAAGTGGCAGTCTTGAAGATTTCAATCCTGGTTGATTTGACGACACCTGTGGTTGCTGGTGGCAACAGCAAATGTGGTTTAAGACCACAGGTCCCAGAATTCTGTGGGGAGCAAAACAAACTATTGTCGTTTTAATAAAGAAGTCAGGCAATAATTGGCCTTTTTCCTTCATTCTGTGAGCAACTGTGATCTGATTGTACGCTGCGCGCGGCATGAGTCTGCGAACAGCGGGGCACAGTGAGAGGAGTTGGCTACCTGGCTGAGACGTTGGAGGTGTGCGGCCTGTCGCCTGCAGCTCTTCGTCCTCATCTTCATCAGCTCTTCATCTAAAAGCTCACTTGTCCAAAAATGCCGAAAACGACCGCTGTTTTGTTTTGTACAAGCATTTTTGACTAATGAGTGCTAAGCTCACTGACAAACACTTTGCATTTCCCGTGACTACTTCATAGTAAAAGTCAACTCGCCCCCCCGCCCCCCCCCGGGAATGCCGCCACAGACACCCAATTCATAATACTGCAAATATATGAATAATGCAATACTTTCATCAGTGGGCCATAGACTCAATCACCATTGTGTTACCTCATCTGGCGATTTAACAGATATTTATCTAGATTAAAATCTTCAAAGTTGCACCTTTAAACACCACAACAAATCACAAGTAGTGAAACAGAAATCCAAATCCAGGATGCACCGTGGTCAAATACAATATTAGATTACTTTGAATAAATACAAACTTCAGTTTTATCTTCACACCACAAGTAACAGACAATACTATTGTCATTATTATCACCATTTTAAACACTGGACAACGGGCCATGCTTCATAGCTTAGATGAATTGATTCACGCATCGGGTATTTATTTTCCCCGTGATCATGACAAAACCATCAAAGCAACCCTCTCACACTTTTACTGTTTCTCCAGCTGCAATTTTATTAATACTCCATAACAGCATGTGTCCCATCATCAGTTAGCTGTAGGAGGGGGGGGAAAAAAAAGGATCCAGATATAATGAGTCATCTGCCAAATATGTAGCGCTGAGGAACAGTTTGTGCTAAATGAAGCACACCGTGTCAACCACCAACTGCTAATGCATTAAATATCACCCACTCAAGAAGCCCATGTGAAGTAAGAAAAGGAATACAAACAGAGGGAACATTTCAAAGATAAAGCAAACAGGACATTTAGAGGAATTATAATATGATGCTACAGAAAGTCATAAATAAATTCGAAGACTCACCAGAAAGATTTGGCCTTACTCTTGCTGCTGTAACTGAACAAACTTGAATCCACCGGGTTGTGCTGTTGCGCTTCAGTCCCACTCGGTGAGTGCAGAGTCTTGACCTTCTGTGAGGGGGAGGTGGGGTAGTTCGCACAGCAATTTCCAGACATTTGCATCGGCAGTGAATCTGAAAAATATATGTTACCGGGGAGGTTACAGGACACGGCTGCAATTAAAACCAGACAGCAGCCTGCAGAAGACGGCAATAGATCTGAATCAACAGGTCACAGAGACAATATATTAGCGTGGGTAAATGCTGACAAAGCAGTGAATGCATGAAGAAGAATATAACAGTGTGACTGCATTTTGTGGATTTAGGACAGCACTATAATTAAATGCAGTAGTCGTAAGTCTGGTGACACTAAACCTGCACTGTTTGATAAACTGAAATAGATTTACAACATGCTTAAAATGACATATTACTCTCAGAAAAGAATACGAGAAGGATATCCAAGAAGGGTTGAATCAATGCGTTTCGCCCTGCTGAACTGAAGGAGCCTCTTGGATGAGAGACATGAAATGTCTTCAGTTATCTACAAGCAAGTCCACTTGCCCTCGATTCAAGCCTTCTTGATCTGGATGCCTGAGAATCTCCACAGGGATATCAGAGGGATGTTTCAGCTGCCTGGCTCATGACTAATTTATCGCACAGCAAAAAAACTACTGCCACTCCCGAAACGGGAACTTTGCCAGGTCAAAACTAAAAATCTATTTGTTCACTGCAACCTAGTGGATCGAGGTATAATGCGGTGTATTTATTATCGGTGATTAAAAGGAAATGACAGTGAGAGCGGAGACGTTTGAAAGATCTCTTTTGTACGCCAAAGCCCAGGGAACATCCAAGCTTGTTAATTACATTTTGAGATGTCGCATCCAACCGGCCCTGTCTCTTTTTCTGTCAGCACTCACAGACACCTTGTGTATATTTACAAACACAAAGCGATTGGCATAAGTAGTGCTTCTCACCGAGATGTGTCCTCACAGCACGACCACGAAAGATTCTAGGCCTTACAGTGCAATATTTATACTGCATCATGCATCAGTGTCCACTGTGATGTATTTGTCTTACTCATGCGACCCAATACAGACGACGTGACAAACAAGATATTCCTAATACAGCTATAGTGGACGTATTTTTCACCTGTCTAGAACATCTGCATCTGTCAGTCCCTCAGACGTAAAAGAAAAAAGCCTCCATCCAATTCATTATTTTCACTGACAGTCACACAGGAAATCATCTATCAGAGAACAATATTTCTCCGGCGTCGGTCGCGTCGCCTTGCTCTCATTCCTCCTTCTCTCTGCCTACACGTGAATTCTACAGTAGCTGAAGAGAAGTCTAGCATGTTCTCTGGGTGTGGTTGAAGAGCATTGTGGGAGATGTAGGACATCCATAGACAAGACAGGGTGAGGGGATGTGGGTATATTTTAAATGCGAGTTACAACATGCGACCACAAACTCCTTGAATCCCCACTCCAGGGTAGATTTATCTGTCATTCTTTACACAATTGGACTTCAAATACAGTAAACATTATTTATTGTGAGGAGGCATTGGTCATCTTTATTTATTCATTTATAAATTACAAGTGCATTTGTGCGCATTTTTTGGGTTTCCTTTTGCTGTAATAGGCTATTTCTCTCTGAAGAAACAGTTCAACCCTTTTTTTAAAAGAGAGTTAGATGAGAAAATTGATTCAATCTCATGCCTCGGCCTTAAATATTAAGCTGGAGCTGGGAAACATTTAGCTTAGCTTAGCATAAAGACTGGAGCCAGGGGAAAACAGCTGGCATGTCACTCTCCAAAGCTAAAAATCAGCCTACCAGCACCTTTAAAGCTCCCTGTTTAAACATAGCGTATCTCATTTGTTTAATCCATATGCAAACAAAAAAGTAAAAATGACAATATGTGGTTTTAGGGTGAGTTAAATGCGATAACTGTGCAATAACGTTCATTCGTTCATAGTTGTGATCACGGTTAGGAGAAGGTTTGCAATGTCTGTACATGAAAAGAAGAAGACTACCGAGAGTCTTTCTTTAAATTCCTTAAAGTTTGTCTGCACTCTCAACGGAATTCCACCGTCATCAGAAAAATGTATGGGAAAACACAGGCAGCCAGTCACAGTTCTTGCTCTCCCCCACGTGGTATCCCTGTTGACGCTGTAGCCCTGACAGGTTGTTACTTTTTTGAGGAGGAGGCACATGTCAGCTACGTCATAGCTCACGGCATAACCACGCATGTAGCTGCTGTAAATACGCTGCACCCCCTTAACGCAATAGTATAAATCGAGCTTAAGGTTGCCAGATGCGGTACCAGTATGCCTGCACAGAGACCTTTTGCTCACCGATTGCATCTGGCAACCCACACCATAGCTGGAGATGCTGCACAGAAGTGCTGGGCGAATGGACAAGAAATTAAATGATCTGTGTGACGATTTAAGGAAATTAACAAGTACATGTTAGAGGTGCTTGAAGGTATGTTTTTAAACTTTGAAGAGAGACAGGCTAGCTGTTTCCACTTGATTCACGCCTTTATGCTAAGCTAGGCTACTCACCTCCCAGCTACAGCGCCATACTTAACATGACGTGAGAGTGGTATCAATCTTCTCATCTAAATCTCAAAGAGAAAAGTGAATAAAACATTCCCCACGATGTTGAACTATTTCTTTAACTGTGAGAATTACAGGACTTTGAGTGGATTAAGTTGATAGCTCCCCTTATGAACATTTCTAAGAGTTGTTTTGGTGATTAATTTCCCCGGTGTTCACCATCTTGCCTATGTTCATGATTACAAAAACTAGGTCATTTTCAAGTAAAATACAAAAGCAATCATATTTTGACTTTGTGCTCATCTCCATGTGTGCTTACAGACAGTCGGGACCAGTGCAGCGTCTTTCTGGAGGTCTATAGCTGCACCAAGCATCACTTGCTATTGCATGAGATAAGTAATAAAAAAAAGGGTATGAGCTGGAAAGACCAGAGAAATTATTGGCTATGGGAAAACATCTTAATACCGTGCATCCGTAATTTATACTATTTCATGCTGTGCAAACGACTTGATTTCAACCAATCCAAACACCATTTTAAGGGGAAAAAACAGAGCCCCTCTGTGTCGTACAGCACGGATGACTCTGGAGAGCGATCTGCTGGCTACCTTCAGACTCACACAGAGAAGTGGAGAGGGTGCTTCACAACACAGCCACTATGCTGAGCCCCCCCTCTGATGCGCACACACACACACACACACACACACACACACACACAGAAAAGCCTGGGTACGCAAAAAGAAGCCGGAGAACAAACACACTGTCCTCCTGGACTCCAGACAGCTATACCTGCTGCCATCCCATAAAATTCCCCACTGCCGGATACTGTGAGACCCAAAACCACCCACCTCCAACAGACACTGTGAGGTGAATCAAGGTGTAGAGAGAGTAGAGTTGTGTTCTCCAGGGACCGTGAGGTGATAGGATCAGCTCCTCTCAATCTCCTGCCTCTACACACATGCACGCACGCGCAGACACACACACACACGCGCACTATCTGGAGGTCAGTGAGTGGACTGGCTGGGAAGTGGTTGCCTTACCCAAGCATGATGCTGATTAAATTACCCCCCACTGTTACACACTCCTTCCCAGAAGACATGTCACTTCCCCTGGAGAGGGAATTAGACCAGAGAGAGAGAGAGAGAGAGAGATAGACCCAGAAACGTGGAACTGAAGTGACACGAGAGAGAGAGATGGAGACTCACAGAAGCTTAATCATTTTAAGGATAAACTGAGCCACTCAGCCACATTCTCTGCAGCTGAAGCTCCATCAGGCGTGTCCAGTTAAAGACTGTCAGCCGAGCCGGTCAGTCTGTAGAGAATGACCTGACGTTTCTAAAGGAATGTGTCGGACCACCGGAGCCAACCATCTGTGATTTAATTACAGATGCCACCAGACACTGAGGTACGGAAGAATTAAACTTCAATACTCAAAAACACTGACATAAAATGCACCCAGCAAGCTCGCATCCACCGGCTCTGCTAGCCTGTGATGCTTTCCACCAAGGGATGCCAACGAGATGAAAGAGGCCTGAGAGCCAAAGAGGTTGAGTTGGCCATTTTCTGGATGGAATGTTTTGATCGCTGCTTTATGGAAGACAGGACTTTTTTGAGGTTTTAATTTGTCCTTTGCTGGAGGGAAATCACAGTCTGTGCGTGATGAATTGCTTTAGTTAGAAGGGATGGGACACACTTCTCCATTGCAGGACTACTCTGAGATTTAGATTGATGGGATGCTTCAGTTACTGCAACTGTAAACTTGTATAACACTTGTAGCATCATCCTGACGTTATGTATTTGGCAGAAGCTAAAACTTTCAACTACCTGTAATTAGAGGCCTGATATAGTAAACATTTTCAGATTACACAATACCACAACCTACTGTAAAACTCATTACTCAAATCAATCTAATCATGATTGTCTCACTGTTTGAGAACATCGTCATTTACATAGTCATTTTGTGCAGGCACAAAATGAATTAAGGGCTCAACACAAATAACAAATTACAGGCATTCATTTAAAACTCTAAAACAGGGATACTGCACATACAAATGCAACAAGGTAAGTTGTATATATATATATATTTAAAAAAAAAATCCCACAGGAAGTCCGAAAGGATCTTGGCCTGGTCATTCTCAACCACCTTAGGAGGTGTCTTCCATTGTGACCTTGGGACCTCCAACCCACACTCATTGCAGATGTTCCTGTACACTATGCCAGCCACTTGGTTATGGCGTTCCATGTACGCTGTTCCTGCCTGCATCTTACACCCTGCTACCATGTGCTGAACTGTCTCAGGGGCATCTTTGCACAGCCTGCACCTGGGGTCCTGTCTGGTGTGGTAGATCCCCGCCTCTATTGATCTTGTATTGAGTGCCTGTTCTTGTGCTGCCATGATTAGTGCTTCTGTGCTGTCCTTCAGTCCAGCCTTTTCCAGCCACTGGTATGATTTCTTGATATCGGCCACTTCTTCTATCTGTCGGTGGTACATGCCGTGTAGGGGCTTGTCGCTCCATGATGGTTCCTCCCCCTCCTCTGCATCATCGGGTTTCTGCTGCCTGAGGTATTCACTTAGCAGTTCATCTTTGGGGGCCATCCTCTTATATATAGGTAGAATAATTAGATCTACTTTTTTTCGATGCAGGTTCTTTCGGAGGGAAACATGAATATACGGTACTATGGCTGTATTAGTACTGGTATCATGGATTGGAGAGTCAGACTGGGCACTCCTCCAATCAGGAGCACCGGGTTGGCAGCCAGGGAGGAAGATGGACGGCATCTCTGCAGGGGGGGGATCAATCGTGGACGTGGAACCACAGAATGAAGTTTGCATACATCATATGATCATATGATTTTTTTTTATCTTAAGGGCGGCAAGGTATCCCCAAATGTTGATCCAAAACAACAAAGATTTCATCTCTCTTTTCTTTCTAAAGATCATAACTTAGCCCAGTTCTTTCTCAGGGTGGTATTTCACTTTAAGAAATCTAAATCCATGATTCATTTTCTACTGAAAACATTATTAAAATGTTCTGTGGTGGGTGAGTGGGTGCCAGCAAAATCAGTTAAAGTCCTAATTATCTGCTGGGATTTCTTTCTCCCGGCCCACTCTGTTCTACCAGCAGCAGCGGGTGAGAAATTCTACTTCAGACCAAAAATGAGAGGAAAATGGTGAGCAACAGGATCATTGGACAACAGATTTATGTTGACGGTTTCTCATACGTTTTACAGAAATACATTTAGATACAACGTATGGCATCGAGTGATCAATTGCTACCTGTACCTGGGCTCTGCCGTGCTCCCACTATCTTCCTTTGCACTATATTTGTATGCAGTTATCAGTGTGTCATCTTTACCAGTTTTTGCACTGTAACTTTATTATGAAGCCCTAGGTAAAATCCCCGTTTCTGTTGTATTTTATTCTTTTCCCAACAAAAATAAATCAAAAGAACTCGACAGCAAAAGATTTCAACAGTGGCTTTGTTAAGATCCTTTTCTTATCTCTGTGATGTGATAAAAGTGCTCTGCCAAGGCTTTCTTGAGTGAATCCTCTATAATTAAAAGTGAGGCAGTTCAGTTAACAAGTCCCTTTTTACAGGAGACCTTTAATGCAATGCCATTAGGCTCCACCACCCACTCTGCACGTTGTAAATACTGAATGGTCCTGCTTGCTTGCTATTCTTTTGTGAACCCTGGTTTTATCATCTTTTAAAACATGTCTACTCCCCTTTCTCTCCTGTAACAAAGGCTGCCTGCATCCTCGTAACCTACACTGTCTCCTCACTTCTTTGACTTTTCTTGAACCTTCTGGAGCTTTTAAGCCACACTTCTCTTATCTATTTTGTGTATTCTTTCAAATACAGAGGGAAAGCAGTACTTGAACCCCTCTACATCACAAGGACTTTGAATTTTCAGTCCTGTTTATGAGAGACGGTTCACACAAGATAGTACTTTTTATGTACCGTATATTCCAGATGCCTTTGCCTGAATTGATTTAGTTGTTAAGTTGCTGATAACCTCAGGAAATTTATGAACCAGACGATATTTGTTGCCCATGATTCATCTTCACTAGAGATAACAGACATCCTGTAAATAAGTAAAAAAAAAAAAAAAAAAGATATCATTGTGGGAGTCACAGAGTTTTAGGGAAAAGCTCAAAGCCCAATTATCAAAGTCCCAGTGCAAACTTTATAACAGCTGGTTGCCAGCAGTTCCTTTGCATTCCACCTGCCATGGAGTGACGCCAATTCAAAGATCAGATTTCCACTGTCGCCCCAGTGCTTCCAAGAGAGAATGAGATTCAATTAAAGCTCAATATTGGCCCTCTGAGGAACTTGTAGCAGGTGTACACAGCAGATGAGCTCTTTAGCCAGTATACACACACACACAGACACACACACACACACACACACACACACACTCGTAGACACTAAGTCCTGTTCTGCGTCACAACTGAAATTAAAAGTAAGGAATTTCAAAATTAAAACTTTGTCCGTGCAAAGTGAAACGCCTTTGAAATAAATAATGAGGAGGTGACAAGTAGTTCTGATACATATTAAAAAAAAGAAAATGAAAAAACAAATCAGTGCTCGGCAGGACATTGTCACGCCTCTTTGGGTAACACTTGATCCAGAGGGAGTCGTAGACAAAGTTGGACTTGGTGGACAGTTAACTGTGCTTCTGGGAGTTGTTCAGTGTCACAGAGGTCTTATCTTCTCGTCTTGTTTAAATACAACAATAGCTGACAGTGACAGATTATAAGTGATGCATGGCTGCATATTCTGCCCGAATGGAACACTTTAAATGTCAGTTTGGATCAGCACCTTTTTGCCCTTTTTTTTTTTTAAATGGCAACAGGACACACTGCAGGGCAATGTGCAAACATACAATTGTTATATTTCTGTTTTTGTGTCCTGACAAAGGTATGTTGAACCAATAAACTAAATCTGTCATGTAAAGTGAAAGAAATCTAATAAAAGGGATAATCCGTTTTTTGGAGAATCTGACTATTTTCTTGCCTATGGGAACTCACTCCTGTGTTTGTCCTTCTTGTAGCTCAGTTACTGAATGTGTCTGGGATCAGGCAACGCTGTATCCTAGAAATGACATTGCTATACAACTAAACTGCAACAGCAAATACGTTTTGTAGGAAACATAGTCAATAGCTGGTTTATGTTGAAAGACAACAGATTTTTTGAATGAAAGAGGTGCTACATTTATTACCAGCAGCAGAGACGCGCAGAGGTGTTTGGGGTGGATGGCGGGCATACAAAGCAGAGGATCGTCACTTTTTAAAAAATTTTGCTAAACAACGACCTCACGAATGCATGTAAAACACCTACAATTACGTTATCATGTGGACTGAGTGTCTCACTTGGTGAGATGTTTGATATAATCTAATTTCTTTAAGAAAAAAAAAAAAAAAAAAAAAAAAGTGAAATAAAAAGTCCTCCAAGCTGAACTACAATGTAGCTCTATATCAATGGCAGCAGCTGCTGGATGGACCTTGGGAAACTTGAAGGAGATGCTGAAGGAAACAACTCTTCAGGTGGGAATTTGTACATAAAAATGATGTTTATTAAAAAAATGTTAATGAAACTGTTGCAAAGTCACACCCCTGGAAGTTCACCAAAAACAAGTTAAAACTGGAGGAGGAGGAGGAGGAGGAGGAGGAGGAGGGGGCAAAGAAGAAAAAAAAAAAAAAAAAACGAGGAAAAATGAACCTCACAGCAAGCTGCCGCCTACTCTTTTCAACCGAAACTGGCATTTTACCATCTCAGCCTCACCTAGAACCTACCATCTGCTCTGGCAAGAGTAGGGTGAGCTAGACAGGTACTAAGAATACAAAATGATAAAAACAAACAATACAAAAAAAAAAAAAAAAAAGATGTATTAACTGCTGAAATCACTGTTTACCTATGGGCACAACAATGAATGCACCAACTTTAAAAGAATTTCACTTACTAAAGAACAATTTTACCCTTTTTCACTAGTTGGCAGTACCCTATTAGTCACCAGCAATGACACACACCTGTTTTCAATATCACCGACTGAGCCGATGATCCACTTCTACATCACAAAGATGTAGATCATCATCATACATCACTACAATGAGGCTGTCCCCTTTTAACAGATCGTAACAAATAAACCCACACGACTGAACTGGACTCTGATTGTACATTAATACGTTCACGCACACAGAAACACACACACACACACACACACACACACACGGTCACAAATGTTGATGTTGAAAAACAGGGCCTAGTGAAAAAGGGGAAGGACGTGGCCTTTTCACAGACAAATTACAGTGTGTGGTTTTTTCATTTCCTTCCAAAATAACGCATTCTAGTGTTTCACGTTGTGTTGTCTTGTCGACAGGGGCAAAATGCATTAAGGTAAAAAAGAGACTTTGTTAAGGTTAGGAAAAGAGGGCAATCACGGTTAAAGAAACAACATCGACTGCCAGGAGGAAATGGGATACAAACAGCAGACTCCTGTCAAAGTCAAATACTTTATTCACTCAGTTGGACATGCTCTGCTTGCTCATATCACCATCATATATTTCTTACATTAAGCCACACCAGGGATTTTTAAGTATAAAAAAATCATCCATTGGCTGACACTCTAACTGGCTGCAACCGAGCACCAACATCTCAATGTAGGTGAAACGAGAGCTCAGCGGCCAAAGCTACTGCTATTTATGGTTTAGTCCTGTATGGATTCAGAGCTCAGCAGAGGTCATTGTCTTGGGCATCCAAGGCAGACCTTCCCCTCAGGCTGTGTACAAATCCCGTAACCTCAACTACAGCATCAACCTAAACTTTAACCATCTATAACTGTCAAACATTTGACGGGTAGATGTAGTCGGGGGCAGACGCAGCCTGGGAGAAAATCTGCCTGGAAAGCTCAGCTCAGGGGAAAACAACAACAAGAGGAGCAACAAAAATGGTGCTTGCCGAGGTAGGTGTCAGGGGTCAAGCGCGAAAGATCTGCGTTACGTGCTGCCATCGGAGTGTAAGAGCTTGAAATACGAAATAAAAGAAAAAAGAGAACAAAAGACATGACATGACACGTCGATACTGATGTGGCCCCTTCGAGACAGGACATTTTGAGGATTGACAAATGAGTGTTGAATTTAGGTAAGGTAACTCATTTTCTGTTGGATAGGTACCTAATTAAAACAAATTTTAACCACAAACAATTTTATTAATTTTTAGATCTAGATTTTTCTTAGATTTTTAGATTTAGAGGGCAAGGAAAAAAAACTTAGTGCATGGTGAGATTACATAATATTCATTTATTTCTGACCACGTAGGTATTCCGGCCCCCCAAGCCTGGGATTTGTGTCTCGATATCTTTACTACAGGCACCCACATGCCTACGAACACTTGTCTATTTGTGGCAGAATCAAAACCCTCACACAATGCGTTTGTTTTTTTTTAGTCTTCTCCTCTGGAACACAAAACAATCCGGACAGTCATTGTTAGCACAAATAGCTAAAACATAAAACAGGCATTTTCCTTCAGCTACCAGGCTAGAAAATCCTTCCCACTTCCACATCTCATCTCTTTTTATTGCTTCCAACTGCGGGCACACAATGAACCCGAGCTCAAACCACACAGGAAGATCAGCAAGGGCTAATTCTGCCTCTGTATTGGACAACTCCATTAACCATAATCCCCTTTGGCACGCCAGAGGTGAATCCAACACACGGTTGCTATTGAGGAGGACTTAGGCTTCACGACGAGGTTTTTGCAGTGCGATGTCAGGAGAGGAGAGGGGACAGGAAGTTGTTGGTGCATTTTGAAAGAGGTGGAGAGGAAGGAGGAGGATGTCAGCTGGAAAGAAAAGATTCTTGAATTAAAAATGTGACTTAGCACCTCCATGAAATGAAGACTTTAAAAGATACATTCTTAATGTCCCAATGCAGAACTTATCCAGCCATTTACACTTGGGCACACTCATCCAGATACTTGAAGAGTTTACAATGAACATGCAAAATTATGCATGAAAGCATAATGTCAGCTTAATATTCCAAAAGTTACTTTGAAGAATATTTCAAAGCAGGGGAAGATTTCCAAAAAGGTCTGAACATTAAGGGAAAATCTCACTGCTATTTTTTGCTCAGATCTGAGAGATGTCAGAGGATTTTTCATCCCTATCCCTCAAGATTTTGTTCCTATAAATTTATGTATGTATAAATCTGCAACTATGGCTGAACAGCTGTCCTCGGGCAAACATAGGCCAAAGGCGACGTCACCATTTCTCAATCATGTATTAAATCCACGGTGTAGTTATTAGTCTCAGAAAAAAACTTACAGCAAACTGATACACTTTAAAAAACAAGACTTTTTTTAAGCCTCAATTATGGAGCAAATAGAAGATATTATACATATAATACACTTATGTTTGTTTATAGTAAAAAATACATAAAAATCCTTCAGTGTAATTCTATCAAACAACAAGTAATGATAAATCTTGTTTTTACAGTTTCTTATTCTATGCACCACAGGTTGCAGCTGAACGTTGTTTAGCCTGAAGCAGGCATCTGTTCTTCAGTCTAACTGAGCCAATTTAGACAGCAAAAAGGCAGTTCATCTGCTGGTGATTCATCTTAATGTCTCCATAACAACTGTGGTATTTATGTAATGCTTTAATTGTCGAGTGTTCAATATAAACAGGCTTTTATAATTTGGTCTTTAAGCCTGAGTGTATAACAGTGTAACTGGGACATCTTGCCTATATTTAACTTTTAATTCTTTTTTTTTTTTTTAAAGATTGGTTCATCTGCTGAATCCTTGCCAGACGTTTTCTCTACACAAAGCTCCCAGTCTGCCAATTCCAAAAATGAACTTAGAAAAACAATTCACACAGGTTTGATGATGTGAAACTTGGCATCTACAAGCAGATATTTATATTGATTTACTGGTTTGTTTAAATGACTGACTTCAACGTTTCATAAAAAAACGTGGCAGTCACATTTAAATTCTGTTCCAGTCAGTCATTAGCTTGTTTTTTAGGTCTTCCATGGTTTATTTAGATCATTGCATGGCTAAGAATGATAAATGCACATGACACACTTTTCTCTCTGAAAAACAAAAATGACTAGACTAGATCGTGGCAACTGTTAAAAAAACTGACACTAAAATTAAGTAATCTTTTCAACAGCAATGTGAAGTGTACAATGTGAGATGTTTTTAGTTGTAAGATATTGCTCCATTGTTTGCTAGAGCAGCATTAACCGATTTTTGACCAGTAGTGGGAAAACACAACATCGTAAAACCTGACGGAAAGATATCACTAGCTTATAAAGCTGCGACGGCTAACGTGTTAGCCAAAAGTTTCCTGTCATTCAGCAGGCAGGAGCATAATTAGCTTTCGTATAGAGTTGGGTTTCTGTCCACCTGACAAATTTAAGTCCAATATTCACCCACCTTTTCGCTCCGGTTTGGGCTTCACCAAGTCCTCCTGCTAAATGTTGAACTTTCTTCACCAGCGAGCTGTCGACGTCCGCTCGCTGGTGCTGTGTATGTAGTGTACAGAGAAGTTTAGGATGTATGAGGGATGGTTTTCTGACCAACAAGTTCCTTGGGGGGGGGTCACTGTACAGTAATATGCAGGCTATAAAATGGTAATGGAGTTGGATGTTAGCACAACATGCGTATGTTTATACTGCAAGCGTGATTTTGGCTGTGTTACCGACCCACTTGTATCACTACAGTAATTTATTCAGTATGAATTTTTGAATTTATTTATTGTCAGCTTCGGGTTTTACATGGAGAGAGCAATAATGATAACCACATCATTGGAGGAGAGCAAGGTTTTTTTCCTTTGGAGATATTATGGCTACATCGTGCTCTGGTATGTACGGGGGATACTGTCAGTGGTGAAATGAATATCTCTGCCTCTTGCATGATGGATTTCTCACTGTATGTTGTTGAATATTGGAAGGTGTTAGGACTAGAGTAAGCCCTTCTCTGTCTTTAAGTGGATGGATTTTGATTTGTACCACTCTAAATGGCTATCAGGGCAATGAATACATCACACACACATGTCAAAAAGGCCTTTATTACACTTTAAAAGAGGCATATCAGCATATCAGTTATAACACACACTGTGCTCAGTACCGACAAAATACGTGCACGGAGACTCCAATTGTGCAGCTGCTGACAGAGCTCCACAATGAGTTAGATGAGGGGGAACCCACTGCTGCTTGATAACATCGGCCGGCAGAAAAGCCTCATTGTCGGCTCCAAAGGAAAGGCCACAATGATTTCAGTAGCAAGCTCACACACTCTCGCTCCGCCCCGTCCTCCACCGTTCTCCACGAACGGCTTTATCTCATGGTGAGTGCGAAAGCTGATTAAACATTTTCGTCCTGCGGTTCAGCCCTCTTCCTCTCAAAAAAAAAAAAAAAAAAAAAGACAGACAGGAGGGTAATTGAAGTTTCACCTTAGTTTCATCCACTGTGGAGTTTCACATACTGGGGCTAGAAGGTCATTGTCCCTGGCAGCTTCCATTTTCACATTTTTTGGCCTGACTTGTACAGCGTCGACTACTGATGACAAAAAACAAGATGTGATGATGTGTTGTTTTATTCGTGTCCTCCGAGCAGATTTCTTGTTAAAGTGCGAAGGCTTTCTCTTCAGGGAAGGCAAGAGGGTCTTTCACACTTCTTAGTGGGGCAAATACTTGTCAAACGGGGATTGAAGATTTGAACCTGGGTCCTTCCAGCTGAAGAACCATCTCCGCTCTGACCACACCACGCTGCCTCTTAAAAAAAACCCAGTAGATACTCAACTATTTGTGTCAAAGTGGTTTTAAGAGAAGTAATTAAATTGACTCCAGGGGACCAGCATTACAAAGCCATAAATTTGACCTCATATTGCCAAACTTCCAGTATCTGTTCTCCACAAGAATTACCTTTGTACCCCCCCGTGGACATTCCTACTCTCAAGTCAAGCTCCTCTCTCTGAATGCCCTAATGAAGAAGCATCTTTTTAACTTTGCAGCTAACAGTGTAAATAAATAAATAGCACATACAACTGAGTTTTCTTCGATTTTATTAGCCATAGGGGATTCAAATGTACGATTTAGTCTCTGAAGCAGAAAATGGTGGTCATGCTTCCATGATGCTGGATGAATGTGTTGTGAATGCTGACTGGACTAGAAATGCTGCTGCTGGTTTGTATATTGCTGAACATTGTGACACAAAAAATGTTCCCACAAAGGCTGAACTAATCCTAAGCGCCTTTGTTTGACACTGTCCTCTTGTAAATAAAACGACCCATAGGTCCTCTGTACAAGCATCTTAATAAGACCCATAGTTGCATTTTTATTGTTAGGTGACATATGTCGGCCATAGTAATTATAACCGGCAAAAAGGAGTAAGTGCGGTGACATAGTGTAAGAGCGAGTCCGCCTTAGGAGGAGGGTTGGGGTATTGCTGCGATGACACAATGCCTTTTGCAGCAGGTTGACAAAGCAGGGTGACCTCTTCTGTTTGAGAGGTCATTCCATCCAGAATGTGCACCTCAAAGGCCCTGAAAAAAAAAAAAAAAAATCATTTTTCATCAGATTGTTACTATGAGCGACGGGGTCCGACAAGAACACACAGTTTTTCTGCCAGAGTTAGAACAGTCTTTATTATTTCACGTGTGCGATATCTTTATTTGTGCTTTCAATCTTGTCTTTATCACTGGTTTGCATTGGGCGAGACAGAATACAGGAGTGGGCTGGAAATAAGTTATTCACGTCAGTCGCGTATTTCCATTAACCAATCACGGCCAAGCAACATTCAAATCAAAAAACGATGACAGTATTTCTGACAGACTAACGGCTCGAGAAATGTTTGTTGCCGTATTAAACTGAACTTCCTGTTACCACCAGTAACCACAGGTTACTGGATTGGAACTTAAATCTTGTGCAAACACTTTCTTAATCACACGAAATCCACCTACTCATTTATTGCTCCGCTCTAAGTACGGTGCTTTAAAAGTAGTCCACTCTTCAGCCCTATCTGGAGCTTTCAAGCACAGTTTCAAAGGTCTTCTTCAGCAGATGGAGGTTACTAACTTGAGATAAGAACATGCTGAGATCCATCCATTAAACTGCTGTTGAAGGCTTGGGAAAAAAATTGTAAAAAAACACTGAATTACAACCTTTTTAATTTGTCAAACTAGTGTAATTATTACAAACGATATCAAAAAAATAATTATATGTTATAAATGCATGTGAAGGTAAATATCCTGCATGCACAGAAAAGTCCCAAAAAAAGTCCTTCACATTGTTGGTGGGTTTATCTTATAGCACGCTTTGCACGAGTTCTGACGCCATTCTAAATGTGTTATGTTTAACAGCGAGCCAAGGGGTCAAACCGCCATTTTGGAGGTGTTGTAATATTTTTGGAATAAAAGGAAATATATATTTAAAAATACAAATGATGCTTTTTTTTGTTAATGAGCTCAATGAAATGCTGAAAAAGCTCATTTGGCTATCTCACCTCTGCTCTTATTTCAGTCAGTGTCAACCAGCTCCTCCAGCACATCTGCTCCAGGACCTCTGATCTCACCCTGCTATATCCGCCGCTGATGTGCACAGCCAGAGCAGATGGCGTGTGTGCACTCACAAACACACACACACACACACACACGCACACACACACACACACACACATAGACATTGACATGAAAACTTACTTACCTGAAACACACTGACCCTTGTTTGTTTTTCTCTTTTAAAAGGTTCAGCTGGGATGGAGCTCGGAGTACGGTGAACTGGACAAATAGTGTGGCGGGGTGAGATTAATCAGTCCCCAGTGTTGCGCTGCAGGTTACACAGGGGGATGAGGCCATTTTTAATGCCTTATTAGGTTCGATGCTTGAAGTGATGACCTGGCTCGCCCATACTGTTCCTTTAGAGGTGAGGCTTAATGTACATGACACCAACAATAGTTCAAGGCCAATCGTATATGCAATGCTTGCACCATGGGAGATTTGGGAGATGGATGTGTGAATTTTGCAGTGAGGTTATGTCCAAGCAAAGGTGCATCATGTGGGGCAGAGCTGTATATATGTCTCATGTGTCCGTTTTGATTTTACATGGACAAAACACATAGCTCACTTCCTGCTTCTGGATGTTTGCTTCCAACTTTGTTATTGCATTGCAGTCATACTCTGTTGCACAGGTGTAATTAAAACACAGGTTCTACATGTCACATATACTGAAGAACTAATCAGCTTCCTGGAAAAAATAACTATAATGGCCTTGCTGTATTTGACGGTGTTGATCTAAAATCAATAATTTGGCTGTCGCTAACTACCGTTGCACCAAAAAGAAAACACGACAGAGAAAGGCTTCTAAATATGATTGAGGTGTCAGAGTGCTACAGCTGGTGGCTGAGAGACGCTGCACGCACCCATTTCCTAGAAGCGTGGTCTGCGGCAAGGTTCCTTCCTGACCAGCGAGGTAAGTGACTGAATGGGGCTGCTGGTGGTGGTGCCTGCAGATGGAGAGTGGGTGGAGCGTGATTTATTGTGAAGGGACAGAGTGGGTGGGATGGCGGGGAGGGGGCTGTGCGAGAAAGCGCAGACGTAAAACTCAGCTGCTACAGGAGCAGGTGTGCAGCTTGACTGAAACAATGCACTAGTGTTAAATGGAGAAACAGTTGATTAAATATACATCAAAGCGTGATGGCATCCATTCAGGTTGTGTGTTTGCGTGTGTTTACATGTGTAGTTCTTAATCATGTACAACTTCGGTAAGCTTTGGTTTATTAAAACCGTTACACCAGGAATACATGAAAAATGTATGGTAGGATCAAAATGACTGTTTATGTGTGTAATGTATGTGTAACTGTGTGTAGTTGACAATACATGCGACTCACAGTGTGTTCGTGTGAGTGTTTGGACACGCTGACTGTACAGTACTTGCATATACCTGTGAATGCAGGCATTTCCGTAGATGCAATATGCTAAGCTCTACATATAGCTTCGGCGAGGCAGTCTGATCGCGCAAGGACACTTTGCCAAGTGGGCGAATCTTGACATGTGAATCCAGCCTTACCGCTGTCAGTCTTGGGGGATTTCTGAAAAACCCCAGATCGCGTTCAATGTCAACATTTTATTTTTATGTCCAACGCCAACGTACAGGTACATGGTAAAGAAAAATCGGGGGAAAATCGTGGTTACGGTTAATAAAAAGGCAAAAATGCAGGTCTGCGTTGGGATGCAAACCCACTGAGCTGGTCTCTTGCTAGAAAGTCAAGGGTACACTGCTTGGCACACTGGCAATGAAAATTTGTATTGGACGTAAATCATGAGGTGTGGATTTGTCCAATACGGATGTAATTTTCCAAAGATATGAAGATTCTGAAACTCGGCAGTGTGGAGAGAATCTTGTTTTCTTCAAAGCCAAAATTTCAAATCACAATTTGAAAAATGTAAAAGACAGCTTTGATTAATCAAATTAAAACCAAATCCAAACAATATTCTACATACAAGCGGTTGTGGCACCACATAAATAAGAGTTGCTGAAACACGTGGTTATGTTCCAAAATTTTCAGGTTAGTATGCGACATAAATTCTTGTCTTTGCCTATAAATAACAAATGAATATCATATAATATACGCTCAAAGAAGACAAGTTTGAAGGAACCTCAATTATCAGACCTTTTCCGGAATTTTTTTTAAATTTGCAAACTTTACGTCAGAGCTCAGAGTGAACAGCACTCTGGCCCACACACTTCACTGTGGCTCACAATGCAACTGGAAGGCTAAAGATGAAAACCCTTCATGGTCACTCTCGTCCAATTAGGCGAGAAGCTTTATGCTCGGTGACATGCAGAGTACAGTAGGCGAGTGACAGCGCTGTAACGCCTAACAGGAGGGACATCTGGCTTCCTCTCTCTCTTTCTCACTTTGAGTCTCTGTTGCTTTCTCTGTTGCTCGCTTGGTCTTTATCTGCCTCTCCAACGCCTTACATCTCACTCCGTAGTTAGCAATATCAGTGCTTTACTGATCATGCTGTCATCTTTTCCATATCACCACTTCTCAAAACCAAAATCTATGTGTTTTCCCGCCTCTTCGTTTACAATTTTGTCTGGAATTCCAAACATTTCTCTACCTTTTCACACACAAATCACCGCATTATATCCCGTAATGTAAAATACTGCTGCGGCGCTCCAACTGAGGCCCTGTAGATTTGACCTTTGCGCTCAGATGAAATTGTTGTACTCGTCGTGACTTGAACACATAACCTTGCTTCCCAGCAGCAGCAGGTGCTATAGGCGCTCCGTTCAGAGACTCATCATCAATGTCCCAAACCTTTCACCGTGTCCGCCTTGACCTGGCAGTAAAGAGGGGGCAATGATATCCAAACAGTGAACACCTTGTCGATCTAATGCATGACCTCTGGATAACGAAGTCCTTACAGTCTTGTGTCAGCCTCTTTTTTCTCTGTCACCACCTTGTTCTTTCTTTCTTTCATCGCCTCTTTTCTCTCTCCTTGTTACTTTCTCCCCTCGTCCTGTTTTCCCAGCGCTCACCTCGTTTTTTTATGGGTGCCCGGATGAACCCAAAACCCCAGGCAGGCAAAGCAGCCTGACCACGGAGCTGCTCGGCAGAGGAAAGAAACTGCAAAGCTGCACTAATAACATACCCCTGAATATTTTAGAGACAATTTATTTTTAATCCGCCGGCTGGAAATCAGAGTGATTCAGTTCCATATTGTGGCCCCTGGGGGTGTTTCGTTGCTCATACTTTTTTAATGACCACAATTCTGTCCATCCAGAGGGAGGGAAGGAGCTGGGGCTCAGTATAGCAGCCTGTAACTCTGAAGGTAAAGGACATGAAAAGCCAGCTGGGAGTTTGATTCAAGATGAGATTCTGCCTTTTGGAAAAAACAAAACAAAAAAACCAAAAAACTGTACCTAGAAACTGGAATTCAAACAAAGGGCACTTTTACCAATAAGAGCACTATAGGTAACATATATGTCTTTGTTTGACAAAATAGTAACAATTGGATGTCATGTAATGCACATATATAATTGGAGGAGCAACAGAATTCATGCTGGATAAAGCCTGGCAGCTTGCTTCATGGCAATTATTGGCATGCATTATAACTGTATCGAGGGGTTGAAGCTGCACAAAGGTTCATACAGATTACATCAAATTACATCAGAAACACTGTTCAAGACTATCTTAGTGGCCTCAAGGTCTAAGAGGACTCCCATGTATTAACATCATTCCGAGTCCAACCGAGGACATGTTGTCTTTTCTCTCCTATATTAAAGGCACACAAAGGCAAATGAGGCCTTATGCGAGGGAGAAAAAAAACAACAGTAAAGAAACGTCCATATACATGACGGTATATCGGTTGTGCCGAGAAAGCAGGTTGCTGGTCTGTCTGGCTTTAAGTGCATCATTCATTGCTGAGCTTCACAAAGCACTCTCATTTTATTCATCAAAATTTAATTGAGTTAACACAAATGCTCCACTTCATCGATGTGTGACCATGTTTGGCATCATTCGAGACTCGTGCCTCATTTAAGATTTGTTTTGATTGGCACTTGGAGTCACAGTTTCCTAACCCATTTTATTTTGTCAAGGAGCTCGGAGTTTTACAAGGGGCATTATCGAAGATTGTACTACTAAATTAGGGCCATCGGGACTTGCTTTCCCAACCAAAGCGGCTCTGATACTTTCCCAGGGGAAATGAAGAAATAGGCAACAGACAGATTGACAAAAGCACAGCTTGGGGATGGAATTAAATATTCTGCTCTGCCACTGAGATCATCTTTACATGTATTCATATTCTTGCAATGTGCATTCAGGAGGGAGTAGTATATACTGCAAACACAATGATACTAAGAGACACCTACATTGTGCACCACTACTTCAGTGAACACCGTGATTAAACCAATACATTTAAATGTATTTAAAAAAAACAATAAACACACACACAAACGCACTCACAAAAAAAAACGATCATGGCTGGAATCATTAAGGCCAGCACTAATGATACTGATGTTCATTTTGTAACCTAAATCTGTGCAGTAAGTCAAGAGGAGCCCCTTCGAGAGTAAGTGGATAGACATATCAAGGACGGTTGGGTAGTTGCCCCTCGGGGATAATGGGTCACACGATGCATTTCAAACGCAATTATTTGAACTGACCCCGAAGATAGAGAGGGGACTCTTCGCTGGCATTAATGTCATACCTAGTACAATGAAACAAATTTGAAAAAAAAAAAAAAAAGTCTGAGTAGTGTAATCTAGGTTACTAAATAACGACTCTGGTCAAATAGCTTTATAATGTTGTCTTCACAGATGGCTTACAAACAAATATTTTCATGTTGTCAGAACTAGCGACTTTGCTATACTGTGTTGCGATTTCCCATCTCCATTTATATTTTTGAGGAGCTGGAAAAGCTTTATCTAATAATTTGATGAGTTAAGCACCGAGGTATTTTGCATGTGACTGAAAACATTACCATAAACTGAGTGCCAGCGAAAAAGCTGGCATGGACATGGACAGAGTGCAAATAATTGGAAAAATTTTACTTTTGACTTCTCAACTCTAAGGTGTTCTTTATTCCCCCCAAACTAATCTTATTAACAGTGGAGCCTTTGAATTTAAAAAAACAAAACAGAAATTGGTATATTATATTTATCCTCACCTTACCTCCCTTACGATGTATGAACTACAAAATGGTCCAAGTGTCTGTAACTATGCAGAGATCAGGATTTTCAGATCTCCCATGACCTGAGGGATGTACAGGCAGACTGTTCACAAACCCTCCCCCCATCACTGCAATAGTACTTTTCCTTTTCTCTTTGACATGTTCTAAATGTAGACTGCCTACTTACCAATGAGTACTGGAATATTTTTTTTTCCTTTTTTTTCTGGAAAGCACTGTTTACAGCGCTCGTGTAGTAATTGTACTAGGAGCAGCTGTTTGAAAGAAACTGTTTAGCTGACACCCTTATGCAGAGTAACCCACGTTAAATGCTCCGATTCTTAGGTCACAAACATCAGAAGCAGTCAAACAATGCAAGGGCACGAACCAGGGCTATGCGAGAACGCAACCCTGGTTCGTACACGGCTATGTACGCACATGTCCTTCATAATGGAGGTTTGGTGAAGAGGTACAAGGTTAGAATCAGCAGCAACAACAACAAATAAAAGGCAGGAAGAAAAGAAAGTGTTTTTTAATCATGCAAGTTGTGAGTATATTCAGATGATACAGAACACAGCCTATTATTCCTGTTACAGCCCTTGATTGGGGTGCAGTGAGTGGTTGTTTGTTTTTTGGTTGTTTGAGGATTCAAATGCTGATTGAAATCCTTTTAATTTTATTAATTTTATCTTAAATTATTTAATTTAAAATATAAATAAACTGTCATTATTATTATTATGATGCTACATTTGTTTATTTTCATCAATGCTAAGTGTAGAGAAGAAAGGATTTGCAATCAGGGTTTTTTTTTTTTTGACATTTCATTTCTGCAGCTCAAGTGTAATTTAGTGGAACACGTTCATCAGATCTCTTTTCTTTTTATTATTTTGAGATTGAAAAGTCACTTTTTTTTTCCTATAACCTGGATCATGATTTTTTTTTTTTCTAGTTTGGGCCATAACTAACAACATTCCTTTTGTATCTTAACATTCAGTTGGTACTTCCATTACACAGGACGGAGGCTCCAATAATGAAGATGAGAGCTGCTATATGGGCAATATTCCAGATGTCCTGACTGGCCAAGTGTAATATTTATACATGCTTTTGACATGGAAGTTACTGTCAAAGATCACAGTTAATTCTCAATATTAATACATTTATCCTTTAATAGAGGAAACCCAGAATGTATTTTTAATTAACTGGCAGTGTCCTCACTCCTGTTAAACATATGGCAGAGGAAAGAGGTCCAGTCATGGGCTGCCTGTCAATAGACGCCCTTTGTCTGTCAGAGGGCTCCTACCTTTTTCCTAAAAGTGGTGTAAAATATTAGCTAACTGTAACCCTGACACCTTTGTTATGATGGGTTATGAGTTTCTGTGTTCCCTCTGCCCCTTTCCTAAACAATATTCAAACCCGTTCCTGTCCTTACATGACCCTACATGTACTCTGTCCTGGTCTGCAGGACAACAATCTCTTAAATACAGCCAATCAATATTATTTCTGGAAAGAGCATTAGCACATTTTAATTACATGACACTTGATATCACATCCCATGAACAGGTTTAGTTCCCCATGCTTAACATTGAACCAGGTAGTCTTATGGACCACATCACACACTCACAAATTCACTGTTAATAGTTTAGTTTGGTCAAACCAGAGATTTAAAAATCTGTTGCATATCTAAGTTTGATAATTATTTAAGTTAGTTAAGTGTGGATGGTATTCACAAGATCAAAATGTCTCTCTTTTATTCCACTTTGTAGGTAGAAAATAGCAAAATTTCAAATTATCCCATTGTACTAATGTATGCAGATATTTCATTCTTACAATTAATGGCACAAAGGATATGTTGGGATTAAAGCCTTTCCTAAATGACATACACTTTAAATCTGTTGATAAAGGTTGAACCCGACCAGGCCGATGGATACAGAAGAGTAGAGGACCAGGAATTGCACCTTGAGGGGCGCCAGAGAAAATAGTGTGATGCTAAATGATTGCTGAGTGTTTACAGTAACACGCTGCCTGACCGTAACTTGCATAGGATTCAAACTCTGTTAAAGCATTCAAGCGAAGCTAGAGAGACCCACGATTGCAAAGGGATATACTGTTGGCTAACTTATGTGTGTAGATGTACAAACAATAAGTGAATTCATGCAATTAGAGCACTAACCATGCTGATGCATGGATGAATGCATGTTAAATTTACTGCAAATGTGCACAAATAAAAAAAAAATGTTTCTATACCCAGCTGCTTTTCCATCAAGGAATAAGGTTTTAATTTTTCATTGTGGCAAAAAAATGACTCTCACTGAGTCTTTTAGCTCAATCCTTTATGGACGCTGAAGCAGATTACTCAAATCTAAATCAGGTGTGTATTGCTACTGTCCTTATTGGTGTGGCCAGATATTTTTAATGTATAACCATTATTAAGCCAGTGTTTTGAGACACCTTAGTGCGCATATTTCAAGGGAGTTTAGACTTTAATGCAAACAATGTGAAAAGCATATTTTAAGCATGACTTTGTTCTCCTGGGTTAAATTATTAACACACAACTACAATGGGTGCTCTTAGTCTGGACAACAGTTTACATTATTAATAAGATTAACCATACCTGCCCATCATCGCAAAAACATTGGACCTTTAATTGAATACAGGAACATTGCAGCATTAAGCAAATTTGCCAGCACAGCGACAATAACTCCCACTACGCTGGGAGGATGACAAAAGCTGTTAAGGTTTGAATCTTGAGTCTTAAATTGCTATGTGTGCATGTAGCCACCAGGAGAAACTGCAGAAAGTGTAATAATATGGCAGTATTTTTATTTTAATGTCCTCACATTAATAGTGTTTTATTGTAATGTTTTTTTGTAATTTTCTCAGCAATTTTTCACATTAATTTCTCCTTTGATATCACTGACAGAGATAATTAATCATATGAAAGGGGATTTATAATTGATCGGATCTTATATTTATATATAATTATTTCAATATAATGGCATCATTTATTTGTTTTATATATAATTCTTCTGAGGCTATAACATTGTTAATTTACTAATTAATTTAGTTATCGCTGAACAGCACTTTAAAAACTATCAAATGAAACTCCCAAACAGTGTTTTGTTACTCCCTCATGATTTTCTGTCTGTGTCTCAGCCAAAAAAAGAATGAAAAACATGTCTTGCACTTTTTCAATTTCAGCAGTTTAATAATGCATTAGAGTGATTCCCATTTGAAATGTGAGGAGTGCATGGATTGGACTCCGAATTACTAGTGTGTTTCCATCTTCCCCTCTCTCTCTGAACCACACTGAAGGCTTCAGTGTGAGTTCAATATGAGGGTCTTCCTTCCCTAAATGCCGTGGGCAATCTTTGTTCATTCAACTGTGTAACAACAGAGGTGATTGCAGAGACTACCAGGGATCTATGGCGGAGGGGAAAAGAACACAAAAATTCAATAATGCAGAAAATGCTAATGTCTTACCTTTCCCTCTGGGCTGTTGGTGCTAGGTGTTATTATTCATTCAACTAGCCTGGTAATGACAGAGAGATACTCATTAGGTGAAGATAAAGTTTGTTTTAAAGAGCGGGTTATTACAGTTGCTGCCTGACAGTGAGTTCTGAAGGGTAGGTGAGATGCTGAGAATTCATTCTTCGTAGTTTGTGCATTAGCTCGTGTTCATTGTTGTTAAAAGGTTACATTCAAAGACCTCTCGCC
This sequence comes from Xiphias gladius, assembly GCF_016859285.1. Lineage (NCBI taxonomy): Eukaryota > Metazoa > Chordata > Actinopteri > Istiophoriformes > Xiphiidae > Xiphias > Xiphias gladius. Next base: position 6,862,429 of record NC_053422.1, read on the forward strand.
GGATGGGCAGTACATAACTTCACTCACCATTTTGTTTAGTGGGTGGTGACACTATAGGTCAGTTGAATACCTTAGATGTCAAGTATTTGTTTGGGCATTGGTACGCTGGTTGTGGGTTGGCTGATGGTTGGATCATTTTTAGTCACTGCTAAAATGTTTGTTGGTTGTTAGTCCAAGTTGGTGGCGGCAGCTGCCTATCATGGGTACGGATGATTGTCTCTCTCCCTGGCCCTGCCCGCTCAGTCCCATTCAGCCCATGGACTTTACATTGGGATGATGTCATGTACATGAAAATAACACTTACAGCTCCTTAAATAAGTCATTATACAACAGTAATTAATTACTGCACTCATTTGCAGGTTAGGCGTTCTCTCAACATTTTCAGAGAGGTCTCTTTTGTAATGGTTGCCTATAGTGAAAATGCTTTTTTGGCTTAGGGGGATTTTTTTGTTGCAGTACCGCGGTTGGCAACTGAGGCACATGAGTAGCAAGGCTGACTAATTGCAGAGTATGTAACTCTCTTAATACATCCACGGTAGCTACTCCATAGCCTATGCTGGAACTAACAGTTCCACAAAACTATTACTACACTCCAGGCCTGGAGCAACTACAAAGATAACGTGGAGACCAAAAATACTGTGCACAGCTTGGGCCACTTGTGTTTTCTTTTCTGATTCCAATATAATATGATGTAGCAAAGCTTTTTCCACTGCAAACCTTCAGCTTACAGCTCTTATCACAAATTGGACTAAATGATGTAAACACAAGAAGCTGAGTTATTATTTTTGCACAGCGGTACTGTCTCCTTTGTAGCAGTGGGACCAGGCAAAGCTTCCCATTATCGCTCTGTATTGAGAAGTGAATGAGAGAATGTATATACAGCCCTTTTGGCTTATGTAATTGATAATGTCAAGTGTTGCAGTGGTGCAATCATCGGGTGAAATCTGATGCCGAACTTTAATTCACTTCGTATGTCAGAAGCATCTATGGCCAGACCACTACACATCTTGAAGCAGAAGCATAAACCCACCTTTTATTGTTGCATATGGGACATCTGCTGAGTGCGGGGGGAATGTTTGCAGGTGAAGAGGTCAGTTATCTGTTGACTTGATCACATGAGTTAAGAGTGACTGGTTTATTGTTGATGCTTCTATCTGTTCAAAACTAGAGAGAGGTAATGTGTTGTCTCCGGGCTGGTTGTGAATTTTGTCGGTTTGTGGCAGAGTGTGGGGAGATACAGACAGAGACAGAGAGGGGAGACAAGTCTAGGGCTGAGATAAATGGAGGTGCTGGGCTAGATCGGGAATAAAGCGGTGGGTGGGGGCGTTGGCGTGGGTTTCCATTTAGAAACAGAAGACTGCTGAGGAGCACCTGTCGTTACAATCTGTCCGTCTCCACAGTGTAACTCTGTAATTCTGCTCAGACAGGGGCTGCTTCAAAGATTTGGTTGTGGTATTTGGTTGAACTGTCTGATGTCAATTTGTATCTCTGCTTTTCTGTATCTCACAGCAACTGCATTTCTCCTTCGCACAAACACAACATCTCACTCTCTCTCTCCCTCTCTCTCTATAGCATCTGTACAGGCTCTATTTTCTTATGTAGCACAACAAGGGTATGTGTGTACGTCTCACCATTTCTTGATAATCAATGGGGTGACATTCCAGCAAGGGATATCTACTGTTATGTGTCATTTTCAAAGACAGGGCTGGGCACATTCACGAGGTCATTCATCCTTCCTTCACTCCTTTTTCTATACCTGAACTTATCCTGTTCTGGGTATGTTGCTGTGTCTTCAGCATTGTATTTGAAAAAAAGTAGATGGATGAAGTTTATCTGAAGCAATGAGCGTAAACATAATATTAATGGGAGTGGCCCCTGGGTCTCCTGGTTAATAGGTTCTGACATCTTGGCATGGGCTTGATAGATCAGGTGCTAAATAGACGAAGGCTGCAGGCATGGAAAGCCTTATTACAGCTTGACAGAGGAGAGTAGCGGCTGAGATCCATCACCCTCCGGGGAGCTGTGTACATGTGTGTGTTTGTAGATTTAGTGAGGGTGGCGTGTGAGGGGGACATCACTGGCAAACTGAAATCTACCGAGTGCCAAGCTTCACACAAGGTGAGGCTGTTTTTGCCCTCTGGACTGCTTTGAATATGCAGTGTGGGTGTTTGTATGTCTGTCAGTGAGAGGCTTCAAAGTCGAAACCCCAGGGACCGCAGCTCACAGGTATTTCAGTACCATTTGTACTGGAGATGGATTTGGATAGGTATCAAGAACTGAAAAATTTGAAATAATTTGACAGCATTTCCGATTGGGCCTACAGGGCATAACCTGGTCATACCATTCTTAAAATATTAAAGAATTAAATCTTGGACTAAAATTCATAAAACACAGAGGCAAAACACTTAATCAAGAATTGCTTCTGTCGCTTTCTTTGCACCTGACATTTGTTGTTTTTGTTTCGGACCTAGAAAACAATGATGAGCCAAATTGCTGCCTGTTTTTCCTTCTGGTCCTGTTCTGGTAGAGACCAGTATCTCATTCACTGGAAATCTTTGACGTTATTCTTCATCATTGATCACAAAAAGCTCATGAGGAGACGATCATGAGCATTATTAGCTGAGCCCGCAGTTGAGCTCGTGTGTCATGGATCGTGACAGAGAGGTGGAAACCGAATGGAAAAGAAACATCTTGTGCCATTAGAATATGGTAATAATTTTTAATGAGGAACTGGAAAAATACACAGACTCGGACACGAGCACGACACACTTTTGTTTTAATCTGTCTTTACTGTTTGATGTGATCACGTCCCTGCACTTACCTGCTGCCATGTATACATGTGTTACCATGGTTACCGAAAGATTTTGCATAATTACGTAGTCTGCCCAGAGAGGTTGCTTCAGATTAGCAGATGGATTTAATAGTAGCTTTTGAATTCATGCTAAAAGGTCTACTGCTCTACTTTCATAAAATCCTGCAGCTAGTCTGCTCTATACACCACAAATGTACCGCACTCGACTGGAACATGTGGACAGAGACCCCGTCACGTTTTCAGGCTATCGTGGCGGTGCAGCCGTTTGATCGCCACCAGACTTCACTTGACATCCTAAATGAATCAGACCAAGTACACACCCATTAGAGTTGTCATGGAACGGAACCAAACAGGTTACGTGTGAAAGCACCCTAAGTCTTTTTCTCAGGCCATAGCCATTCATTTGAATGCTAATGCCAAGCATTCTTATAAAAAAGTAAATGCTTGTCACTCATAATGACCAAACATGTCAACAAAAAGTTTTTTATACATGTAAACTCATAAAAAGTTAAAACACACTCTGAAAAATTCTTGATACTTGATAGCAGTGCTAACATGGCAGGCGTGCATGCGCAGCAAGCTGCCATCAACATCAAGCCCTCTACATGGAGAATAATAATGTCCCTATCTATAAATAAAGAGAGTTCTGCTTAGCACACAGCGTGAGGAGTAATGGTCTAGCTGGTAGTGGAGATCTGTCAGTATAGCGCATTCCTGGGACACAGCTGGAAGCTATGTTGGGTACTAGGCGGCCAAGCAGTGTGTGAGCCCATCCAAAAGGTCAAATATCTGGTTTTTCTGCAAGCTGATTTTTGTAAACCATGTTACCTACACCCACACCACCTACACCGGCCAATATTATAATGTATCCTGTTTAATTTTTTTTAGTGTGGAAGTGGGAATACTTGTCTTACTGCTCACTCTTTAAGGCACAGCAGAGGTTTGGTAAAAGACATATTTCCCGATTATAGCCGCTGTGGAGGCAGATATAATGTTATAAAAAGTGTCTTAAAAAATGTATTGACAGAATCTTGCAATGTATCATGTTGTCGCAAAGTGTACTTAGGACCTCACTTTCTACATCCATATTTTGAAGGAGCATTTTCATTTTTTTTATCAGGAGTCTGATAAACACGATGGGGCCTCTGCTTATAAATAAACAATACTTCTACATTTCTCCAGGATTCCACGACGTCTGGTGGTCACCAGAATTGCAAAAAATAGAAGGTAAAATCCATGTGCGCCTGTGTTTGTGCTTATACCTACCCTCCTGTAGACAAAGACAAGGAAACAATGTGATCATAACAAGATATTCCTCCTTGCCTCCAAATCATCGACAGTGCCAAAAACCTTGTGCTGCTGACAGATCTCCCATCACCCTCCGCTGTAGAGTTGCATCTTGTCCAATGAATGGACAGATAAGTAACGTTACCAAGATTGCTGCTGCCATCATGGGAAATGTAATGGCTCTGTAAACAAAGATGGTTATCACCATGTTTTGTTGGGCCTGACCACCCTCCAATGCAAGGAAAAGGAAGATCCTCTTGGTGTTTCTCTTTTACCCGAGGCCCATTTATTTTCATTGTCTGTTTATGAGGAAAAGAGCTCAGCTTGCATTAACTGCTCGTTTCTGTTTCATCCTACCATTCTCATTTTGTCACAGAAAAAAAAGATAAAATTTATGTCGGTGCTAAGGGGACAGAATGAGGCAGGTCTTGTCTCCAGCAGTGACTGGTCATGGCCACCCAAAATGGGAAAGTGGTCAATGCCACCCCAGCCAAGAAATATGGTGCTGCAGTATGTCTTGTCCCTCACTGATGGGAATCATCCCGCTGAACAGCAACAGGCCACATTTTGTCCTCATTCATCCCCACCCAGGGGTGTTTTCCACCTACCCAGAAAGTATGTTCCTCTCACTTCCTGCGGTGTCTGGGGGAGATAGCATGAATATCCACCTGCATTACACCCCTCTCACAAAAGTCCATGCTGACAGGTGAGAGGAACTTGTTCCCCAGGCCAACAATAGGAGTTGGCAGTGACAAGATTGGAACTAGATATGACTATATAAGGGGGAAGAGGATACATCTAAAAACAAAAAAACAAAACAAAACAAAAAAATGTACAACTAAAAAGCCAGCCTACTGGCCAAGTTGCTAAATGTCTTAAAATTTAAATCTTCTTGTGTAGGTTTCGTAATAGGCCGTATTTGTGCTCACAGCAGCCATAATTTCCCACCATGAACTCAATGTATGTCAACAGAGTAGAGCAAACATAACTAGATATTTTCTGAGTATTGCGGTCTGTTGAGCTGAGCAGGGACACTTTCAAAAACATGATAATTTTGCATCTTTCGTAGCCATTTTGCTTTTCAAAGGCAGCTCCTGAGGAGTCAGAATAGAAGTTTTAATGACGCCCTTTAGGTCCTGTTATTAATGATCAGTATAGGTTACCAAATTTCAGACACCTTCTGAATGATCAAAATCCATCTTCAAAGTGTTCTGAATGAACGCTTGAAAATGTGTAATGCCCAAATGCCCTGATGTTTAACCTATATGACGGTACATATAGGTTCATTTGAGTTACATACCTGAAATGTGTACAGGATACATTGTGGACTTAAGGACATGATACAGACATGATCTGCGCATCTTGCTGGGTAATGCAGAGAATACATTGCGATTGAAATAAACCCAGTATAAACCTGGTGAGGAAATGGAATTTTTCTGCTCATAGTCATTTATTTTAAACATAGCAATCAAAATTTGTTGTGAATACTGTTTTGTTGAGGGTAAACAGCAGAAGAAGGGCTGTTGACCAAACCCACGCAATATGCAAAAGCAGCTATAGCCTCCAGTGTGAACTGTAAAATCATCTAAACTCCCATTTACTTTCATATTAGCATCTCATTGTGCCCACATTTTGCCCAATACTGAAAACTACCATGTTACACAGTCCTGCTGAGTGCTAATGAGTACAGTAAGAACTGTTAATCCAGTGGGGATACTCCAGGTGGGTAGTACCAGTACGTCGCTGGAGGCAACGTCCCAGAGGGTCTGTTTTTCATCCTATGACAAGTAATTTATGAGTTTTTGGTCTACAGGGCTTTGAGAACTCATTCTCAGTCTATTAATTTCTGTTGCTTGTCCTGTTCCTTCTCTTATGCCCAGCTGCGTCTTTAGGGGTGGGCAGTGTAAACCAGAGCTGAGGGTGGATCTGTGATTTAATGGGTGGATCTTTGCCCAACAACTTTTTTTCTATTTTTTTCCCATTTTGACAGTGATTTTACTGCCACCTGCAGTTTTGTGACTCATCTCTGCCATTGTGTCTGTGAATTAAACCTCAAAAATTCCATTTCCTTGCCAAAATGGTAATGGCCAGGAGACTTCTCTCAGGCTGGCTATCTGCAGATTACCAGGTAATAATGACTGACAATGATCTAATGATTACAAGAATTTCTAATAACCAACTAACTGTTATTGCTTGGGTTAGAACATTATTGTGTTTTAATTGTGTATTTTACATGTTTACCAATACATTTTACAACGTTATTTCTTGGAAATCACATCAACATGAATCCCTTCAGGATTTTCTTTTTTAATCACAAAACGTCTCTTTGGTTTATTTCACATGACTAATATCAATCAAATTTAATGAACACAATATTTATGCAAGTGTAGTGAAGAATTAATGTCCAGCAGTTTAACACAGTCAAATTAGATAAGAATTTTACCTCCTTTATTGGAGATCATCCAACTGAGGGTATGTTATTTGAAAATACTTCAGGGTTGCATGCAGGCTTCCTCCCTGAATGAATTAGACCCTCCTGAAGGAAAATCAATGGGCCTCCCTATGAGAAGGTGTTTATGAGGGTGAAAACAGAAATGGGATCCCAGTGAGGAGACTGTAAAACTGGTTATCCATCGATGGAAACAGTGTCAGTCCTCCTTCACCTCCCCTGTCAAGTGTTGGCCTTCTATTCTACCTTGGCTCTTATAGCCAGCCCATATGTCAGTAGCTCTCCTGGGACCATTACACACTTCCACCTGGAATGATGAAAATGCAAACAAAAAAGAAGGAATTTAAAAAAAAGAAAAACAATGTTATACAATGCATTAACCGTAATTGAATAGTATGTTTGGGCCTCCGAAAAACAAACTGGTGGAAGACATAAGCTAAGAGGGTTCCTAATAAACAGGAAAACCTTCATGCTGGTCACACAAGCAGTTTGGCAAAGTTTGACGTGTGAATTCTTTCTGCTGACCAATAGCAAGTCGCCTTGACAGTGGTAACCTTTGGGCGAATGAAGAAATAGAGACTTTAAAATGCAGGAAGCTATCTCAGTTTATTAGCTGTGCTGTACCATCCACTCTTATTAAACCTCCATGGTTAAGAGTGTAAACTGCGTCACAAAAGAGGAATGGTTTGAAAACAGTTATAAGACAGGAGTCAATAGGAAATCGGCTACGGGATTTTCCAGTCAGCCATCGAGCAAACTAGCTTTGCCAGCTGACAGTTAACTGACAGTTAGCGAGTTTGTTAGCTTGGAGAGCCTTTTTGTCCCCTCCAACAAGTCATTATTGAATGAAATGGTGTAAAATCCTGAACTCTCCCCTGGCAGGAAAACATCCCAGTACAGAGTAAATAGAAAGAAGTTCGGATAGCTTTTGTGACGGACTAGCGCTAGCATTTTCACACATGATTTGCGACATTAGATTAACAAATAGCAGGCCAGCTACGGTAGTTTAGAAACTATTCCTGTGAAGAGTCTTTCTGTAGTAAATATAAAACAACACATTGTGTGAAGACACATGGATAAATTTAATTGTGCCGCTTTTCTGGTGTGAAAGGGCCATACCTAACCTCAACCGCCATGCTTAGAAACAGCGTTTTAAAACTGTGAGTAATGGCCGAAAATGCCCTTTCTTTCCAAAAATGTCTTCACTTTTACGGTCTAACACTCAGAATGGTCCCTACAAAGACAGAAGTACTCGAGTACACACACAAACAGGCACCCTATCCCTCAATCTTATTCTCACACATGCACACGCACTCAGCTGGCGATCAGCAGCAGTATGAGCCTTTGCTCATGCATAACTGAGAGGAAGTTTGCCCATGTGAATAGCATTGCAATTTACATAGGGTACATAAATCAGGGCAAACCAGATGAATGATTTAATCTTGGTGGTCTTCAGTGGAAATGGAAGATCCATCTTCCCAGACGAGAGGTCCATTTCCCCTGACACCACTCACAATGCCAGCTCCACCGGCAAGCGAGACATTCGGAGGCAGATGGTGTCTGTCTGAGAGTGGATTTTTCCCTTTGGAAACCAAATGAGCCCCATTTAAAAAAAAAAGCCCTCTAAAGCTAAGGTCCCAAATCTCTGGTTATTAGTAATTTTTTTCCAGACTGAAAATAAATTTTTCTTAGAATTTTTTTTGCAGAGAAACCTTGACATTAATACAGTATCAGTGACAGATATAAACATTTCAGACAACAATCTAATAATCTATCCACTTAAAAAAAAATTCAAACTGTAGGTCATTATCAGTAGAAGTCAATATTTTTATATAAAGGTGGACTGGAAATAGCAAGGGACTGACTTTTACAGCTCGAGACTTTTTTTGCACAGATGGCAACTCACTGTGACACATCCCGAGCAGCTGCCGTATAATTTGTCCTTCGTTAGATGAGCTGCAATGTAGTTTACTGATTTCCTATCACAGTCACCATTATTTCATATATCATTTATAGTGCATCAACTTATGGTGGCATTTTGCTGAATAAGGAGTCTGCTTTGACTAGTAAAGGACTTGATGTATTAGGCGTCTTCTGTATTGAATATTTTCTTTGAGAAATCACAACATGTGGGAAATGATTCTTGTTTGTAGTGCTTTTTAATGCCTGACTGGGGGGTACAGTATCAAAATATGCTAAAAATACACACAAACACTGAAAAAAAAAAATGAAAAAGAATGATTTGAAAATATCTACTCAAAACCATAATTTGATATGCATATCAAACAAATTGCTTCGCCATGAATTATATGTAACATCTCCATTATTTAGAAACAAAGGACTTTTAGTTGCTCATTTGAGAAGTGGTATTCTTTCCCTAGCTATTAACATTTTCAGATAAAAAAATATTCAGGAGTAAATTAGCTGTGTGACTCCAAGTTTCTTTTCTGCTCCAAATACATTGATGATTTGAGAATGTCTATTGTCAGTGAAATGGACGGACAGCAACCTGAAATATTCTGGCATACAGATGATCACAAACTGGAATGATAATTTCCGTTTGGCATGCTTAAATTTGCTCGTTTACCCTCAGTGATTTTTTAAATTTTGCCGTGGTCACACTGAATGTGAAAATTATTTGTTTTTCTTTGTTTTAGACTTTTTTGGAGTCCGTAGAAAATGGACATGCAGCATTCTGGATCTGTCTTCAATTAATTTGTGGTGCCGTGTAAGCCTGTGCCAGCTGAGCATAGTTTCATGCATGACTGAAAACTCCATTTATTCATTGATTCATACAAGGTTGTGCCCTGGGTTGGATAAATCGGGAAGAAATACATCCAGGTTACTTAATCCATACAGTACAGTTCTCTATGCTGAATTGTATATGTTGGTATGATCCATTTTCTTGAGTGCTCCCAGGCTGCATGTGAGGATAGCCTGTCTGTACATCGTCACATATCCCACAGTTATGATACAGACCATTACTTTATTGCTCAGCTTGCACGGGAAAGCAACTGAGTGTGAACGATGTGAAAAACTGAAGGGGAAAGGGAAACATTCTCCACTGATAAATTCAAAGAAAAGACAGATTTGTTTGTTTTTGAGTTCTGTTTTTGTCTTTTTGTTTTTTGTTGCTGGCTTGAATGTTACCAAATTAGTCTTAGTCTCGGAAAATAGAAATGATGAAGGATCTTTGGACACACAGGCATCTGATTGATTGCTGCGCCTATAGTAGTTAACCTGTCACACCACAGCGGAAACTCATAAATTAAACACATTTTATCAAAGTGCAAATCTTCAGTTAGTTTTATTTCGAATGTCACTGCTATTAAACTCAGCTGCCGTGTCTGCTAAGTTGCATCTGTGACATTTGCAGAAGAAATGCCACCTCAAAGCTGCTCGCGCACCTTCGACGCGCTTGAAGCGATTGGAAACAACAGAACGGCAGCTTGCCATGGTCCGTTACCATGGAAATGCATTCGACCTCGTTCAAAAGAGAAGCTCTCGGCTCATTTTGAAGCACCGCTCACTTTATCTCTGTCCCGAATCGCATGTTTATATACTCGCACCCACGATAAAACACAACAGCTGTTTGTTTTATCCCCAAGGGTGACTTAAAATGGTGGTATGCATGGAGGAGTAGCCCCTTCCCCCCCTCGTTTGCCAACGCGCGGCTCCAGTACAGTGATGACACGCTGTACTGGAACATGAGAAAACCCAGCTAACACTGTTGCCATGGCAACCCAGCCAGAGGATAACTGTTTTACAGCATGTAACACCACCCACCACCTTGGCTGCCTCAGAAAAATGTTGCTCTTCTTTGCTCTGTATGACAGTGGTGAGATGCTTTGGTAGTCACTCACCATTTCCAATCTAAACCGCAGTGACTGGACTACTTCCTGCAACAGAGCTGCCTTTTCCCTCTGCTAGAGCTAAACGGAAAAAAAAAAAACACTACTGAATCATCCTATTGCTGGAATAATACGAGCCAAAATTAAAGGAAAATGTCACATCTACGTTGGAAATGTGAGAAAGAGCTGTATATCTGTATATCTATTTTGCAAGACAAAATAGATAAACATGGCTAGGGTTTGCGATGCCATCATTTTATCAGGGACATTGTCATCCAGCTTATGGCAGATCAGAAGACATTTCAGCCTCACCAGTAAAAAGTCGAATCATTCTTGCCGCATAAAATGTCTGAAAAACACAAGACTGAAGTACAATTGCTTCCAGACACTTGATTAAATTCTAATATACATAGAGATGGTAGTCTACGATGTGTTCATGCTCTTTTTGGGGCCTTATGACTTTAATTGAGTCAGCAGCGCAAGTCACTTTTATAGCTTATCTGGTAATGGTAATGCTTTTTTTTTCTTCTTTTTAAATTTTATATCAGTTTTTAAATTATTCTTCTCTGTCGATGCCAGATTTTTTGAAGATTGAATAGATGCATTTAGTGTCATACTTCTTCTTGTCACAACACTAATTAAGGTGCCTATTCTCCCTGACAACAAGATTATTGACTGGCCAGCAGGAGAAGATATTTTTGGGTTAATTTACTCCAAGAGTCGATCAATTATCATCCATCTCAACCAGTGTTAATAATCATCCTAAATGTGCTTCATGTAATGCTACAATTGTGTAATGCCTTTGAGGTAAACCACTGCAAATTTTTAAATCAGTATAATGCCCTGACAGAGCTACTCCTGCTCAGTCCTGGTTCAAAGACAACTGTTCATATTATCTGATGCAATGAGAATGTAAGTACACTGTAAACATTTATTTTGACACAATTTCAACAACGTAATTTGGGACTTCATGAATAATTTGAAATCTCTATGCTTGTTATGATAAGATAAAATTAATTCTATCGATCCCTATCACGTTCTCATTAGTGAGGCTAAACAATTATGCCAGGACTATTTGCCAAAAAAGGAACAATTCCACAAAAGGACACTCAAACATTTGGCATTAAACTTTGTAATCCTGCTCTCTTGTAGTAAACATGCATTTGCTGCTGGGGTTTGTTAGGCACAAACAAATCCCTATCCATGGCCATCGGATTCAGTCTGATGTAAATTAATCTGACCCTGTATTAGCATCGCTGTCTTACTGGCCCAAGTCTGTGCAAGAGGACTGGGCACTGCCATCCTCTGCCCTATGACAGTGAACCCGAAGTGCTCTTTTAGATGGCAGAGCTATTGTTGTCTTTTCAGTTCCAGACATTTTGGAACTAAAACGGCTTTCGAGTACTCTCATTCACATAGTATGTTACATGTGTCATTGGCTTCTTAAAAGGGTGAAACGCTCAATATTAATTTGGCACAGGCCGTGACCTTGATTGCATTCTGGCGACATATAGGTAAGGCGTCACGTTCACTAAGTTTAGCCGGCATATAAGCTGCACTGCAAAACGTAGCTGGATAAAAGCAGATAAAAATGGATATGGCAATGAGTTAATGAAATTTTCAACCACTTATAGTTGCAAAAACCTCTCGCGTCCTTAATCTGCACCATCATCGCTGTGTGAGCGTTTCTGTGCCATTGCTGCATTTTAATGAGGCCAAGGCAGGCAGTCAGGCCTTAGTTAATAAACCTGAAGATGAAACACTGCGCTGCCATTGACGCGTCCTATATGAGGTGGCAGATTCAGGACATTCCTTGTGTACTTCCTGTCATCATTAGCTTCAGCCCAGGCGGGATCCTATCAGAATATCCATTGACAACCGACAATGTGAAACGCTGGGAGGAAGGGAGGGAGACAGAGCGGGCGCCTCACAGACTGATTGCTCACATGGGTGAGGATTCATTTTGGTTAACCATCCCTCTGTGCCATGACTGGCGAAACTAATGGCCCATAAGCACACCTGATTACACAAAGGTGGGGAGACTGATTGGTGAAATGATACCATCACTCCTGGGGGTGTAACTCAACATAACAACAACAACATAGAACTAGCTACAGTAGTACTCATAATATTTTTCTAACTTGCACATCAGGTTGAAAAAGCAACTTCAAAAGCAATAAATGGCAAGAGACCTCAGCCTGCAGCTGCTGTATGCTCATAAAGGAGCCAATGTTTACGATGTAGCCATGAGACAATTCTAACCTTTAAGAATTCCTTGGTCTTGAAGTAAAGGCTAAAGCTGCAAAAAGGTGGGCTTCTAGGGAAAAAAAACAGCAAAACTGTACTTGAATAGGAGGAAAACTTGTGAATAATTTAGTGCAAATACAAGGGAAAGTACGTACAAGTGAAATTATACAATTTGCCGACGTGGATTCACAAGAGATTCACTTCTATCGGCCAACTACCTTTTTTGGCCATATGTCTTTTTTTTTCTTTCAAACTGTGGATATCTAAATTCACAGCTAAATCCTACCGTCATTAAAGGAATGAGGATCAAGAAGACACACAATAGGAAGGTTTATTCTTCAGCACCTTTAATCTGCCGAGTGACACTCGCTCTCACCCTCTTCTATCTTCCAAATTCCAAGACTTTATCCACCTTTGTCATTTAATTTCATTTTATGAGATGAAATAACTCTTAAGGGCCTACGAAGTTATATTAATCTCTGGACATATCTTTAATATAGCTAAATTTAATTTCGATTTCTATGTATACTTTATCTATTTTCAAGTTCCCATTTTGTGGTGAGATATCATATTTGCTTGGACTGATAATATCCTATTATCATAAATACTCTTGCATACCACAACCCTAGTTATGGTATGCAAGTTATGGCTGCAAAGATACAGAGGTAAACAGGTTTTATCCCAAATGTATGTTAGCAAAAGCAAAAACAAATAGACTGTTGGAGGTGAGACTCAAATTCAATCCAAAGAGTCATCCACCAGGCGAAACTCTCACTATACAGTATATTTGTGCTGACCAGATGTGTCCAGTATCCAAGCCATCTGATCCAACTCAGCACCAGATGGTGAGCAACCCCTCTCCTCTATCCTCTCCCGAAGTGCGTAGATCAGGATATGAGAGTGGAGTGGAGACGGAGGGGTGTGGGGAAGAGAGCTGTGTGATTACTGCCTGGAGCGAGGAGTGGCTTTTTGGAAAGTCAAAGTGTTTGTGTTCTCTTTTTTCAGGGCACTGGCTGCCATCCCATGAGTCAAACACATCACGTATGCACATATAGTGTGATGTATGTAGGTGAAATCATCAAAGTTTGAATATCTGGGATGAACTCCAACAGCGACAGTGAAGCACAATTCATCTTCCCCAAGGGAAGTCACGTTGGAATCATGGATCCACATTCACATGGCTTCCATCATTTTTGTTAGCATGAACACGGAGCAGGTTTCCCCCTGTGTATGACCGGCGTTAGCAGGGTGTGGTTAGGAGAGAGTGGAGTTTGTAATAAATTGACCACAGAGTTAATGTTAATATAGTGATTGGCAGAAAAAAATGCTGTTTTGTTCAGGGAGCGTGTCTCAAAGCACCAATGCATGTAGCATTATGATTTGCACACGATGTTATCAATTGCCAAGTTGCTCACATCCAACCCAAACTGCAGACATGTTGTGAGTTACTTATTGACAATAACAATGACCTTTAATTTATGCCACATTCACTCAAACCCATTTATGTGTAAAAATATTGAACAATCAACCACTTACTTAAAAAGTAAACAGAAATACCCAGGGCATTTTTTCCTGTTTGCTGGTAAAGGTACATTCACTTAATTATTAAACCCTAAATTGATGAACTGTTAAGTTCATCTATTGAGTGAATACTAAAGAAATTGTCGATAATACATCTAGTAAAACATTTGGTTCTTTTTAGACCTGTAGTCCCCAGGCGACAGTCAACTACAATAAGGAGTGTGGCAAAACACAATTTTAACATGATTTGATTTAATACAAAAACTAACTTTAAGGTATGAATGGAAATAAATACAAAGAACTGGGGAAGAACATATGGCCTCACTGGGAGAAAAGACAGATTATCTTTATGGAGCAGAAGGACGTCAACCATCTTCATGGAGATGTGTGACATTCACTGATGCTCAGCAGAAGGAGGTTGGGCTCAATCTTGTCTCCCAGCATGTGAACTCATACCTATGAGATTTATTCTCCTCCATGGGTTGTAACACTCCACAAAGGCTTAGTGTTGAGTTCCCATGTTGTTGTTGGTGGACAAAAACGTTGTATTAACAAAAAAAGACAGCTTTTCAATGGTAATAATAAATATTATTTTCTTGTTTATGTCCTTGTGTTTTTAAAGCAAAACCATTGGAGCGGCTTCAAATGTCATCAGGGTTGGGATAATAATTCATACAGTAAATGACCAGATTTTTTACATAATAGGAGAATTTTTACATTGAATGCGGTTGCAATACACATTTTGACTTTACAGATTGTTACTGATGACTTCAACAATGGCTCCCAGTAAGCCGTGACAGTGTGACAGCGAGGCATCTTGCACAACACCAGCACCCTGAAAATGAAGCGGCTAAATGGAACTTAACCATCATTCATTTGATTATTTACACCTGTGCTTCTCCTACTGTGACATGTCAAAATGTCCTCCATGGAAAAAAAAGGCCTATTTCAGGCCCTGCACACCTACAAATGTGTTTTCAGTTATCTGGCTGATTGGACCTGTGCTCAGTGTGAAGTTGGGAGGAGCTAATGATGGGTAACTGAACGCTTTGTATTAAAGTTGCAAGGTCTAACAGATGCAACAAAACCAATGGTGCCTACACACTGCAATTACAACAGTCATGCCTTCAAATTCATTGCATGTCACCCTGTGAAAGATGGATCTAGTAGAAACTTGGTCAGAGTCTGCAGGACCAGGTGCCCCATCATCCATCTGCGCCACACTCATATTTTGAAAATGTAGCAAAATAAGCTTTGGCCATAGTGCTGGCACACTTATGAACCAAAACCTAAACAAAAGAGAGGCTGCAGAGTGTGGCCCTGGCTGCAGCCACATGGAACGCCAGTGCTGCAAAGTGAGTCCGAGGTAAATATGTTTAAAGCGGTGGCATTACGTTAGCTTCTCACTGAACTCTTCATATGTCATGACATTTTCTCATTGGTTACTTTGTAAATGTTGTAGCAGCTGTAGTAGACGTCACGCTGTAGGATTTTAGTCCAAAATTCGTGTCAGAATTTCAACACGGTCTGTCTTTGGTCTCTAAATCAGCGAGGGAGGACTTGTCTCACACTGCGATCAAGGGCCACCATTTGTGACTGATGACCAGAGATTTCCCCATCTCTCTCTCTCGTTTGGGACATTTCAGCTCCCTTAATTGCATCCACGTTTCCCTCACTTGTCTTTTTGGCGCGTCTTAGTGCCTCTCACTGAAGACACGAGGAGAGATGAAAAAAGGGGAGTGGAAATAGTAAATTGTTGTCCTTTCCCTTGACCCATCATCTTAAGCGTTTCTGATGACTGCGCCACAGCTGGATCAGCTGTCAGTCGCTTTTGTTTTGTAGTAACACTTGATGGCTTGGAGCTTGTAGTTGTCAATTTAAGCACTTTCCAAATACTAATTAGGGTGCATAGTTACCGCCGTCGTTTAAACTGACCAACATTTGCACTTTCATTAAAAATCTGCCATCTGCATTTATACTGTGTACAGATCAGTCAAACCACAGTTTGTAGCTGCACTTCACTCCTCAGAGGCTAAATGCCATTTCGTGTGGCGGCAATGTGTTTTTTAATTTTGATAATTATTTGCATCTGTATGTACTGATAATCTGTTTGTAAATTAATTGTTCAATAAATAAATGATTTATTAGGCCAAATATTACAGACAAAGTGTAAATTATGTAAACATACCTTAAATAAAATTATATTTGTACCTGATGCACATGAATTTTCAGTCTCCACAACTGAGTCGAAATAATGATAGGAAATGAAAATGTATTTACTGCTGAAAAAAATCAGACTCTCCTCCTCTCCCCGAATATTCATGATAGAGATTAAAAGGAGAAATAACAGATCTTGAAGAGAAATCAATAATTAATAAGTAATTAGTAAGGTACGGTTCTTTTATCAGTCAGACCTACAGTTACCACAGATCCCCTACTTTTAACTAGATTGTAAAAACAAATAAAATTTCAAACTTGACAGTCTCGAGTCGGCTCTATTATTTGTCTGTCCACTTCGGTATAACACTGCATCCACATTGTGATAGGGTTTCAGATCAGTCCGATCAACTGCAGCATCCATTCACAACAGATTTCTAATAAAAGGGGGTGTGTTTTCGGATTTTTTAAAAGATTTCTGCGAAGGAGTTGCTTGTGTATCCTCGCTCATTGCTCCTCAGAAATCCCTTCTCGTTCCTCAGAGGAGCAATACGAGCTTCTGGATGGCCTTCAAATGGAGGCAGGGAACAATTTCTGGGCCAAGCAAGGAATATACTCATTGTCATCCTTCGTTTGGGGCACCCCCAAACTGAAAAATATTAAAGCGTCTTGAAGCCCTTGCACCAATACGGGCGTTTTCACTTATGTTGCCAAATGACAAGTCTTTTCAGCATCGTGTGTCGGTTTCGCTGTAGCTGTTAGGGTAGGGATAACTTAAATCTTTAACATTATAATCAAGACCTGGTCACACCAGGATTTAAAACTGTGAAATTTCATGGAAAAATAATTGCATGCCAATGGAATCACTGCAATCAGGTGATCTGCTCGAGGGGGCAAAATGAATCCGGGTGAATGTGGCCGTAGAGTTAAACCTTAACGAATTCTGACCCACAAATTCACACCGCTGACAAAATAGCAGACCGTCACGACAGTGCTGACCTTTGGAGAGCTCATCTACGGCCTCACCTATTCTGTGCGCACGAGCGGATGTCACTCTACGGTGTGACTTACTGCACCGAGTTTGGTGGCGCCATGTGGCTCCCAGCGCAGCTCCTCCTGGCCTCCAGCAGAGCAGACGTCAAATGAGACGGAGCAAAATGAAAACACGGGTGTGGGCGTGTTTTGATTGACACCACTCTGGATGAGTCAGACTCGTGTTAATCAAGCACAGTCTGTACACCCCCACACAGGGCTGAGGAGGGGTCTAATCAGGGGAAGTAAACGACACTGGTGTGGCTGAACCACGGGCGGTTGTAGGGTTTTCAACTAGACCAATCATCCTCTGCTGAACAATGCTCAGTTTTACCAGCTATTACCGAAGACACAGTCAGTTGGTAACTTGGCAAATGTCATCAAATAATGACTTCAAGAAATGCAGTATTCCGTTTAAAAATAATCATCTCTTTGTTTATTGGGCGGATTTTCCCTCACGGATTACCTTTGCTGTAAAATAGAGAAAATAAGACACTGTTCTTGGGCTGTAATAACATCTACTGGCATAACGATTAAAGAAATCATTTATCAATTTAGTTTGATAAGCTGATTAATTCCATCACCTTAACTTCCTGTACTTGTAAAACTCTGACACTCGTTGCCCCTGATCGTCTGGGGGGCAGAGAGAACTAACCTTTGGTTGCATTTAAGTTAGTTAACTTATCACATTCTTTCTCTCATGTAAAGCTCATCCTAAGTAAATGACACGCGCTGAAAGATAACAAGAAATCAGCCACTTTTATTTAGAAAGAGTCCCAAAAAATAAACAAGTTAGCACACATTCCATATACAAAATGTCAGTGAGAGTAGCCTGAATATGCAATGAAACTGATAAGCAAGTACGGTATATCTTTCTATTGTTGATTACAAAAACAACAGTGATACTAATAGTACAGTTTACCTCCCTTTTTTTGTTGTAGTGGAGGGCTCTTTGTGGGTCAATTTCAGGAAAAAAAACAACATAAAATACCGTGTATCTACTAATTAGAAGTGCTCATTTGTGTAAGTTGTGTAACTTATGGTAAGACTGCATAACTGAAAAAAAAAACCTGTATTTTCTGAATTAGTATAAATCAAATTTAGTATTTAAGAGAAGCAAAGTAGCTTTGACGCTTTAATGAAAAGGGGCTATAATTTTTTCATATTTAAACTTTTTATATAAAATATATGTATATATGTATATATTGTATATATGTCTAACATTGTAATTCCAACTTCAAACAGTTAACCTCACAACTTCAACATTAAAATGAAAAACGCATGTTTGGCAGGAATGAATAAAAACTTATGTAGTATTTGCGCCAACAACATGCAACTGGTGCTACTTCATTGTCAGATCAATGCAAAATACATGGAGACTGGAAAACAAAGCGAAAAGGCTATTGTATTAGCACTGTCATTGCCACCAACTGTACATCTAGTTACAAAAGTTACAGAATGTATCATTTACATTCACTGAGATGACAGTGATTGATTATATTAAGACTATATTCATATCTACTGGCACTAGAATTTGGCACTCTTACTTATTTGGCATTTTTAAACCACCACGTAAACCATGTGGATGTTGATGCCTCTTTTTGATGTCACTTCAAAATGTGATGCGATAATACCATACTATTTTTTGTTTTTTGTTCTGCATTCATGGCGTGTAAACAGAATAATTTTCCTCTTGAGAGTAGAGCATCAACCCTGGTCCTCGTCAGAAAAAATACGAACAGCAAAAGCACTGAAGCAAACAAAGAGACAAAAGTATAAAGCAAAGTCGCTGCACCAACTCTAACAAGAAAAACATAGAAGGATCGATTCCAAATGTCAAGCATTGACATATATTTCATATCAACACCAAATGTTAAAGAATAAAATATACAGGAAAGTTTAGAATAGGAATTAATTACATGATTTCAGCATCTCACCCCCATATGCAATGTATTTGGCTTTAAAAATATGGAACAAGAAGCTGTTTAGTATGTTTTTTTCTTCTTTACACTCACACATTAAGATGTTTATATCCAACCAGTATGTAAGCAAGTTTATTTAAAAGCTATTTTGTGAAAATACATAAAAATATTTTTTTTCCATAAATTTTTTTCCTAGATTTTCTTAGAAAAAAAAAAGAGACAATTTCACATCTTAATGCAGATGGTATCAAGTGTGCTTGAAAATCCAGTTTGGCGGTGGTGGCTACAGAAAAAGTGTGTTTCTGATGACATCTTCCCCTGACGCACACACCCTCGCATTCTTCACACACCCGCACACACACACATTAACACACACACACACACACACACACACACACACACACACACACACACACACACACACACACACACACACACACACACACACACACACACACACTCACACAAGCACCCACACAAACAAAGCTGAGATGACTATAACTCTGACTCCCAGAAGCAGCCATTGCTGTCAATCAAGCCCTCGTTCCCGTCTCAGTCCAGTCCAAACAGATTGATAGGAAAGCATGGTGTCACCATTTTAGAAAAGAAGATCCTCCCTTTTATATTCCGAGATGTAATTCCACCCAGAGAGGGAGGCGTTTTAAATGGTGCGAAATTGAGACAGAGAGCAACAATACGAGTCTTTGTGAGAGACATAATGAAGACTCCATCTCCTACCTTTCCTTTTTCACCAGACAGAGACAGAAAAAGTGCCAAGACATAAGGAGGGAGGG